>NC_061511.1:214827097-214913183 GCF_022539505.1 Lolium rigidum | reverse complement strand
GCGCACCCGAGATATAAAAAGAAGAAGAAAGAAAAGAGAGAATATCGGGAAGTAATGGCAATATAGTGACAAGGTGGACTAAAATGTTGAGCCTACAACCAAGCACAAGTTCTTGGCTGTAGCCTCGGGAGCTACTCCCATCGGGAACGCTGTTCGCGTGCCCGATGAAATTTAAAAAGGAAAAAGAAAGAAAGATAGAAAAGCAAGAGAGTATATTTCGAGTTATAATTAACTCTGCATATACTCCCATCGGGAGATTAATATGTCATATTTGACTCGATAAAATGTGCCATTCCAATAGCTGGAAAAGCACTCGACAATATATTCTCAGAACGCCAAAGTCGCGATCAATTTCTGAATGCCGCAAATTTGCGAAGGTAAGACCCCGGATCCATTCTCGCTGGGCGTGGCATCGCCGAAGACTGCGCTCTGCTACTTTTATCCGTATCAACGGATACGAAGAAAAATCCTAACGGACGCGTTAGGTATTCGATAAATTTGGTCGGGACTTGACAGAATGGTAAGACCTTAAGCGGCACTCGTCGAAGTTTACACCGGTATCCCGAGATCATGTCCAGGGACGTGATCTTGAAGTAGGTTTTTGCGGATTGCCACTAGAGCAGTTAACTAGTACCTGATCCGTCAGATGAACTAGCCCCAACTACCAATATCCCTGTACAATATAGAAATTTATATAAAGAAATATAGAAAAGGTTAAATTGTCGAATAAAAATAAACAGTGGAGATTTTCCCTGATTCTACGATTCAAGCAAAATCTCGGGGGCTACTGACATAGGCATCCCAAATGGGCCTGCCAAAGATGGTACCCGGGGTTTAATGAAGGCCCACTACCCGAAGAATAAGAAGGTTCGAGAGCCCAAGATATATTAAGGAAAGTAGAATTGTAATAGGAAGTGTTGTTTGTAAATCTAGCGGGATGAGTTAGAAACCGTCCCGGACTACGTAACTTGTACAAAACGAAACCCTCGGCTCCACCTCTTATATAAAGGGGAGTCGAGGGACGAGGAGATCATCGAACCATTGTCTGCAAACCCTAGTTTTCATAATCGTCGAGTACTTTTCGGCTGAAACCTTCGAGATCTACTTGCCCTCTACTTCTAACTAAACCCTAGCCTACAATTCATAGGCATTGACAAGTTAATCCCTTGTCACCGGCTGCCACCGGCTGGTAGGACAAAAGATGTTGTACAAGTTTCTCATTGCGAGCACGTATGACTATATATGGAAAACATGCCTACATGATTAATGATCTTGATGTTCTGTCTTAATGCTATTTCAATCCTATCAATTGCTCGACTGTAATTTATTCACCCAACACTTGTTATTGGAGAGTTGCCACTAGTGTAGATAGTTGGGAACCCCGGTCCATCTTTCATCATCATATACTCGTTCTACATGACATTGGAAGTAGTATCAACTATTTTCTGGTGCCATTGCTCTCATATTACTATTACTCGCTGCTTGTGCTACTCTGTTACTACTGCTCTCATATTATCGCTACTTTCACATCACCCCTGTTGCTAGTGCTTTTCCAGGTGCGGCTGAATTGACGACTCGAGTTGTTAAGGCTTATAAGTATTCTTTACCTCCCCTTGTGTCGAATCAATAAATTTGGGTTTTACTTCCCTCGAAGACTGCCGCGATCCCCTATACTTGTGGGTTATCAAGATCTGTTTTCCGGCGCCGTTGCTCGGGGAGGCATAGCTCTACTCATAAGTTCACCTGGGGAGTACACTCCACCTCTCTCTCTATTTTATTTTATTTTGTTTTGCTTAGTTTACTTTTGTCTAGTTTATTTGTGCTTAGTTTATTTCTGTCTTGTTTTATTTTTCTTAGTTTACTTTTGTCTAGTTTCTTTTTGTCTTGTTTTACTTTTCTCATATACCCAAAAATCCATAAAAATTTGAAAAACCTAAAAATTAAAAACTGCTGTTATGGGAGAACCCATAACCTACTTGGAGCTTATAGAATATTATAATAATTATAGAGAATCAAGAGCGGGAAAAGTGATGAGTGTTGTGATAGAAAAATTGAATACAATTGCTAAAATCTTGCTTAAACGCCATGATATAAACTGTTGCTCTCAACAGGACACTAAACATCTTAAATTTCAATGTGGCTTTAGTGAGGAATTTTTAATTAAGAACTATAATCGGAATAGCTATATTCATTTTGGGTTTGAAGAGGTAGAACAATTTGTCATATTTATGGGAGCCTCCGAGATAGAATCCTTCATGGTTAAAAATTATGAAACTTGTGTTGTTTGTAAGGACCTTAAAGATTATGTCTCTTCTATCCTTAATTGTTGCAATGAAAGTTACATCGATAATCCTTATATCATTGATTATAAAGAGAGACTCATTAATGCACAAGAATGCACTCACAATTTGCGAGGGACACTGTGGAAGAAGAAATTGATGAACCTGAAAGCTCATTGGATGAAAAAGAGGAGGAAATTGATGAACCCGAAAGCTCATTGGATGAAAAAGAAGAGGAGAGTGATGAACAAAAGGAGGAAGAATGGATTAGCTACCCATGCCAACCTTCTAATGAGAGTAACTCTTTATCTCTTACACTATTTGATTGTCCTCCATGCTTACCGAAAGAGGTTGAATGTTATGTTCCTGTGGATTCTCTTGAAATATTCCCTATGAGTAAAACTTGTGAGAATAATTATGCTACTCGTTATTCATGATAATCCATGCTACTTTGATAAATCTTATGATAATGCTTTGTTTGTGCACGATGTCGAAATGCATGGTACTAAAGAATTTTGCGTAGCAAATGTTTATGATAAAGCTCTTGATGATGGTCCTATGTTACTTGATAATATTAATTGTACTACTAATGAAAATGGGATTGGAGAGGTCTTGACATTATCTATGAGTCCCATATCTCTTGAGATTGATCAACCATCTTGTTATATTATTGATAAAAGTGTGCTTGAAAGTTTTAATCGCACTATTTCTGAGCTTGATAAAAATTATGTGTTTATGGATCATGAAAAGCATGCTATATGTGATAGTTATATTATTGAGTTTGTTCATGAATCTACTGAAAATTATTATGAGAGAGGAAAATATGGTTGTAGAAATTTGCATGGTACTAAAACACCTCTCTATATGCTTAAAATTTTGAAGTTACTCTTGTTTTATCTTCTTATGCTTGTTACTTTGTTCTTCATGAATTTATTTGTGTACAAGATTCCTATGCATAGGAAGTGGGTTAGACTTAAATGTGTTTTGAATTTGCTTCTTGATGCTCTCTTTTGCTTCAACTCTAGTGCATCATTAAAACTGCTGAGCCCATCTTAATGGCTATAAAGAAAGAACTTCTTGGGAGATAACCCATGTGTTTATTTTGCTACTGTTTTGTTGTGTCTTGGAAGTTGTTACTACTGTATCAACCTCTACTTATCTTTATTTTATTGCATTGTTGTGCCAAGTGAAGCCTCTAATAGAAGGTTGATACTAGATTTGGATTTCTGCGCAGAAACAGATTTCTATCTGTCACGAATCTGGGCTGTTTTCTCTGTAGGTAACTCAGACAATTATGCCAATTTACGTGCGTGTTCCTCAGATATGTACGCAACTTTAGTTAGTTTAGATTTTTCTGATTTGAGCAACGGAAGTACCTCTTTAAAATTCGTCTTTACTGGCTGTTCTGTTTTGGCAGATTCTGTCTCTGTTTTTTGCATTGTCTCTTGCAGACTTTAAGCAAGGCTTTCTACACGTGGAGAGCTGTAGATAATGTTTTATTGAGTTCTTGCAATGTGTCACTACAGGACCAAGGTGGATTCAAGTTTTTAAGTACTAACCCCTCTAATGAAGTTTATGAGAAGTTTGGTGTGAAGGAAGTTTTCAAGGATCAAGAGAGGAGGATGATATATGATCAAGAAGAGTGAAAAGTCTAAGCTTGGGGATGCCCCCGTAGTTCATCCCTGCATATTTCAAGAAGACTCAAGCGTCTAAGCTTGGGGATGCCCAAGGCATCCCCTTCTTCATCAACTTATCGGGTTTCTTCTATTGAAGCTGTATTTTTATTCGGTCACATCTTATGTGCTTTACTTGGAGCGTCTGTGTGCTTTTATTTTTGTTTTTGTTTGAATAAGATCGGATCCTAGCAATCCTTGTTTGGGAGAGAGACACGCTCCGCTTTTTCATATGAACACTTGTTCTTCGTTTTACTTTTAATATTCAATGATAAAAGTTGGAAGCTATTGCATTTATTGCTATTTGGTTGAAAACAGAAAATGCCTCATCATGTCTTGAATAATTTGACACTTGGCAATTGTTTTGAGCTCTCAAGTAGATCATGATTAAGTTTTTTCATGTAGTTTAAACCTATTAGTGGAGAACTATCTGTAGAGCTTGTTGAAATTGGTTTGCATGATTGGTCTCTCTTAAGGTCTAGATATTTTCTGGTAAAAGTGTTTGAGCAACAAGGAAGACAGTGTAGAGTATTATAATGCTTGCAATATGTTCTTATGTAAGTTTTGCTGTACCGGTTCATACTTGTGTTTACTTCAAATAACCTTGCTATCCCAAAGCCTTGTACTGAGAGGGAATGCTTCTCGTGCATCCAAAACCTTAAGCCAAAACCTATGCCATTTGTGTCCACCATATCTACCTACTATGTGGTATTTCTCCGCCATTCCCAAGTAAATACTTCATGTGCTACCTTTAAACCTTCAAAATGCTTCTTAATTTGTGTTGATGTTTTATAGCTCATGAGGAAGTATGTGGTGTTTTATCTTTCAACCTTGTCATTTACTCTTGACAGACTCTCACCAATGGACTAGTGGCTTCATCCGATTATCCAATAATTTTGCAAAAAGAGCTGGCAATGGGGTTCCCAGCCCCAATTAATTAACCTTCATTAATAATTCTCTTCACGTGTTTTGCCCTGATCTATCAGTAAGCAACTTAATTTTGCAAATAGACACTCCTTCATGGTATGTGAATGTTGGAAGGCACCCGAGGATTCGGTTAGCCATGGATTGTGTAAGCAAAAGGTTGGGAGGAGTGTCAACCATAAATAATGAAACTAAAATACATGTGTAAACAAAAGAGAAGAGGGATGATCTACCTTGCTGGTAGAGATAACGTCCTTCATGGGAGCCGCTCTTGAAAGTCTGGTTGATGAGGTAGTTAGAGTGCCCACTATCATTCGTTGACAACAACAAACACCTCTCAAAACTTTACTTTTATGCTCTCTATATGATTTCAAAACTTAAAAAGCTCTAGCACATGATTTAATCAATGCTTCCCTCTGCGAAGGGCCATTCTTTTACTTTATGTTGAGTCAGTTTACCTACTTCCTTCCATCTTAGAAGCAAACACTTGTGTCAACTGTGCATTGATTCTTACATACTTGCTTATTTGCACTTATTATATTACTTTATGTTGACAATTATCCATGAGATATGCATGTTGAAAGTTGAAAGCAAGCTGCTGAAACTTAAATCTTCCTCTGTGTTGCTTCGATGCCTTTACTTTGAATCTATTGCTTTATGAGTTAACTCTTGTGCAAGACTTTTGATGCTTGTCATGAAAGTACTCTTCATGAAAAGTTTTGCTATATGTTATCTATTTGTTAGCAACTATAGATCATTGCCTTGAGTCACTTCATTCATCTCATATGCTTTGTAATAGTATGATCAAGGTTATGTAAGTAGCATGTCACTACAGAAATTATTCTTTTTATCGTTTACCTACTCGAGGACGAGTAGGAACTAAGCTTGGGGATGCTGATACGTCTCCAACATATCCATAATTTCTGATGTTCCATGCTTGTTTTATGGCAATGCTTACATGTTTTGCTCGCACTTTATGATGATTTCATGCGTTTTCCGGAACTAACCTATTAACAAGATGCCACAGTGCCAGTTCCTGTTTTCTGTTGTTTTTGGTTCCAGAAAGGCTGTTCGGGCAATATTCTCGGAATTGGACGAAATCAACGCCAAACATCCTATTTTTCCCGGAAGCATCCGAACACCGAAGGAGAGTCGGAGGAGAGCCGGGGGCCACCACACAGGTGGGCCGCGCGGCCTACACCTTGGCCGGGCCGGCCTGGTGTGGGGCCACCTCGTCGCCCCTCTGCGCCGCCTCTTCGCCTATTTAAGCCCTTTCGACCTAAAAACGCGAGTACCTTTTGACGAAACTCCAGGAAAGACTCCGGGGCGCCGCCACCATCGCGAAACTCCAATTCGGGGACGAAGTCTCGTTCCGGCACCTGCCGGGACGGGGAAGTGCCCCGGAAGCCATCTCCATCAACGCCATCGCCTCCATCATGCTCCGTGAGTAGTTCCTCCATGGACTGCGGGTTCTAGCTGTAGCTAGTTGGTATTCTCTCCCCATGTACTTCAATACAATGATCTCATGAGCTGCCTTACATGATTGAGATTCATCCGATGTAATTGGTGTTGTGTTTGTCGGGATCCGATGGATTGTTACGTTATGATTGTCTATCTACAAAGTTTATGAAGTTATTGTTGCTTGCAATCTTGTTGTGTTTAATGCTTGTCACTAGGGCCCGAGTGGCATGATCTTAGATTTGAGCTCTATACTTATTGCTTAGATTGTATCTACAAGTTGTATGCACATGTCTATGTCCGGAACCAAAGGCCCCAAAGTGACGAAATTGGGACAAGCTGGAGGGAAAGGCTTAGATATGAGGATCACATGTTTTCACCGAGTGTTAATGCTTTGCTCCGGTGCTCTATTAAAAGGAGTACCTTAATTTCCGAGTAGATTCCCTAGAGGCCCGGCTGCCACCAGGCTGGTAGGACAAAAGATGTTGTACAAGTTTCTCATTGCGAGCACGTATGACTATATATGGAAAACATGCCTACATGATTAATGATCTTGATGTTCTGTCTTAATGCTATTTCAATCCTATCAATTGCCCGATTGTAATTTGTTCACCCAACACTTGTTATTGGAGAGTTGCCACTAGTGTAGATAGCTGGGAACCCCGGTCCATCTTTCATCATCATATACTCGTTCTACATGACATTGGAAGTAGTATCAACTATTTTACGGTGCCATTGCTCTCATATTACTATTACTGCTGCTGTGCTACTGTTACTACTGCTCTCATATTACTGCTACTTTCACATCACCCCTGTTGCTAGTGCTTTTCCAGGTGCAGCTGAATTGACGACTCAGTTGTTAAGGCTCATAAGTATTCTTTACCTCCCCTTGTGTCGAATCAATAAATTTGGGTTTTACTTCCCTCGAAGACTGCCGCGATCCCCTATACTTGTGGGTTATCAGTAACCAATTGTCCCTCCAGATTCTAATATTCTTCCCATCACCGACCCTCCAAACAATTCCTTGTTTTAAGAGCTCTAGACCATGCTCTATTTCGTGCCATACCGGGGAAGCTTCTGATCTGAAAATTGTATCAATGAGGTTCCCCCTTGGGTAATATATGGCCTTCATCAGTCTAGCTGCTAGACGTTGGGGATTTTGGAGCAACCTCCAAGCTTGACGCGCTAAGAGAGCTTGATTGAATAAAACAGAGTCTCTAAAACCCATCCCACCTTGTTGCTTGGGTTTTGTCAAGGTATCCCAAGATGCCCAATGGAGTTTTCCATTTATCTTCATCTTCTCCCCACCAAAACTGTCTAATGATCTGCATATAATCCTCATGAAAAGCAGCCGGTAGCTTGAAAATTCCCATCACATAGATGGTTAGGGCCTGAGCGACTGATTTTATAAGCTCTTCTTTGGCTCCCATAGACATGTATTTTTCGTCCCATACATTTAGTCTCTTGCGGAATCTGTCTTTGATGGGTTGAAAACGTTGAGCTTTCATTCTTCCTTCAGGTGTTGGTAGGCCGAGATATTTTTCCTCAAAGGAGCATTGGGTAACAGCCAACGTACTCTTGATCTCATTTTGATTTGCTACAGAACATGCTGGGCTAAAGAGGATAGAGCATTTAGACGGGCTAATGAGTTGTCCGGTACCTTTTTCAAAACTCATTATAGCCTGCCTAACAATGTTTGCTTCTTGACCTGTAGCTTTGAAGAATAATAGACTATCGTCTGCAAAAAGGAGATGAGAAATGCCGGGTGCTCCTCTGCAACACTTTAGATCTTGGAGTTCCTAAGATTTTTGTTAAGCCTTCAGCTACAAACAAGAACAAATAGGGGGAAAGCGGGTCTCCTTGTCTTAGCCCTCTTGTCGGTTTGAAACTGTCCGTCAGCTCCCCATTCACACGCACTGAGAAACTCACAGAAGTGACACAAGCCATGACTTGATTAACCCAATTCTGGTGGAAACCAAGTTTCAGTAGAATGCCTTTGAGATAGCCCCAATCTACTCTGTCGTAGGCTTTAGTTAGATCCAGCTTATAAGCACAGTAATTGTCTTCCGTCTTTTTGTTCTTTTGGATATGATAGAAACATTCAAAAACAATTAGTGCATTATCAGAGATTAGGCGGCCTGGAAGGAAGGCACTTTTTGTCTCTGAGATCAAAAACTGAAGAAGAGGTCTCAGACGATTTACTATGCACTTTGAGACCACTTTATATATTACATTGCATAAAGAGATAGGTCTGAAATCCTTTATGTCATCCGCCTCATTTGTTTTTGGAATTAGAACAATCACAGTATCGTTGATGCCTTCAGGGATATTGCCAGTCTCGAAAAAGTGTTTCATAGCTCTGATAACATCTTCCTTTATTAAACCCCAATTTCTCTGAAAGAATCTGACTGGGAAACCGTCCGGGCCTGGGGCTTTCATCGGTCCAATCTGGAACAGTGCATCACCAATTTCATCATTACTGTACTCCCTCAACAGGTCATTATTCATCTCCCCTGTTACTGAGCTCTGTACAAGATCAAAAATGATATCTGGGCTAACTTCTGTGTCTTTCTTATACAATTTTTTAAAAAAGTCAGTCACCACTTCTTTCATCTCTTCATTGTTTTCAGCAAAGGAACCATCGTCTAGCTTGAGCTTTTTTATTTTGCTCTTTCTAGATCTGTTAGAAGCTTTTCTGTGGAAAAATCTTGTGTTCTTATCACCCTCTCTTAGCCAGGTCACTCTTGACCTTTGCATCCACATAAGTTCTTCTCTAATTAGAAGTTCATCCATTCTTTTTTGAACCTCATCTATTTCGTTCAAATCATCAGGGTTGTAAGCTAGCTGTAGTTTTTCAAGTTTCCTCCTTAACTCCTTTAGTTCCTTCTCCACAGACCCGAATTTCTCATTGCTCCAAACCTGTAGAGTAGCCATAGTTTCAGTCAGCTTGTCTTTAACTCCCTCCAGGTCCTGTTTGCTGCGAATTTTTGTCCAAGCAAGCTGAATTTCCTCCATCAAAGACTCCTCTCTTTCCCACATAATCTCATACCTATTATTCAGTCTATTTGATTTCACCTTTTCTTTTTTACCCAGCCGAACCAGTAGTGGGAAATGGTCTGATCTTGAGGAAACCACATGCTCAACACTAGCTCCAGGGAATAATTTCGACCAACGAGGTTGAGCAACAACCCTATCCAGCCTCACTCTAACATTATTCTCACCTTTCTGCTTATTGTTGTATGTCCAAGGCAGACCTTTGTATCCTAGGTCCACCATTTCACAGTGGCTGAGCACATCTCTAAACAGTTGCATCTGGTGTTCATTTTTTCTTTTAGCTGAGAAATGTTCCTTTTGCCACAGCACCTCGTTAAAGTCGCCAACCATGAACCAAGGTTCAGAGGTGCTTGGCTTAATTCTTCTAAGCATCTCCCACATAAGGTGCCTATCCTGAACTCTGGGCTCTCCATACACGAAAGTTGCTCTCCATTTTATTCCATTTGGTTCACTGATTTTTACATCAATATGGTGCACACTAAAATTAATCAGCTCAACCGACACACTCTTACTCCACATCAGTACTAAACCACCTCCTTTGCCTTTAACACACACAGGGAAACAATGCTCAAAACCTAGTCTTCTGCAAACAGCTTCGACTACTCTCTTATTTTGCCTAATTTCAGAAAGAAACACAATTTTGGGACTGAACATCCGCACTAGGTGGACGAGCTCCTGAACTATTCGTGGCTGTCCCAGGCCACGACAGTTCCATGCGATGAGATTCATGGCTCCTGCCGGGCGCACACGTTAGCGCCCGACAGTTTGCCGGTAGCCCCAGGACCGGCCGCTGCCTTTTCTTTCTGTCCTCCCTCCTTCTTCTTTCCTCCCTCCTCTGCCATGTTGCCTTTCTCTGTATCCTCTTTGGTGTACCTACTCAGTTCTGCTTGCTTCAACTTGCGCAGCCCCTCCTTGCCCAGACAGAGTTCCAGCGGAGGGACCTCGAAGTGCCCCTTTTTTCCGCCTGGCACCCTGTTGTCCTCCTCTGCATCTTCCCGGGGGCGAGTTCTGCTTGCCTGGACCTTCACCTTGTCTCCATGGTGCTCCAGCGGTACATGTATAGTGTTGGTGTCGCTCTGTACCGCTGCTTCACCCCGTTCCTTCCTCTTCCAGCGCTTGGTCTCCTTCACAAATGAAGAAGCATCAGAAGGAGAGGCCGGGCTGGTCGGGTTTCCTCCAGGACCATGCACTTCCTCCTTGTCCGCCGCCTCCGTGTTGTCGGCGAATGGTACGACGTCCTTCACAATGCCCTCCACACCAGCTCCAGCTTTGTCCGCCTCGACTTCTGCCATCTTCTCTGGCACCAGCAACACAGGGTCATCACCCTTGTCACTGAGGACTTCAGTAGGTGGGGTGTTGTTGTCGCTGACGTTGAGCTTCGCCACGCCCTTAGCAACCTGCTCGACGATGACTTGATGGACGATCGCGGCCTTCGGCTTTTTTTCTCGCCACGGCACTGTGGGTGCCGGTTGAGCCTGTGCCTGCCCCATGGCATCAGGGAGGAACCAGGCTCGAGGATCGTCAAAGTGCACCGTCTGGACGCGCATGTCCATGCTGAACTTGATCTTACGGTCAGCCGCCGGGAGGTCACACCTAGCTTCCATATGACCAATGTATCCGCAAAAGAGACAGAAATTAGGCAATCTTTCATAGCAAATTTGAACTTTCACCTTCTCTCCCGTGATTTCATCCTCCAAGATGAAGTGCTTCCGCAGGGCTGCGTACAAGGGGAGTTGTACTCTTGCCCTGAGGAACTTGTCGGTGATGTTGCCACGGGAGTTGTCGTCGATCATGATCGTTGTGCCCATCTGCCACCCAAGTTCCCACGCCAGGGTCTTGGTAAGCAGGTAGAAGGGGATGTTGCGAAATTGAATCCACATCGGCACGTAGTTGAAAGGCACCGACGTGGGGTCAACTCCGGGCTCCATGGCGACGACGAGGAAGGCATCCATCTTGTACTGCCACGGTCCTCCGCGAACAGCATGGCGACGATCTCCTTCTTCAGAAAATTCGATGATGAACTTGCGTCCTTCGTCGGCCTCAATCTGGCTCGCTTCAGTGTGTCCACGAACTCTCCAAACCTTCTTCATACGCTCCATCAGCACATCAGAGCTCACCAGCAGGGTGGAGAGGAAGAGGCCAACGGCGAGGAAGCGAGGGCGTGCAGCTTCCCGGGCTCTGGTCATGTTGATGACAAGCGTCCCCTCCTCCGCCGCCGTGTCCCCCATGACCGCCTTGTCCTTCCGCATGCGTGGCGGGGCGATCTGATTCGCCGCACCAACACCCACTCCTCCACTTGAGATCGCCTCCGTCGAGGCCATGGCGTTGCAGGTGGGATTCCTTGACTGAATTTTAGACTGTATCTTGATCGGGATGAGAGCTGGTGTGGATTCCTCCATGTAGCAGCACAGATTTATAGCCCATCTCTAGGAGGTGATTGCGCTGGTGATGAATTGAGGAATACGCCCAGTAAATGTCCCCAATTCCTTCTCTGACTGTAACGGTGCCTCTGATTCCTCCTTTTCTTCTTGAATCCTCTTAAAAACGCCATTTGAATTGCTCTTAGCTGGATCCGGCGGACCTGGGCAGTCTTGTGGTAATCGCAGCTCTTCAATCGTCTTGATTACTTGCGCCCTTAATCTCCCCAGGCTTTGGGTTAGGAGGTTTGCTATTTTCTGGATCTCCTCTGCTCGCGTGGTTTGGCTGTAGGAAATTTGGGGATTTGGTTTGGTGTGGATGCGGGAATTGAGCAACTGGCTGAATTTTTGGGTGGCCTGGGCTTCGGGTTTCTGGGTAGATCGAATTGGGACTGGGATTCTGGGATCGCTTCCGCATCGCCTGGGTGTGGGAACGAGGAGAGGAACAGTCGCCATGATCTCTGGTTGGGTTTTTTGTGTGTTTTGCCCTATCATAATATCATAATATCTCTGGTTGAGTTAACCATGCTCTAGTTTATGTGTTAAGAAATGGATGATCAAGATATTATGATGGTTAACTCGAGGTCCACCTAAGAAGTCCATCTTCATTTCTTCTTTCTTGATCATATCATATTCTTCTCTTCAAATCTATGATCTTGATTCGATACCCAAGGTATATCTTCATCTTCATGACATTTGAATCCAACACATGAACTACAAGAACTACATATGCAATATTCCTTTATATAAACTCAATGAAAATATTAGTCAATAAAAATTATCATTAATTATCAAAGACACACGTAGGGGCAATGTGCCTTTATAGTTATGTAGTCAATTGAGGAAACTTCATGGGCATACAAAATGATTTCTTTCTTCTAACTTTCAGGAAAGGTCTTGGGCTTGGTTCGGTTTATGTGTGCGGTGGATCATGCTATGCATGTCGAAATGGATGGGAGCCCATATATGTCAACTACTGTTTCCGATTGGAGACGTGGCTGTGCAATTTTTTTCTCTCTATGCAAGTGTTTTGGATTGGAGATGTCCCATGACTTTCTCCCCTCTCTATTTAGGTTGCACACAAGTTTTCACTTCTAAATTCAACCATCAATTTGACCAATTAAAACATATCATTAAATTTGTATAGAATAATTATTTTATTGGCATAATTTTTATTACATTAACATGTAGTATGGGATAAATTGTTGGTCAAGGTTAAAACATGCAAAATGATAACGTCACATCCATTGGGAGGGAGGAGTAAAAAGCAAGCGGATTCATCGACCCAGTTGCAAGAATGATGGTTACAACAAGAAAAATCTAGCAATCTCTTGCCTATTGACAATGCTTGAATACAAGCTCTCCCTATCAAACCTTGCCCCTCCATTGAAGTCTTCCGCAGCTGAATTCTATTCGGACAGGAACCAATCAATGTATGGAGATAGATGTTGCTAAAGGAAAAAATTATCATTTCGGAGATTCAAGGGTTTAGAACTAAAGAACTGGGGCATAGCAAAAAAAAAGAAGGACATGAACCAGACATGGATACCACCTGAAATGGGGGAGGCAAAGCTGAATGTTGATGGCTCCTATGACAAGGCTAATGGATTAGGTGCGGGGAAGGACGCTGAGAGACCACTTAGGCCAGATGATCTATGTTGCATGTCGTCATCTTGAGCAGTGCCGTGATACCACAGAAGTTGAACTTATGGCCATTGAATAGGGTTTGAAGCTTGTGTTACATTGGTCGAACACACTTTTGAGACGGACTGTGCTGAAGGCCTTTGAACTAATTAAGAAAAGCACATGCCAGAGCAATCCAGTGGAAACCAGACAATTCCGGTGGGTCGTTGCGCCAATTTTGCCAGCCCGTCAAACTGCATTTTTCTTGAAAGAACTAAACTTTCACAAAATTCTTGAACTCCGATTAAGATGAAATCAATTTGGTTGGAAAGATAACGAGGAATAGAGCCCCAAAAAAATTGGAATATTAGGAATCAACGCAGGATATTTTACACAGTTTTAGAAGTGAAACCTCTCCAAACTAAGAACTAGTAAAAATATCCAAACTCGAAAACGCCATAGACGATGCATTCAGTTTCTATTTTCGATGAACTTGGGTTTGTTGAAAACCTAGCAACAAGCTCAAAAAACTCACACAGAGAAACACTGAGGAGCAAAAAGAATAAGGGATGCAAAGTATGCAAAGGATTGAGCTTCCTAAGACGATGTGATCAAGTTACCCAACTGAAAGTCGCTCTTGATAGTGCGGCTATCTATCATATAACCCGGTCTCTCAACAACCACCTTGTAAAAGGAAAACCTAGCAAGTATATACCTTTGCATTGCGTATTTTGCCTTAATCTTGATGATGATGCTTCATGCTTCATACAAGCGGAATGCACCACTACCATCGTTGATTCATGAAGACTCACAATTTGCCCTCCCATACACCACTATGGGATAGCTTTATCAAGGCATATTTTCACTATTATCACCAAATTGTCAACAAGCTTGAAGCAAGTGATCTTCTCGAGATGCTTTGAACTTGCCCTTCTCAACCTTGATGACCATCATCACTTGATGTCATCCTCCACATGGGCTATATGAGATCTTGCTTTTGATGCATGCTCATGTAAAGATACCTAACCCAAATAGACAACAAACACATATGATGGGTTAGTTCACAAAGCATAATTAACAATGCTTATCATACCACAACGTAAAACATACGAACAGAACTAGCAAGATTTAGGGATTGGTATTTCAGACGATGCGGACTCAAAAGGAAACCTAAAAGCTGGAAAGGCTTAGTCTCCAGTAGTACACTTAGATCACATGATCCAATGTGGTATATTATTTATGCTTCATGTGTTGATCAACTTGAATGTAATATCTTCTTTTGGTCTTGGCCAACCTTGTATCTCTTCATGCTCTATCATAATATCTTGATCATTCATTGCTTAACACATAAGCTGGAGCATGGTTAACTTGAGGTCCACATAAGAAGTCATCTTCATTTCTTCTTCTTGATCATATCATATTCTTCTCTTCAAATCGATGATCTTGATTCCAATACCCAAGGTATATCTTTATATTCATGGCATCCACACTTGAATCCAACACATGAACTATAAGAACTAGCTATGCAATATTTCTTCATATAAACTCGTTAGTCAATAAAAATTGTCATTAATTACCGAAAACACGCGTAGGGGAAGTGTACCTTCATAGTTATGTAGTCAATTGAGGAAACCTCATGGGTATAAAATGATGTCAACTAGTGTTTCCGATTGGAGACGTGGCTTGTTCAACTTTTGTTATCTCTCTGCAAGCGTTTTGGATTGGAGATGGCCAACTAGTACATGGCCCATGAATTTCTCCGTCACGTCTAAATTCAACCATCAATTTGACCAATTAAAACATATCATTAAATTCATATAGAATAATTATTTTATGGGCATAATTTTTATTACATTAACATTTAGTATATGATAAATTATTGGTCAAGGTTAAAACATGCAAAACCGATAACATCACGTCCATTGGGAGGGAGGAGTAAAAAGCAAGCGGATTCATCGACCCAACTGCAAGAATGATGGTTACAAAAAGAAAAATCTAGCAATCTCTTGCCTTGACAATGCTTGAATACAAGCTTTCCCTGTCAAACCTTACCCCTCCATCGAAGGCTCTAGTAGGTTCTTGAGAAGCTATCTCAATTCTTTGATGATGATAAAGCAATGTCCGGAGATAGATGTTGCTAAAGGAATAAAATGGTAATTTTGGAGACCCGAGGGTTTAGAATTAAAGAACTGGGGCATAGCAAAAAAGAAGGACATGAACCAGACATGGATACCACCTGAAATGGGAAAGGCAAAGTTGAATGTTAACGGGTCCTATGACAAGGCTAATGGATTGGGTGCGGGGAACGACGCTGAGAGACCACTTAGGCTAGATGATCTATGTTGCATGTCGTCATCTTGAGCAGTGCCGTGATGCCACAGAAGTTGAACTTATGGCCATTGAAGAGGGTTTGAAGCTTGCGTTACATTGGTCGAACACTTTGGAGATGGACTGTGTTGAAGGCCTTTGAACTGATTAAGAAAAGGACGTCAAACTTATCGGCCTATGCCTTCAGAGTAAATGCAATTGGTAATTTGATCTGGGAAAGAAACACTAGAATAGCTAAAATTGGTAGAGTAGCAAATGATGTTAGCAAGGAGTTAGCTAAGATAGGTAGAACTCAGAAGCGAACTGTGATTTGCAAATTTCCCTGAGGAAGTTGCAAAAGCCAACACCCATGATTGTAACTACTACTTTCCCCCCTAAAAAAAGTAGCCGTGTCAAAGCAGTCCGCATAGATGGCGATGGATAATTGAATTGAACTTTTAAAAAGAGCGTAAAATAAAATTTAGAAAGAAGGAGGCAGTTTCGGACGTGTGCCCCAGTCGCTGGATTCAAACGCCGCCTTGCCCACGTTCCGGCCATCCCCAACCGCCCACTTGCCGGCACGCACGCAGGCCGACCACCGCACCGCCACCGCCACCCTCCCCGCGCGCCGCGGCCACCTGCTCCCTCTCCCTCTCTCCCCCCGCCGCGCGAGACGCGCTCGCTCGCTCCGCGCCCCCGCCTTCCCCGCCGCCCAATGCGCGGCCCCGCCCGCGGAATAGGCAGCGGTGTATGGGCGCCCGCGCCCGCTCCCTCATCCGCTGGCTCCGTCACCACCGCTCCCGCCGCGTCTCCTCCTCCTCAGCCTCATCCTCTTCCTCCTCCCACCTGACCAATACAACCACAACCGCCAGCACCGACCTCCGCGCCCACTCGCTCCCGCAGCAACCGGGGCAGGACGGGGTTGACGACGCCGAGGTCGACTGGGAGGTCGCCGCCGGGGGACCAGACTCCGACTCCGACCCCGAGGACTACATTGTGTTTGAGGAGAACAAGGCGGGCGGACTGCGCGTCGTTGTGCCCCGCGCGCCCGTGCGCACCAAGCCGCCACGCATGGATCCGGGCAAGAAGGTGCGTTCTTGGCCCTGCTTCTTTCGCCCCTGCCTCCTTCCCCTCCACCCCTCCGCCCCGTGATCTTGTCTGGATAACTTCGCGCGCGCGCTGCTAGTTCAATGCCGTTTCCCCACCGATCTCTCTAGGTTCAACTCTCTGCCGTGCCTGCAGGCGTGATCTACCGCGCCTGAACTCCGTCGGATCCCAATGTGCTTGCTTTCTTTCCAGTTCTTGCGGATCTGCTTGGTTAAAATTGTATACTGAATTTCATATGGCAACACCAATCTTGGATCATTGTTAATGCCAGTACTGTTAGCCTGTGCAAACTGTGCCACCCAATCACATCAATGCGCCCGTGACGGCCTAATAAAGCGCGGCAATTAGGACATGTTATCACGGGACCCCTGCCTTTTGCTGTTCCTGTCTCATCTGAGACCAGCATGATGCAGGCTAGAGGAGGTTGTGCTTTCTTCTTTTCAATTATTGGTTCCTCTTGCTTTTGGACGAATTCCATGGTGCAGCATTTGCCACCTTCTGATAGATATGAGAAAAATTGGTAAAACTGTTCAACCACTTTCTACTTCAATCCAAACCCAGCAGTAGGAGCAAGAAGCGGTCTGAGTAGTTCTTCAGTTGTGTGCATGTCTTCTGATTCCGAGCCCAGACTTTTATGCCCATCAGCATCATTTTTGGTAAGGCCAGCAGTATCATTATTGTTTTTGGGTGAGGCCATCCCACCGATTGGAATGTTCCATCACTTCTTTTTCTCAATACATTTTATCAATGGTAAAGAAGTATGGTAGCACTATCTAGCGCTCTGAACTAATGGTGCAAATATGCGTTTGCTTCTTCCTTTTCAGACCTCGGAATCCGAGTTCTTCACGGAGTATGGTGAACTAAACCGGTATCAGGTCAGTGAGGTTATTGGCAAAGGGAGTTATGGTGTAGTCGCCGCTGCCATCGACACACAGACTGGTGAGCGTGTGGCGATCAAGAAGATCAATGACGTCTTTGATCACGTCTCCGATGCCACCCGCATCCTTAGGGAGATCAAGTTGCTCCGGTTGCTGCGTAGCCCGGACATAGTTCAGATCAGGCACATTATGCTCCCCCCTTCAAGGAGGGAATTCAGGGACATATATGTAGTCTTTGAACTGATGGAGTCGGATCTCCATCAGGTAATTAAAGCGAACGATGATCTCACACCAGAGCATCACCAGTTCTTCTTGTATCAGCTACTCCGGGGAATGAAGTACATTCATACAGGTAGTTAAGACTCCACAAAGGAAATTCATAGTGGTTCACTGGACTTTTTCCATGCGATGTCACTGTACTGATCGTTTGTTTACGTGATGGTTTTGCAGCCAATGTTTTCCATCGGGATCTTAAGCCAAAGAATATTCTAGCGAATGCTGACTGCAAGCTGAAGATTTGTGATTTTGGCCTTGCCCGTGTGTCATTTAATGACGGGGCTCCATCAGCCATATTCTGGACGGTAGCCATTTTAGTAATGTTGAGTAGGTGGTATTTATTCTGAGCATCCAAATATATGTTTCTTATGATTTTGCATGCCTTCTCCCAGGACTATGTGGCAACTAGATGGTACCGTGCTCCAGAATTGTGTGGCTCATTTTTCTCAAAGGTAATGTAACTTTCGTTCCAACTTCATACTACCAACAAGGATACCCAGGCTATTTCATGAAAAGGAAAAAACAATGACCATACTGTAGATTTTCTTCCATAATTGTTATATTACCATGATACGTGTCGATGCAAAAGAGCAATACTAGTTGATTTTGTTAATTACGTATGCTTATTAATTTCCATGTGTGCAACCTGTCATAACTGCTAGTACAGTTCTCAATTGTCGGTTCAATCTGTCAAGATCTGTAATTTTGTATGTTGTTCTTCCGATCTTAAAAAAAATCCTTTAAAATCCAAAGAATATATTAATTATGGTGTTTTTTCCTGTTCTTTCATATAATCATAATATTGAATTTAGAGGCGTGGTGTGGGTGCTAATATGAACTTGGTGATGCACTTGGTTCTAATTTCATGTGTCTGCATGTTTAGCAAATGCTAAAAGAAGCTGACTGTTGACTTTGAATTTTGCAGTACACTCCTGCAATTGATATTTGGAGCGTAGGATGTATATTTGCAGAAATGCTCACAGGGAAGCCACTCTTTCCAGGGAAGAATGTTGTGCATCAATTGGATCTCATGACAGATCTACTTGGGACTCCTTCAGCGGAATCCCTCTCTAAGGTATATTAACTCCGCACTAGTTAGCAGCAAGTTAGGAAAGCATTTGGAGTTATATATTTTGCTACATATGTGGTTTTATCATTTTCTATGCTAGGCGTTACTTTCAATTTTCATATATTTTCCTTACATGAGAATTACCTGCGATGCCAACCTTGCATCATTAAACCTTGCATCATTAATTCACGTACATGGTTACATATTTTCCAAATATGTGAATTTCCTGCAAAACTGCCAACCTTGCGTTGGTAATCTGTACATGGCTATGAATTATTATTTCCTTATTCCATTTCTTATGGATTTTTAGTTACTGAGCAGTACCTACAGGATTTGGAACGAATTGGCATCAATATCAGCACAATCTCTTGCTATCTTTTATATTTTTTTGATATAAAATGGAATATTAATTGTGAGGAAACCAGGTCTTTTACACCATTTTACTGAATGCTGCAGATACGGAATGAAAAAGCTCGGCGATACCTGAGCAATATGAGGAAAAAGCCTAAAGTTCCCTTAACCAAAAAGTTTCCAGGCATCGATCCTATGGCTCTTCATTTGCTTGAGCGTCTTCTTGCTTTTGATCCTAAGGATCGGCCAAGTGCTGACGAGGTAGGAATGGCTGAGACCAATTTCTGTTCACCTAAAGATGTATTACAGCTTTGAAAATGTTGGGTAAACTACTATTCTCAATACTGAGATATGAAAATATTCTTCAAGGCCCTGACAGACCCATACTTCACTGGATTAGCAAATTCTGAGCGCGAGCCCATAACTGAGCCTATCTCAAAATTTGAGTTTGAGTTCGAGAAGAGAAAATTGGGCAAAGATGATGTCCGAGAATTAATTTACAGAGAGGTACCATTACTCAGTTATTTTGTGGAGATATACTAGAGCTGCTTTGGTCTCTGTAGTTTACTAACAGTCTGTTAGTTTTTTTTATTAGATTTTAGAGTACCATCCTCATATGTTGCAAGAATACCTACGTGGAGGAGACCAGATGAGCTTCATGTACCCTAGGTGAGACCACTATTTTCCTTCACAAACAAGATTCACTAGTGCTGAGAAATTATGATGACTATGCTTTACTTCTTTTTCATACACTTAATTATGCTAGTTATATTATGATTGTTTGAGGATATACTGCAAACTCTGATGTGTATGCATGTATGTTTACACTTGACAGTGGGGTGGACCGTTTTAAGCGACAGTTTGCTCATTTGGAAGAGGGTGGTGCAAAGGGTGAAAAGTCCAGTCCACAGTTGAGACAGAATGCTTCTTTACCAAGGCAATATGCTTTCACTGAAACTGAACTTTATACTTCCAAGGCAGTATTTCTGTCTGTAGATTGCATATGGAGACTTACGATGAACAAGATTATTTGTGTTCTAACCAAATTTTCTTTCATTTGACAACCTAAATGTTGACCAACGGGGGAAGGATCCCTCCCTTGGCTATACTTTGTTAGGTAGATGAGATCTCACCAGCGATTTTTTTCACGCGGATAGCACCCCGTTTAGTCCGCGTGCTTTACCTGCGACTCGAACCCAGGTGTCCCGGGTGAACACCCTTATATATTTTTCCGAAAAGATGAGTCTGTTTGGACTAGGCGGGATATGCAATTCGTTACGCATGTAAAATATGCATAGATGCAGTAGCTTTCAATTCCATATTCTGTGTATATTTTTCTAATCTTTGAGGTTGACACAGTAAACCAAATAAAGACTGTTGTAGTATTATTATCTATTTTTCTATAGGAAAATTGGAAGTTGCCAGAGTTTTAAATCAAATATTTTTGGACACTGAACCTGATAGAGATAAATGTTTCACATATTTCAATGTTGATATATATAAATTTTAGTCATCCTACAAATAGGATTTTTTTTGTAACTAACAATTCTTGCATCTTGTCTCAGGGAAAGAGCAATAGGCAATAAGCATGGGGACAGTGAATACCAAGTCAAGCTGAATGCAGGTGAGAAGGCAGGACACGCATCAGTGACAGATGGAATAAGCAAACCCCAAATGAGTGCTCGAAGCTTAGTGAAGAGTGAAACCATGAGCGCTTCCAAGTGTATAGGTGAAATAAAAAATAAAGATGTAAGTTCAGTTCATCCTTCGTTCCCACACTACTTATATGTTGTTATGTTTTTTCCTTACATTCTTTTGCAAGAAATTTGACTTTCTTTTCTGATGGAAATTGCCGCTATATTTGAATTCCATACTTTAAGGCTGTTTACATCCTTTATCCCTTTAGAGTGTTTGTATTACGATATTATTTTGACAAAAAAAAACAGCCGACGCTGTATTTCATTGCGACTACAAGTAGTAAAGGGCACAAAGCTGTACACGACCAACAAAAGAAAGAGAGAAACAAACCAAATGCAGAAAATAATATTAAAGATTACAAAGTCCCCAGGCCTCCTCTCCCATTAGACTATTTCTTTAATGATCTCACTTGAACAGGATCTCTTCAAGATATCTCTATCTGATTTGAAGAATTTATTAGTTGATGCTGCAATTTCCATTCTTCATTTTCCAGGATGATTCAGAGAACTTGGATGAAGGCGACGACGTCTCACAGAAGATTGCTCAACTGAAAACCTAATTTTCGAAGGTTACACAAGTGGTCAGAGTATATACTATGTACAACAGCATGTCTATAGGTGCTCAAGATCAGAATGATCTTTAATTGAAGCCAAGATTTCTATACAGACAATAAGACCATACATCTCTGATGGTAACTTTGTTGTACTGTAAATTTTCTACTCGTTTTTGTACTTTGACAAGAACCATGTCTAACCGACAAACTAGCTCCTTGTCCTTTTCTTGGAGGAGCTACACGAGCCTGTACAATTTTGTCAGTGTGAAGTACCCTGCCCCTATATTCTGTTCATATGTTATTCCTTGATCTTGAAACCTTCTGCAATCAGAAATATCTTCGCCTCTGTTATCTATACAAATGATCGTATAGAGATGCTCTTGGCATCTGTTTGTCAAATGTTTCTCCTGTTTTCCAAGATTACTTGTTTCAACTGTTGCCATTAGCTATTGTAATCTTCAACAATGTCAGTTATTTCAACTCAAGCTGCCAAGCAGCTTTGCGAGCGGATGTTATCAGTCCTCTGCAATCTATAGATCATCATGAAAATGCATCGCCAGCCCCGTTTGCTCCAATGTCCTAGTTGAAGTTATAAAATTATTAAGGTGTGGTTGTCTAGGGACATTGAAGTGAGGATGATTGTACATCAATTTGAATTTTAAAGGATACATGTGACATTGATATACTTGTCGTTGCAACATGATAATTGATCTTGTACATAATTGTACTCCTACCATTCTGTAAGATACATTAGGGTCCATGAACAATAAGTTGGCAAATAAACCGAATCTTTTTTTGTTAAACATATTATTTTGATGTTATAACGGGATATCGTGGATAGTGCCATGATACCCTGTTATAATAGATCATGCCTTTTTATGACAATGCAACCTGTAGCACATAGTACATATAGGCGTACTTGGAATTATCTTATGATACACATTAAAAGTTTTCATTAGTAAATTGACAATTTGATCAACTTAATGCTTGTCAAAGAAAGAAAAATCATTAACCATCACATGCCTCAAAAAGAATGCACTATGACTGAACTATGACAACCAAAATAGTGTTTTTAGGCCGTTCACCTTTTTTCCTATTGTAAACATTGCTTGTAATCATGACATTAGAAATAGTTCTGTTATACGGTCAACGAAGCACACGAGATTGTTCTCTAAGCATAATGTTTGTTTTCCTGTAAATAAAAGCTAGAAATGCTATCTTCAACTGAAGTTTCTTTACATCTCTGTCTTACATGATGAAAAGACTACCAATTATGTACGAACATTTGATGCCTGACATGGGAGAACATTCCCTCTACAAGATCACTAGATCAGTCATCCTTCATAGCAGCCCAAGAATTATGTAGTAGACCAGGGCGATCGGAAGAGCTATCAGCATGCCGAATATGACCCTGCAGTGGAAATAAATTAATAAGTAAATAAACATTTGGAATGATATTTAATTTTGTATAAATCGAGCCACATTCTAATTGTGAAAAAAATCAAATGGTTGTTGAATGGCTTACCCGGTGCAAAGAACGGCGGCATGGAGATTGTACTCCTTGGCGAACACGAACGGCACGATCCCCTGTGGCAGAGCCGCCTACGTAGCAGCACGTAACGTAAAATCGTGAGACAAGATTTTGCACGCTCTGCCCGGCAGGCGACACGCACGCAGTTACGTACCTGGACAATGGCGATGCGCAGCAGCGTGCCCCGGAGGCCGACGGCGACTGAGGCGACGGCCATGACGGCGGGGCCGGCGAGGAAGCGGACGGCCATGGTGGTCGCTGCGACGGTGTTGCCACAGGCGATGATCTTGGGCTGCATCGCCATGAACAGTCCGAGGCTGAACATGGCCATCCCCAGCCCCGTGTCGGAGAGGATGGAGATGGAGTTGGCCACGATGGTCGGCATGGTGATGTGGAACCTGCAGTAAAGAGATTTCAGATGATTGATCCGTGAGATCGTCCGAGGATCCACTGAGATATTCAGTTACCGGAACTCGATGAGCGACCAGGTCAGGCCGACGACGCTGGCGTACGTGTTGGGGTTCCGGATCAGCCGGCGCCAAACCATTGTCAGGATCAGCCGCAGCATCACGCCCGCCGGCGGCATCGCGCCGCCGCTCTCCCCGCCGCCGCCGTCCTTGGCCGGCTGATCCTGATCCGTTTCCGTCGTGCCGGATTCCAGCGTTGCCAGCGCCTCCTGCCCGGCCGCCTCGGACTTGACGCGCTGGCCGCCCGGCAGTTTGGTGGACGGCACGTCGGAGGGTGCGAGCCGGCGGCCGCTCTCCCTGGCGCCGCTGCGGAACACGGGAAGGACGCTGACCTCCGACGCGCCGGAGCCGCCAGAGCCCCACTGGAACATGTGCAGGTTGTCCCTGGGGTCGTCGACCGGTGTCACGGCAGCCGCCGACCTTGGCCGCGGCGCGTTGTAGTCGTCGAAGCTGGCGGACGGCCTCGGCGTGTGCTGCCTAGACGAGTTGAGCGAGAACAGGTCCGCCGCGCCGAAGCTGGACATGCGCACGGCCGGCGGCATCAGCGCGCTGGCGCCGCCGCCGCCGGTGGTGGCGGAGAAGTCGCCGTGCGTGAAGCTGGATCCCCTGGGCGTGTTGTTCCGCGACGAGCTGACGGAGTAGATCTCGACGCCGGTGAGGTTCGACGGGCGCGGCGACAGGACGGACCGGCGGGAGAGCGACGCCGCCGTGGACCGGCGCACGACGGACACGCGCAGGCTCCCATCGGGCGCCACCTCGGCCCGCGCCTCGGCCTGGCTGCCGTCGAGGGACACGACGTCCGGGTCGACGCGCACCGCGGCCACCGCCTCCGGGAACCTCCCCGCGATGAGAAGCCGCGCGGCGCGGAACTCGAAGAGGAACAGCAGGAGCGTGTACCAGATGATGCACTGGAGCACGACGAGCTGCACCATGAGGTCCCCGGCGTGCGCCCCGTACATGGCGACGAGGAGCGGGATGCCCATGATGAGCGTGTTGGGGAGGGTGGAGAAGGAGAAGAGCGTGATGGACCAGTCGAGCCCGGCGGGGAAGGAGAGCGGGAGGCGGGACCAGACGGCGAGCGCGGCGAGGATGAGGAGCTTCTGGAGCGTGTCGGCGGCGACGAAGCGGAGGTCCATGGCGTAGAGGTCGCTGCCGGAGATCACCTTGAAGGAGAGGAGCGGGACGGCGAAGACGGCCACGAAGCGGTTGATGCCGGCGCACTGGTCCGGGGTGATGACGCCCCACCACCGCACGGAGCCGTAGGCCAGGATCATCGCCACGTACAGCGGCACCACCGCCGCCAGCACCGTGTACAGGTCGTGCAACGATATCATGGCTGCCGGACGTCCGATGACGACGACGACGGATCAGGCGATTACCACCGCGCGCGTAGTGGAAGGAGGACTGAGGGGCTCGATCGGCGGCGGTGATGGGCGGAGTCAGTTGCATGCAGATCGCGAGTGATGGAGGAGCTCCTTGGATTCGGGGGGAATCTGGCCGTTTATATAGGCGTCCGAACCGCCGCCAAATACCGTGGGCGAGCACCTTGCACGGTTTAATTTTGGTAAAATTGGCAAGCCCCCTCGCAATCAAAAACCAAATCAGGAAACGATCGCGGCAGATTTTGCTTCAAAATCTTGCCGGAAATTACCCAACGTGCACATTAGGAAGCTTTATTTGTACGCGCGACAGGGATGAGGTGTCAGATCGAGGTATATATACGCACGGCACCAGCGCTACACGTGCACACCGTACTCGTACCTGAAACGCACTTCAGTTACCTACCTTGAGGCCGTCCGGTCAGTTTACGCAGGGGCTCCATCAGCAGCGCGCGACATCACACCATCGATGAAGTTGACCTCCGCATTTTCGATATACTACGATAATATATTGGTATACATTGCTGCATATATAGGCCGTCAGGTTTATACTCACGCGCGTATACCAAAGTATAGAACAAGCATGCATACATGGTACGCTGACATTAGCATTCACTGATACATCTACTGCCAAAATATAGAGAATATTGTGTGTGCCCATCTTTGTTCAAGACTTTTCATTTACTGCGTTAAATTTGTTAGTAAAGCACTGTAGATACTAGAGGATACCCCGTGCGTTGCAGCGGGTCCTTTTAGAAGAATTTAGTGGATAATATAAATGTTGAATGGTCATATAGATACAATATAGTAACAATCTAAAAGGTTATAGAAACAACTTTGGATATAGTGGTCAAAATAATGGTTTAGCAATCTATATAGAAATAAGATTTGGAAAAAAAAATCAATACACCTGGCGTCAATTTACAGCAATGTATTTGATTTTGTACAAATTTTCTACATTGTAGGTAGCATGTTGAGATCAGTTTTAAGCAACATAAGGACATGTGGATGTGTACCCAATGATGTACTGCTTGGCTTTTTTAACTGCGAAGTCGTGTGTTCTTATTAAGTGCAACACCTTCTCATTCCTTTTGTAGATAAAATTTCATGTCCATCATTCAAATATACTGAAAGAGAACTGTAATAAAGATTGGCATTCAGGTATTTAAGAAAATTACATAGAAGAATGAACACCATGAAATCTGTAAAAAAAAACACCATGAAAGTGACCAGGCCAATAGTTGCAGCTTATCTAAGGTGGACTTGATCAATAGATTTACGAACCAACCGGTATCTGATAGAAGCTATATGCACCTGAATGAGAGCAACACAATGACTATTAGAAGCAAAGCATTGCTGAACACCAGGTGAAATAGAAGAACAACAAAACAGATCCCTTTTCTATCTTACATGAACATGTCAGTTCCTAACTAAGGTTAATTAACATATTACCATCACCACATGCTCCCTGCATAAAGAATAAATTAATAAATCAATAGCAATAAATCAAACCAAGAGGTTCTACTGATTATATGACTAAAATAGAATTCTGAGCTAGTACAAAATTTCATGTCGGAAATCTAAATAGTCTCAGCAGAAAAATTGAGTCTGTTCAAGATCTTGCAATCGGGCTACACCAAAGATAAGGTCAATCAAAGACATCAATGAATCAATGCTACTACCTCCATACCGGATTAATGGGCAATTACGCACTTCGAGAAACAAGTTTGACTACTAATTTGGTCAATAAAATATAAGATATATATCACAAAAATTATATTATTGAAAACATTTTTTGAATACGAATCCAACGGTATAATTTTTGTGGCATATATCTCATATTTAGTTGATCAAATTTATAGTTAAACTTGTTTCTCGAAATGCGTAATTGCCCATTAATCCGGTATGGAGGTAGTATAGCACTTCTGGATAACATCACGAAGGGTTGTGTTTGGCAACCAAATACGGTGCTTGCTGGTGGCAGCCTATCGGCTGGCATCTGGCAGGGTGTGAATAACAGGGATGTTAGATCAAATTCAGATTTTAATTAAGCAAACAGAAAATCAAGAAATAGCAACAGATCGAAGCGTATGAAACAACGAAGGACCATGGCGGCTTTGTCACCCAAGTTGTCTAGCGCCTGAGGGATATAATAAGAAATATTCATGGGGAAGAATATGGAAGGGGTGGCTCTACCAATAACCAGTGCCGCCATTATGAGCTGTGCAAACTGCAGCGGAACGCCGGCCAGCCGAACGCCAACCGTCACCAAGAAGCGCGGTGACGTCATGTTATAAGGGGAGTATCTGGCCGACGACCCACACGACGAGGAGGATCGGGAGGAGGAGGATGCATGTCGCCGCGCCGCCCACTGGCCATTGCCGCGCGGGACCGTCAGCTGCAGCTCCCGTGGTGGGATTTGCAGCGGCGGGTCGTTCCCGTCGGTGATGTACCCGAGGACCCACGCCAGGGTCCTCCCGGGCATGCTCCACCACCGCCGGCATCCACTGGCGTTGTTGTTCACCGACGAATCGTCGCTGCTGTTGTAGGAAGTGAGGCGGTCTTCGCGCTCGCGCCGTAAGAACGCCGTCCACGGCTGGTCGTTGTACAGCGACCACCGCGGGTCGTTCCGCTCCTCCGATGTTAGGCGCTCCCAAAAATGATCATAGATGGTGACGGCGCGCTCGGTCCCCATCGGCACCAGCGGGACCGGCAGGCCGCCGCGGCTGAGCGCCCACCCCTCCCACCAGACAGCGCATGTCCGACGGGACAGGGTAGCGCGCGTTCCAAAGGGCGCGCGCCTGATGCGTGCAGTCAACACGTCCGTTGGGAACCCCAAGAGGAAGGTGTGATGCGTACAGTAGCAAGTTTTCCCTCAGAAAGAAACCAAGGTTTATCGAACCAGGAGGAGCCAAGAAGCACGTTGAAGGTTGATGGCGGAGGAGTGTAGTGCGGCGCAACACCAGGTATTCCGGCGCCAACGTGGAACCTGCACAACACAATCACAGAACTTTGCCCCAACGTAACAGCGAGGTTGTCAATCTCACCGGCTTGCTGTAAACAAAGGATTAGATGTATTGTGTGGAAGATGATGATTGTTTGCGAAGAACAGTAAAGAACAATTGCAGCAGATTGTATTTCAGATGTAAAGAATAGGACCGGGGTCCACAGATCACTAGTGGTGTCTCTCCCATAAAATAGCAGATGTTGGGTAAACAAATTACAGTTGGGCAATTGACAAATAAAGAAGGCATAACAATGCACATACATATATCATGATGAGTACTATGAGATTTAATCAGGGCATTACGACAAAGTACATAGACCGCTATCCAGCATGCATCTATGCCTAAAAGTCCACCTTCAGAGTTATCATCCGAACCCCCTCCAGTATTAAGTTGTAAACAACAGACAATTGCATTAAGTATGGTGCGTAATGTAATCAACACAAATATCCTTAGACAAAGCATCGATGTTTTATCCCTAGTGGCAACAACACATCCACAAGGGGAGTTTTAACAGTACTGATATTTGGACTGTTTTTAAACTCACCTCTTCATTTATTACCATCTTGGTTCTACAGCTTGATTAGCTCATGGTGTGCATGATACTGCGCTGCCTACTAATCTTTGTTAGAGTTTGCGAATATGCAGTTTGGGCCAACACACATGCCACCAAATTCGAATAGCTTTTGGAATAAGAAGTGTCGTTGCCTATAATCCCTTTAGCATCCAAACATAATCCATTTAGCATCCAAATAAGTTCTTTTCTGCCGCTGCAGGCAAGACGCCTAAACATTTTTCCATGCGGAGCAGATGAAAACCAAGAACCCAATTTAACTACGGCTTCTAGTACTAATCTCGGTTAACTTAAGCCTTTCCTTCTACCAGTACCGCAATAAGATAAATAAGAACAAACAGACGGAATCGAACTCCGGCTTATTGCACACACGCGTGAGAATGAATAAAATGGATGGATGGATTACCGGATGGATGATGGATGGTATCTGGGCAAGACCTCGGTCCAGGACGTACGTATTCCTTGCCGGAGATCCAGTCGACGAACTATCCCCACGGCTGGCCGGCATCACAAGAGAGTGCGTCGAGCCCTTCCCTTCTCCTCTCCTCTCCGATGGATGGATGGATTACGTGATAGATGGTATATGGGCAAGAACTCAGCGTGGACATATGTATTCCTTGCTGGAGATCCAGTCGACGAACTAAGCCTGGCCGGCATCACAAGAGAGTGCGTCGAGCCCTTCCCTTCTCCTCTTCTCTCCTCTCCGCTAACCGCACGCGGTGTGTGATGACAGACTCGCATATATAGAGATGGAGAGAGGTTGAAGGAGCTGGAGGGGATGAGGTGCTTGGCTCGCTGGATGCAATCGTGAGGATAGAGGAAGGCTAAAGGAGAGGAGATGGGGTTCTCGTTCGTTCGTTGGATGCGATCTAAGTAAGATGGCCCAGATGAATTGTGACACGGATCGCTGACTTGGCATTTGTCAAACAAACAGTCTCCTACTATGGCTCCTCGTTAATCGCTCACGAGATGGCACCAATCCGGAACGAAAATGAATTTCAATGCCACTAATTACGGGGTGATTGGTAGGGCATTAGCCAGAAAGCATGCACGCTTAATTACAGCACCATTAATTACATGATCCCTTCTTATTCGTAGCATGAGTACCTAAGTTCTTGTTTTGTGTCTAGATGGTGAACCCCGACTCATATTGAAGGATAGAGTTGAGTAAGGGTAAGTTGCACATTGGAGATGGCCATCACATCGTCTAAACCAAACATCTCACTTGCAGAAGTGTGACACGAGCGTGGTGCCGTCGACGGCGAAGGAGCCCTTCTTGCTGGCATAGGTCTCGCTCACACGTAGCGATGTAGACTCAACGAAGCCCAGCTACCTTCATTCGGGCGATAATACTGCCAAGGAAAAACCCAACACGCGTACGTACAAGTATAGCCTTTGCCTCTTTTTTTTTTGAGAAAACGCAAAAAGCTTGCGTTTCGATGCATTGATAGAGAGTTTGATACAAGTCTACATAGGTCACACCCGAATACAACGCAACACAACTTTGCCTCTTCTTTCTCTATATACACGCCTTGGCAAGATAGCTTGACCAAGTAGCTCAGTCAAGCTGATCATTTAATGGTAGATTTATTAGAAATTTTTCATTTAATGGTAGATTTATTAGAAATTTTAGCATGCAGTTTGCTGTTTTTGGGACATTTTGATCACACGGCAAAATAAAGGATAAGCATAAAGGAATAATAAAGTTGGAAAAGCATTTGATTGTCACTCTGCACAAGTAGATACATGCAGACCAATATGACAGATGGATGCTCAAGGCCAAACAAAATGGAGACCCAGTGCATTTGACCTTCAAATCAACTAGCTTTTTTTTCGGGGGTAAAGGAATTGTATCAACCAGAGGTAAGTGTGTTACAATCCCTTAGCAGAGAGACCAGAATAGGATCTGGCCCTGACCCTAACCATACCTCCGTACGGTCATTGCTTCTACCAAAACCAGCTAACAATGACTTGCTACATTTTGACTACAAGGTATTTTACTAATGCCCACAACCTGGCCTGAACTCATCAGGGTCTTTGTTTCTGCCACCAGATGACCTAAAGGTGACAAGTCTCGTGCAGTATTCTTCAGCATCTGCACTACTTCACCACTGTCTGACTCGATGATGAAGTGTTGTACCTAAACTACCCACAACAACATCAGTGCAAGAAAATGAGGTCAGATCAGGTGGCCATGACTCCTTCCATCCTGGCCACCTCCACCTCCACCTCCAGCTCTACTTCTACACTTCACAAGCAAGCGCCACAACAATCTATAGGCCGCAACCAGCAAGACACATGTAGCAACGCCAGGACTGGACCGGATCTCCAGGTCAGGCTTCCGGAGTCTTGTATTTATGCTCAATCACAGAAAGTAGAAGCATCTAGCTGATCCTTCCTCCTCTAGATCGTCATCTTCCTTCTTTAGCTGCTAAAATGCAAAGACACATTAGAGTAATCTTGACACCCTGGTCTGGTTCCAAAAATATATATATTAAAGGATAGAATTGAGAAAGGACATTTCAAAGTTTGGAAACATAAATCCATCTTCTGAAAACAGACATCAATAAGGCAACAACAGATTTTTGTCTTAGCCAACAAAACAAAACAAAACAAAAACAACATAACCACTTAGATCATTCACGTCCAGTATTGTCCGCTAAGGTCCATTAATCAAACTTAACACCCTAACATCAGGAATCATATACCAGACACATATTTCATTGCTAAATTATTGGGATAATAAAAGGATGCAGTAACAATAGCTGTAAGTATAGTAGAGTTGCAAAGTCATATTATTACTCACAAATTGCAGTGAAGAACAACACTATCAATCATCATGTTGGATTCAAATACAATGAGAAGTGTTGAAAAAGAAATACGGACAAACAAGCCAAATACAGCAAGAAATAGAAAAGGAACCACAATCTTTCGTAAATTGACAACAAACCTAAGAAGCGATAGCTTTCTGCCCAATGATGCATAAAGAGCAGAGCCACCATGCAAGATATATATATATCCTTGACAACTTCAGTATGAGGAGGAATCCGTATTTTCCGTGCTTCATGACTGGAAAGCATATTTAATCTGCTGCCATCAAAGAAACAGACAATAAGATATTGTAAATTCTAGTGGTCATCTATTCATTTGGCAAAATACAGAATTTAAACATACGGTTTTCCTTTCTCAATTTTCTTACTAAACTAAGCAAGGTTTGGGATACAAAAATATGGCACAATCAATAGAAGCATCATTTTCCCTCTTATAGTGCTCACTGTAGTAACTTCTGTTTTGTCTCTTCAACGAAATCTTAATTTACATAGTACATTCGTTATTCCAGGTGAGGTACTTGAAAAGCAATATGCATGCAGTTTAGCATCTAAAAAAGTTGTTTAGAAACAACAATGATACTGGTAGCAGGGGTATGTTATCATGAGTACTGTATTTAGTATTTAGACAGAACAAGGATCTATAAGGAATGTTGGAAGATGCTCAGACATAGCATAAATTACAATTGGGAATAACAGATTATACACAAAAGGAGTCATACTAACTTGGATAAAGTACTTGTGTGAACATGTGAAAAAATATTATTAATGTATAACAATATCATGCTCCACATCCGGTGTCCAATATACAACAATTACAGAAACGGTGATCAAAGGAGCCATGACTTGCATAATTAGGACCGCAACTATGTATAAGAGAAGCAATCAATGGGTGACACCTGTGTAGGTAATATATTTAAAACAATTCCAGAAACATGCATGAAGAAAAAAAATTGAAAACTGGGCAGAAACCGGCAGGATGCAGGAATTTTTTCGAACCTGGAGAGTTGCACTATGATTACATCAGCAAAGCGATAAACGCGCAGTATTAGAGGGGAAAACAAAATGACATGTATATAATCATTAACAGATCGTCAAATACTCGGTGACTTTCACAAGTAAAGCCCAACGGAACAACTAGTGTAAAATGACACTTGAGTGAAGAAACATAGTAATAAAGTGAAGCCAGGAACGACCATGGGATATTTCGGTATAAACATGTAATAGAGCACCAACAGATCCGACTAGGCAACAAGTGAAATCTCTGATAGTTGACTAGTTATCAGGTCACATTGGTAAATCTAGACTTGGAGACATGCACAATCAAAATCACAGCAACAAGAGAGGCAGACTTGCACGGATTTACTTCCTAGGTTCAAACTTCTTTCCTCGTAGCGCCAACACAAGCAACTAACCTTCGTAGGAACCTCGAAGGTCTATGGCCATGCTCCAAACCATGTGAACACAATAGTACCACACGATCTCAGAAAAATCCAAGAAAAGCAGCCATACCACTTCCCAGGTTCCTTCATGAGCTTCACAAAGTCTCAGTAAATTCAGTGCTCACATTTTAGCATAAAGTGGTTTAATTTTAAAATCATAGCACATAATCAAAAAAATCTCCAGTGGAACTGGTAGATGTCTACAATAAGCATGAATTTCCATCTAAATGATCCAAGGGGATAACCTTCTTCAAGTTCTTCGTGGATGATGGCAGTGGCCTGAGGACCTCGATACCGAAGCATATCAGACATTCGTATGCTACACTAAGTTTCAGTAAATTCAACGTCCTGATTTGAGCAGAAGATGACTTTTAAAATCCCAGCACATCAAATCTTAACAAAAATGCCACCTATGATCCCTAAGACATGAACAACAATGATACAATAGTTTCAAATAGTAAAGATAAAATCTTTTATAAATAAGTAACAACTGGCTACAAAATATTAAGTTGGTCATGCACACTTTGACAAAAGAAGAAAAATCTATTTCGGATCTACTGACACTATCAATTTCAACTACCATATCTAAGGATCATACATATTAGCCGGAAATACTTGACAAAATCACACAATATCAAAATGGACAAAGAAGGGCCACAAAAATATATAGATTAATTATTTAAAGCCAACTTTTTTTAGCATAGCCAAAGTTCGTGGCTAAGCCTTTAAGGACAATATATGAATGAAACAATACAGGGAGTTCAGAAAGGCACAACAACAAGAATTTGTTAATCAATCTTCCTTATGTGACATGACATTTGCAAAATTATTAAGCTTGTGCAATGAGTACAAGAAAAATAGGTGAGGAACTAATAATAAGCGTGGATTCACAAATATATAATTTATGTTGCCAAGATTATAATGAACAATATGTGTTAAAAGAGACATCAACAACGAACAAAAACACAATGCATCACACTAGAGGCTTTAACAATATACAATGGTTACCATCTCCCACATGTGATAAGATAATTCGGCCACGTGCTAACTTGCCTTCTTGCAATACTTTGCACAGGTCTTAGCATGTTCATATAAGTTGCAAATATAACATTTTTGTGTACTTTTAACTCAACATAGAGTAATCATATATCGACAGTTGCAATTACATACACCGTAGCTACCTAACAATAATTCTAAAATACCACAAAACTACATTGCTTGACTCCTAATTATTTCAAGCATCATACCATTTCAAGTCCAATCTATGCACACCATGCATGCACTACCTGGCCTAATGCATGTCGTAGATTGTGCTTTATTCTATCTAAACAACAACAATATCTCAAGTTTTTTTGGCACGTAGTACATTCCGTTTCAATCATTACAGAAATTACTATGTACACAGACAAAAACATGTATGCCATATCAGCATCAGTGCTCTACGCAGCTGTGAACTACATGGAACAAAAATTTTACTCTTTCCAAACATATTACTCGCATTTTTTTTCGATAAGGGGGATAAAACCCCAGCCTCTGCATCAATTGATGCATGCGGCCCTTTATTAACATATTACTCGCATTGAGCAAGACATAATGCAAACAAATCATCTGTGGGCAACCATACACACCAAAAGAACATTGATGGAGCGTGAGATTACCTAAACACCGTACTTCATGGTGATGCTTGTAATAGCATATCCATCCTGGACACCATGTGCTCAAGGAAGTCCTGGTCAAACATGGCCATTGGCAGAATGCTGACAGTGGCAGCAAGGATGTCGGCGTCCTCTCCAGCGACACTAGCAGCATGCTACATCTACCACTGCACAACTCATCGGACAAAGGGAGTGAGATCCCCATCAGTGACCTACCAAGGTAGAATTTTAGGCAAGTAAAACCTGATCCCGATCAAGGACCGTAGCCATGGCATCTCACTTTTCTATGACAACTTCCTTAACGGCGGTACAAGGTTGGGGAGGTGGCCATTAGGAGCACATCAGAGTGGTGGACGGCACCAGCTCTGGGACGTGATTGGTGGTAGGAGAAGTAGGTTAGAGTTGCACCACGGGGAAATGGAAGAGGAAGATGCCTGCAGCAGGTCCGGGTGGACCACCGTCAGGAGTACCTTGGGCACTTGGAGCTTCCAGGACACTGCCAACATTCCTCTACAACTTCACTTGTACAACATACTTCAGAACCTGCATTTTGAATAATATCTCAGGAATCTGAACAATCTATAAGACATGTGGATGTAGTTTTCCCTTATATTTTAATATATCTCCAACTTCTAAGCTAAAGATGGTAGTCTCAAACGGAAATTGTTTTTAATAGCTATTTTACAAAAAGAAATATCGAAAGGTAGTTCATTTTTATTTTCACTTCCATTGCAAATTTTCAAGATAGAGAAACCAGGGATGCCTAAGCAACAAGAAGGAAGGATCATCGGCCAGTGCTAGCCTCCAAGGCCAACAACCTTATTTACAAAGTCCTACAGTCGATCAACATGGACTTTGTTGGGTTCTTAATTTTGAAGCAGACCTTGGTGTGGTGGGCAGATATTACAGCTGTGAAGAGCACACTATAATGATGCCGCTGCTTCTCTGACATGATCCCTCTCTGGTGAAAGGCGTAGCGCCAAATTTCAATAAGTACACAACCAATTGGATACAAGAAATAGGGCATGATTAACTCTAAATAGCAAAGTATCAAATTGCACCATCAACACAGTACAAGAGAAATGTTGCTAGATTTGGATAACAAACATTCAATGTTTATAGTGGAGTGCAGTACCAGAGAGACTGATCATGCAAGGATCACGTCTTAATTGTTGGAGTACCCATTGTGAAAGTGTTAAGAAATTAGTAAAAGCCACGCACACATCCAATCCTCTCATTATATTTTCCCTGGTTACAATATTTGTTACCGCATCTCTCATGGTGGTCGTGCAACGCACTTAGTTCACATGCTTGTGTCATGGCTCATGTTTTTCAGGTAAAGGATGGTTATTAACAGGAGAAGGCTGCTGTAGAGAAACAAAACCACAAGAATATTGAAGCCGCCTCATAAGGTAGTACGAATAATTATTATTATTTCACAAGCGGTTATAGCGGATCATGTATCCATCCATGTATACAATTTACAAACATATGTCGAAATGGGACTTACATCTGACATCTTTCTAGGGGTTAGTAGATCTTTTCTATTGCTATGTTCCACTTGTAAGAAAAAATAGGAATTACACCAATACCTTAGTGCCTGCATTCCCAAGAAGCGGAGGAAGACAAGAACGGTTGCAGATGCCATGCTAGACAAAAAATGGGCACGCGACATTCACGGGGTCTTCGGCTTGCACGATATTGGGCAATACCTCCAAATCTGGCGTCAACTGCAACTAATTACCCTAACAGACACGCCCGATCAGCTGCTCTGGAAGTGGAGCCCTAGCGGCGCATATTCGGCGCGCTCCTGCTACCTCGCCTCCTTTCAGGGATCGACCACTTGCAATGCTTGGAAACTAATTTGGAAAAGCTGGGCGCCCCCACGGGTCAAATTCTTCCTATGGCTGGCCAACAAGAATAGATGCTGGACGGCCGACCGTTTGCAACGCCGAGGCCTCCAACACAACCCTCGGTGCACCCTGTGTGATCAAGAGCCGGAGACAATGCATCACTTACTCATCACATGCCCTTTCTCAAGGCAAGTGTGGCATGAGACACTGTCCTGGCTACGGCTGATATGCCGACCACCTGATGGAGAGCCAACGCTCAACGAATGGTGGCTCACGGCCAAGCTTGCCACGCCAAAACCCATGCGCAAAGGTCTGGCCTCCGCCACGCTTCTAACAGCATGGATGATCTGGAAACAGAGGAACGCCTGCACCTTCGACAACGAGCGGCCCTCGGTCTCTGTAACTCTAGATAGGATTAGGAGTGAGGCGGCACTTTGGGCGAAAGCCGGAGCAGCCGGTCTTAGAGACATCATCCCAACCACCTGGGACGTACACTAATCCATGTATCTTTAATTCTGCACTAACCCTCTTAGGAGGCTTGTACTCTTCTTCTATGCAATGAAAAGAAACGCAATGTCATTGCGTTTTCTCGAAAAAAACACCAATACCTTAGATATTATAAATACTTCGACATATACATTAGCACAAATTTTAGGTGGTCCAAGTGCTGACACGACATCTAAGCTGAAGCGGAGAAGATGTTAAATTAAGTGAAAGACGAAGCAAAATCCTCATTCACATGGAAAAGGAATTGACATCCTTTATGAACGGGGCAGCAGCGGCGTCTCTACGCCGTTCCCCTCTTGAGGGCGCTGCTTGGGCTGCACAAGGAGCACCCGATGCGATAGCTGTAGTTTGGCAATGCGTTGCTCTGGTGTTGACCACTGCACTGGGCAGGAACCCTAGGGGCTATGTACGCCGGTGCAAGCACTCCCCGACGATAGCTACACCAGGTCTAGCCGGGTCCTGCCTTTCACCCGCCGACACTCTTTTGGCACATGGGTGCAAGGTACGTTGGCCTGGGTTATCATGGAGTTGTGGTCGTTGCTGGAGGTGTCGGGCAATGGTGCGTGTGTTCGCGTGCGCGAAACACCATTTTATTCACACGAAACATTGAACTTAACCTTTGCCCTGCGATAGCTACGCTCAAGCCTCAAGGCCTAGCCAAGCCTTCTCCAGGTTAGATGGCTGGAACCGAATAACCAAAAAGGAATAAATAAATAACTAAAAAGAAAATAGTCAAAACAAGAGCTTTGATAACTCCATCATGCATAGTGCATACAAAACAATTGAAGGCTAATGAACTTGCTAGAAATAAAAGAATCAAATAGCCCACATGCAAATTTTCATACTACCCACTTCAAAGTATAGGCAAACTTACACTACAAAATGATGTTTCTAGCAACAAGTAAAATCTGCATAGATAACCTACTTCAAAGTATGGTAAAGTAAGCTAGCATGAGAACGCGTACTTTAATTGGTAGGAAACATTTATGCATACATTAGATTGTGTAAAATCTGTTCCAGTGTGATGGTAAAACATGGTACTAAATGCTTTATATATAAAATTTGCGATTATTCGTGATAGTGTTCCAACTTCTTTTGTATGTTCTTTTACCAGTTGCTGCTATTCTAATGCTAGGTTTTTGAATTTTATCAAATGATTGCAGAGCTTAAAAGCCTCTGTTTTAATTTTTAACTAACATGGTTTTAAAAATTGTCATGTTAACTACAAGTAATAACTGAAAACAATAGGATGTTAAAGATAGCACATAGATTTTCACCCTTTTATGCTAGGTAGTGGTCACACAGCTGAATGAACTTACATCATGACAGCATTGCCAAGTGACTAGAAGGTAGACACTTCACTGTAAAGACCAGATTGTGATCCTATTTGTCATGGTTCAGGTCCTCATAATAAAAAAAATTAAGACCCTTTTCCTGCTCAAGATTCACATATCATTTATCTATGTTATCTTAAATAAAGAAGAAAAATAAATACAAAAAAACCAGTGTGGTCTCACAGAAATCACTCGACATTATGGTTGTGTGCATCTGAGGATGCAGAAGACAAGAGGACTTTCTTTCCTTTCAGGAAAAAAAATTTACTCTAAATAAGGGTTTATACATACCAATAGTAGAACGGTTCAAATGAAGAAGCATGCGCCCGTTGATCGACTCAACTACATGAGATCCCTTCCAGAAAATAAACAGAGAGAACTATCAGGCATTTTCATCACATTTAGCAAATCCCTGCTTTGCAAGTGATGGTCTTATGAAATTTGCAGAATAGGCCCTTCATTATATTAACTACTACTGCATTATCTTAACATGTTAAATATGGTTTCCACGTTCATTAATGATGGTAGTGTCCAGGAGTGTGTTTATTGTTTTTTTTCAAGCGATGCAACAAGTGGATCGAATTTCATTACCATGGTGATAACGAGTGAAACTTCATGCAAGCATTTTGATAAGGTTATCCTGGACTCCCATTGTACTTTGAAGGAGAATTGGTCCAGAGCTAAGCGGCAAGAGAAATGAAGGATATAAGCTTACCAACAATAATTTTCATTTGTTCAAGGCAGTGTACTCGAAGGTGTCACCAACAACCCAGTGAAATATAGTAAGCAGCGCATGGATAAGATGATCGTATCAGTACCTTGTTGATGAGATCGTTGTCGACCACGACGCTACTGGTGCTCTTAGGAGACCTCGAACAGCGCTTCGACATCGCTGACGTTGACTGCAAGCACAAGAAAATATAAGAAATGCAGGAAGTGTACTGAAGGTGTCACTAACAACACAGTGAAAGATGCGCTTAGGCGTGGAGTGGAAGCTAAAAATTGCTAAACTACCTTAAACAGACACATAACCATACAGTTCTAGGACAGGTATAAGGATTCAAAATATACGGCTGCAAATCTTTCTTAAAAATCGGCCAGATGTTCTATTTAGGACCAAATATTGTGTCCCCGAGCGGCTGGTCCAAAAATGTTTCAGTATGAGAGTGATCAAATATGACCTCCTCCATAATTCCTTGCGCATGTCTATCGATAAACATATGTAACTTTGCATCAAACTCCAAACATTTGAACAAAACAAATAAAGATTAGATTACGCTAGAAACAGGGAAATGGCTGTCCGAAATAGAGCAAGCATCCTGATTCATTGGAATACTGAAGGTAAACAAAGAAACTAGGAATTCCGATTATGTATAAGTTCCTATTTTGAATTTACGAATAAAGTTTCAATCTTTGTACAGAATATCAAACATGCGAATTAACCGCATGGGATTATTTCACACTAAAACTGCTACAATTATATCAGCATTGGTAAATCACACATGCCATACTGTGGACCAATACAAGATTGTACCAACAACGAATACCGACGATTAGAGCGTGCTTAATCCATTTTTCCAAAGTTTGAGCAAACGCGGACAGTTAGCAGCAAACACATAACCAAGTATCAATTCAGATGATGTGCAGCAAACGCGGACAGTTAGCAGCAAACACATAACCAAGTATCAAAAGAAGAGCTTTGATAAATCCATCATGCATATATAGTGCACACAAAACAATTGAAGGCTAATTAACATGCTAGAAATAAAAGAATCAAATAGCCCACATGTAAATTTTCATATGACCCACTTCGAAGTATAGACAAACTTACACTACAAAATGATGTTTCCAGCAACAAGTAAAATCTGCATAGACAACCCACTTCAAAGTATGGTAAAGTAAGCTAGCATGAGAACATGTACTTTAAATGGTATGAAAAATTTAGGCATACATTAGGTTGTGTAAAACTGTTCAAGTGATGGTTAAACATGGTACTGAATGCTTTATATATAAAATTTGCGATTATTCGTGATACTGTTCCAACTTCTTTTGTATGTTTTTTTACCAGTTGCTGCTATTCTAATGCTAGGTTTGCGAATTTTATCAAATGATTGCAGAGCTTAAAAGCCTCGGTTTTACTTTTTAAGTAACATGGTTTTTAAAATTGTCATCTTAACTACAAAGAATAACATAAAACAAAAGGATGTTCAAGATAGCACATAGATTTTCACTCTTTTTCTGCTAGGTAGTGATCACAGTCACACGCGCTAACCACACGCGGTGTGTGATGACAGACTCGCATATATAGAGATGGAGAGAGGTTGAAGGAGCTGGAGGGGATGAGGTGCTTTGGCTCGCTGGATGCAATCTCGTGAGGATAGAGGAAGGTTGAAGGAGAGGAGATGAGGTTCTCGTTCGTTCGTTGGATGCGATCTAAGGATGGACTCATGGACAGCCCAGATGAATTGTGACACGGATCGCTCACTTGGTATCTTGTGAAATAAACAACCTCCTACTGTTAACGATATGTCTCCTCGTTAATCGCTCACAATAGCATCAATCCAGAAGGGAAATCAATTCCAATGCCATTAATTATAGTGGGTGATTGGTAGGGCATTAGCCTCAGAAAGCATGCACGCGTAATTACAACCCCATTAACTACATGACCCCTTCTTTTTCGTACCAGGAGTACCTAAGTCCTTGTTTTGTGTTAGGAACGTGAACCTTATTTGCAGAGTCGACTAATGGTAAGTTGCATATTGGAGATGGCCATCACATCGTCTAAACCAACCATCTGAACCTGCAGCAAGTACGACAGGAGCGTGGTGCCGTCGACGGCGAAGTTGCCTTTCTCGCTGGCATAGGTCTGGGTCTGGCTCGCACGTGGCCACGTAGACTTAACGAAGTCTAGCTAGCTTCATTCGGCTGATAATAGTGCCAAGGACAAGACCCAACACGCGTACATACAAGTATATATGGCATCCTGGAATCAATTAAACAACTAGCTGGAAAACCACCAACTAGTACTAGCCTTTGCCTCTTCTTTCTCTATATACACGCGTAGGCAAGACAACTAGACCAAGTAGCTCAGTCAGGCTAATGGTAGATTTATTAGAAATTTTGGCATATAGTTTGCTGTTTTGGGGACATTTTGGTCACACAGCAGAATAAAGGATAATCCTGCAGGAATAGGGTTGGAAAAGCATTTGCTTGTCACTCTGCAGTACAAGCAGATACATGCAGACCAATATGACAGATGTATGGTCAAGGCCAAACAAAATGTGGAGACCCAGTGCATTTAACCTTCAAATCAACTAGCTTTTGTTTTGCAGGGGTAAAGGAACTGTATTAAACAGATGTAAGTGTATTACAATCCCTTAGAAGGGAGCCCAGAATACGATCTGGCTCTGACCCTAACCATACCTCCATACAGTCATTGCTTCTACCAAAACCAGCTAACAAATGACTTTCTACATTTTAACTACCGAGGTATTTTACTAATGCCCACAAGTTGGCGTCCTGGCCTAAACGGCTAAACCTATGCCCACAACCTGGCATATTGGAGATGACCTAAAGGTGACAAAGTCTCGTGTAGTATTCTTCAGCATCTGCATTACTTCAGCACTATCTGACTCGATGAAGTCTTGTACCTAAACTACCCACTGCAACATCAGTGCAAGAAAATTAGGTTGGATCAGGTTGCCATGGCTCTTTCCATCCTGGCCACCTCCAGCTCCACTTCTACACTTCAAGAGCAAGCGCCACAACAATCTATAACCCCGCAGCCAGCAAGGCAGTGCATGTGGCACCGCCAGTACTGGGTCGGCTCTCCGGGTCAGGCTTCTAGAGTCTTGCATTTATGCTCAATCACAGAAAGTAGAAGCATCTAGCTCATCCTTCCTCCTTTTGTTCATCGTCTTCTTCCTTTAGCTGCTGAAATGCAAACACACGAGTTAGAGTAATCTAGACACCCTGGTCTTGGTTCCAAAAAAAATAAATAGTAAAGGATAGAATTGAGAAAGGACATTCCAAAATTTGGCAACATAAATCTATCTTCTGGTAACAAGAATCAATAAGGCAACAACAGATTTCGTCTTAGCCAACAAAACAAAAAACAACATAGCCACTTAGATCATTCAAGTCCAGTTTTGTCCACTTAGGTCCATTAATCAAACTTAACACCCTAGCATCAGGAATTATATACCAGACACATACTACCTCCGATTCAAGGAATAAGGCGCCCTCGTTTTACGTGCTTTTTGTTTGACTAAGAATTACTTCAAATGTATAAAGATTATTTGTATGAAATTAACATCATTAGAAAGTGTATTTCAAGACGAATCCAACGATACTAATTACATATAATATAACCAAGATTTTGTTGGTTAATTTTTATGGTCAAAGTTCGCCTTGGAATACGCGTGCGCCTTATTCCTTGGGACGGAGGTAGTATTTCATTGCTAAATTATTGGTATAATAAAAGGATGCAGTAGCAATAGCTTTAAGTACAGTAGAGTTGCAAAGTCATATTACTACTCACAAATTGCAGTGAAGAACAACACTATCAATCATCATGTTGGATTCCAATACAATGAGAAGTGTTGAAAAAGAAATAAGGACAAACAAGCCGAATATAACAAGAAACAGCAAATGAATCACAATCTTTCGTAACTTCACAACAAACCTAAGAAGCGATAGCTTTCTGCCCAATGATGCATAAAGAGCGGAGCCACCATGCAAGATACAACTAGCATTAGGTAACCATTATATGGACATAACTTAGAGGAGCAGTGGATCATTGGTCCAAGTTCATAAAGCTAGCACAAGAAAATCACAATAATGAAATCTACGTGGTAGATCACAAGGCACAACACATACACTAGGCAACATACTCCGGTGCAGTATATGTTTTGGAAACTTCTACACTTCACATACAAATGCCGAGTTTAAATAACTAAATCCTTTAAAAAAACAGAATCTTTAAGTTATACATGCTACTTGCATTATATAGTATAACACGAGTAAACAATGTCCAAGACAGAAAAGCCAAGTAACAGGTGTCTCGCCAAGTAATAGTAGTTGTAATGGCCAAAGGAAACCAATGACAGGGGATAAAGGTCGAAACCTGCAAGGTGAACCAAACCACATGGATGCCTTTTTCGTCTCTGTGCTTCTGCCCTCACCATCTCAGACAGCTCCTAACATAGCCGTCGCTCAGTCGATCCATCGCTCCCTGCCACCGCTTCTATCTTGCTCCTGGTGCTTAGTGGCAGGCAGTGGCGAAACTGTAAGAGGAAGGCAAGACGCTCTGGAACTCATTCCTTGTCGCTCTCGTCGCCTTGGTCAAGTCAGGTGACCAAGGAAGAGCCTCCAACACATGTACCAGAGCTCCCATGTTGTCACCTGAAAAATTAGAAACAGTACAACAAGATGTTCAACAAATGAGATACTGCACTGTATTTAGATAGAACATGAATCTATTGGAAGATGCTCAAACATAGCATAGCATCAAACAAGCACAAATTGCAATTGGGCATAACAGATTAAACACCAAAGGAATTATACTAACTTGGATAAAGTACTCGTGTTAATATGTGATAATTATTATTAATGTACAACAATATCATGCTCCACATACGGTGTGCAATATACAATAATTATAGTGACCGTGATCAAGCAACTCAAATTAAGATTATAAAATCTAAGATGAGTTCCAAAGTAGGGAGTTTAGAGCTTGCACAACAATCTAAAATGGAACATCTAGAGCTCACAAGGGCAGAACAAGAGGCATCAACTAAATATTATCAACAACTATGCTTCCATGTCATGTCAAAAAAGAAAACAAAGAGTGACCTAAAACAGACATGCTGCGATCATTTATCCCCATCTTACTGCAGGCAAGACGCCAAAACATGTTGAGAAAAGGAAAAGGATATAACAATTTGCCAAAAGCAATGAAGTTGTGCAAGAATTTTTTGAAAGACATTCCAATTGAGAAGGCATCACTAGCTGTAGTAGGTTAATTTTCAATTTATACTTGGTAGACTAAGTAGCACTTCAGAAACTATGTGCTCAACCCTAGAGTGAAAACAACTAACATATAATGTTAATGATAATTATTGCATGTTTATGAAACAAGATACATTGTTGGAAGGCAACATTTGTAGAAGAAATCTAGAAATAGATGTGGATAAAAAAATATTTAGTGAAAAATAGACATGCAAACACCGGTGGGTTCAGGAAATTTGGCAAACCGAGGAAACTGAACCATAATTAAGTCATTAAGAGACACATGGGCAGTATTGGGGGGAAATAGGGATGACCATTAAACGATTATCATGAGCCATGACTTGCATAATTAGAACTGCAACTAGTGTATAACGAGGCAATCAAAGGAATAAACATAGTGGCTACGATAAGCAATCAACGGGTGACACATGTTATATGTATAACAATTCCAGAAACATGCACGAGGAAAAAAAAATTGAAAACTGGGCAAAAACGGCAGGATGCAGTAAAATTTGCAAACCTGGAGAGTTGCACTATGATTACATCAGCAAAGCGATAAACACGCAGTATTACAGGGGAAAGCAAAATTCCATGTATATAATCATTAACAGTTCGTCCAATACTTGGTGACTTTCACAACTAAAGCTTAACGGAACAACTAGTGTAAAATGACACTCGCAAGTGAAGAAACATAGTAATAAAATTAAGCCAGGAAGATATTTCGATATAAACATGTAATAGAGCACCGACAGATCTGACTAGGCAACAAGTGAAATCCTTGACAGTTGACTAGTTATGAGGTCACATTGGTATATCTAGACTTGTGGACATGCACAATTAAAATCACAACAACAAGAGAGGCACGGAGACTAAAATACCAGCAACTTCACCAATCTAGTTCAGATTTACTTGCTAGGTTTAAATTTGTTTCCTCGTAGCACCAACTCAAGCAACTAACCTTCCTAGGATGTCTACAATAAGCATGAATTTCCATCTATTTGATCCAATGGGATAACCTTCTTCAAGTTCTTCCTGGGTGATGGCAGTGGCCTGAGGACCTCGATACCAAAGCATATCAAACATTCATATGCTACACTAAGTTTTAGTAAAATCAATGTCCTGATTTGAGTAAAAGATGACTTTTCAAATCCCAGCACATCAAACCTTAAAAAATGCCACCTATGACCCTAAGACATGAAGAACAATGATACAATAGTTTCAAATAGTAAACATAAAATCGTTTATAAATAAGTAATAACTAGCTACAAAACATTAAGTTGGTCATGAACACTTTGACAAAAGAAGCATAAAAAACAATTTCAGATCTAGTAACACTATCAATTTTAACTTCCGTATCTAGTTACATATTAGCCGGAAATACTTGACAAAATCACACAATATCAAAATGGACAAAAACAGGCCACAAAAATATATAGATTAATTATTTAAAGCCAACTTGGTTTAGCAAGGCACAACATGACTGAAACAATACAAGGAGTTCAGAAAGGCACAACAACAAGAATTTATTAATGAATCTTCCTTTTGTGACAGGACATTTGCATAATTATTCAGCTTGTGCAGTGAGTATAAAAAAACAGGTGAGGAACTAATAATTAGCGTGGATTCACAAATATAAAATTCATATTGCTAAGATAATAATGAACAATATGTCTTAAAAGAGACATCATCAACAACAAAAACTCAATGCATCACACTAGAAGTTTTAACAATATACAATGGTTACCATCTCCCATATGTGATAAGATAGCACGTGCTATTCTTGCTGGAGTGTGAGATTACCTAAACACCAAAAGACCATTGCTGGAGCGTGAGATTATCCAAACACTGTACTTGATGGTGCAACCATACACACCAAAATCTCCCAAGGTGGGACCATACACACCAAAAGACCATTGCTGGAGCGTGATATTACCTAAACACCGTACTTGATGGTGATGCTCGTAATAGCATATCCATCCTGGACACCATGTGCTCAAGGAAGTCCTCGTCAAACATGGCCATTGGCAGAATGCCGACAATGGTGGCAAGGATGCCAGCGTCCTCTCCAGCGACACTAGCAACATGCTACATCTACCACTGCACAACTCGTCGGACAAATGGAGCGAGATCCCCATCAGTGACCTACCAAGGAAGAATTTTAGGAAAGTAAAACCTTATCCCGATCAAGGATCGTAGCCATGGCATCTCACCTTTCTATGACAACTTCCTTAGCGGCGGTAGAAGGTTGGCGAGGCAGCCAACAGGAGCACGTCAGAGTGGTGGCCATGGCTCCTTCCATCCTGGCCACCTCCACCTCCACTTCCAGCTCTACTTCTACACTTCACAAGCAAGCGCCACAACAATCTATAGGCCGCAACCAACAAGACACATGTGGCAACGCCAGGACTGGACCGGATCTCCAGGCCAGGCTTCCGGAGTCTTGTATTTATGCTCAATCACAGAAAGTAGAAGCATCTAGCTGATCCTTCCTCCTCTAGATCGTCATCTTCCTTATTTAGCTGCTAAAATGCAAAGACACATTAGAGTAATCTTGACACCTTGGTCTGGTTCCAAAAATATATATATTAAAGGATAGAATTGAGAAAGGACATTTGGGAACATAAATCCATCTTCTGAAAACAGATCTCAATAAGGCAACAACAGATTTTTGTCTTAGCCAACAAAACAAAACAAAAACAACATAACCACTTAGAGCATTCACGTCCAGTATTGTCCGCTAAGGTCCATTAATCAAACTTAACACCCTAACATCAGGAATCATATACCAGACACATATTTCATTGCTAAATTATTGGGATAATAAAAGGATGCAGTAACAATAGCTGTAAGTATAGTAGAGTTGCAAAGTCATATTATTTCTCACAAATTGCAGTGAAGAACAACACTATCAATCATCATGTTGGATTCAAATACAATGAGAAGTGTTGAAAAAGAAATACGGACAATAAGATATTGTAAATTCTAGTGGTCATCTATTCATTTGGCAAAACACAGAATTTAAACATACGGTTTTCCTTTCTCAATTTTCTTACTAAACTAAGCAAGGTTTGGGATACAAAAATATGGCACAATCAATAGAAGCATCATTTTCCCTCTTATAGTGCTCACTGTAGTAACTTCTGTTTTGTCTCTTCAACGAAATCTTAATTTACATAGTACATTCGTTATTCCAGGTGAGGTACTTGAAAAGCAATATGCATGCAGTTTAGCATCTAAAAAAGTTGTTTAGAAACAACAATGATACTGGTAGCAGGGGTATGTTATCATGAGTACTGTATTTAGTATTTAGACAGAACAAGGATCTATAAGGAATGTTGGAAGATGCTTAGACATAGCATAGCATCAAACAAGCATAAATTACAATTGGGAACAACAGATTATACACAAAAGGAGTCATACTAACTTGGATAAAGTACTTGTGTGAACATGTGAAAAAATATTATTAATGTATAACAATATCATGCTCCACATCCGGTGTCCAATATACAACAATTACAGAAACGGTGATCAAAGGAGCCATGACTTGCATAATTAGAACCGCAACTAGTGTATAAGAGAAGCAATCAATGGGTGACACCTGTGTAGGTAATATATTTAAAACAATCCCAGAAACATGCATGAAGAAAAAAATTGAAAACTGGGCAGAAACCGGCAGGATGCAGGAATTTTTTCGAACCTGGAGAGTTGCACTATGATTACATCAGCAAAGCGATAAACGCGCAGTATTAGAGGGGAAAACAAAATGACATGTATATAATCATTAACAGATCGTCAAATACTCGGTGACTTTCACAAGTAAAGCCCAACGGAACAACTAGTGTAAAATGACACTTGAGTGAAGAAACATAGTAATAAAGTGAAGCCAGGAACGACCATGGGATATTTCGGTATAAACATGTAATAGAGCACCAACAGATCCGACTAGGCAACAAGTGAAATCTCTGATAGTTGACTAGTTATCAGGTCACATTGGTAAATCTAGACTTGGAGACATGCACAATCAAAATCACAGCAACAAGAGAGGCACAGAGACTTGCACGGATTTACTTGCTAGGTTCAAACTCCTTTCCTCGTAGCGCCAACACAAGCAACTAACCTTCGTAGGAACCTCGAAGGTCTATGGCCATGCTCCAAACCATGTGAACACAATAGTACCACACGATCTCGTGAAAAATCCAAGAAAAGCAGGCATACCACTTCCCAGGTTCCTTCATGAGCTTCACAAAGTCTCAGTAAATTCAGTGCTCACATTTTAGCATAAAGTGGTTTAATTTTAAAATCATAGCACATAATCAAAAAAATCTCCAGTGGAACTGGTAGATGTCTACAATAAGCATGAATTTCCATCTAAATGATCCAAGGGGATAACCTTCTTCAAGTTCTTCCTGGATGATGGCAGTGGCCTGAGGACCTCGATACCGAAGCATATCAGACATTCATATGCTACACTAAGTTTCAGTAAATTCAACGTCCTGATTTGAGCAGAAGATGACTTTTAAAATCCCAGCACATCAAACCTTCACAAAAATGCCACCTATGATCCCTAAGACATGAACAACAATGATACAATAGTTTCAAATAGTAAAGATAAAATCTTTTATAAATAAGTAACAACAGGCTACAAAATATTAAGTTGGTCATGCACACTTTGACAAAAGAAGAAAAATCTATTTCGGATCTACTGACACTATCAATTTCAACTACCATATCTAAGGAATCATACATATTAGCCGGAAATACTTGACAAAATCACACAATATCAAAATGGACAAAGAAGGGCCACAAAAATATATAGATTAATTATTTAAAGCCAACTTTGTTTAGCATAGCCAAAGTTCGTGTTTAAGCCTTTGAGGACAATATGACTGAAACAATACAGGGAGTTCAGAAAGGCACAACAACAAGAATTTGTTAATCAATCTCCTTATGTGACATGACATTTGCAAAATTATTAAGCTTGTGCAATGAGTACAAGAAAAATAGGTGAGGAACTAATAATAAGCGTGGATTCACAAATATATAATTTATATTGCCAAGATTATAATGAACAATATGTGTTAAAAGAGACATCATCAACGAACAAAAACACAATGCATCACACTAGAGGCTTTAACAATATACAATGGTTACCATCTCCCACATGTGATAAGATAATTCGGCCATGTGCTAACTTGCACAGGTCTTAGCATGTTCATATAAGTTGCAAATATAACATTTTTGTGTACTTTTAACTGAACATAGAGTAATCATATATCGACAGATGCAATTACATACACTGTAGCTACCTAACAATAATTCTAAAATACCACAAAACTACATTGCTTGACTCCTAATTATTTCAAGCATCATACCATTTCAAGTCCAATCTATGCACACCATGCATGCACTACCTGGCCTAATGCATGTCGTAGATTGTGCTTTATTCTATCTAAACAACAACAATATCTCAAGTTTTTTTGGCACGTAGTACATTCTGTTTCAATCATTACAGAAATTACTATGTACACAGATAAAAACATGTATGCCATATCAGCATCAGTGCTCTACGCAGCTGCGAACTACATGGAACAAATTTTTTACTCTTTCCAAACATATTACTCGCATTGAGCAAGACAATGCAAACAAATCATCTGTGGGCAACCATACACACCAAAAGAACATTGATGGAGCGTGAGATTACCTAAACACCGTACTTCATGGTGATGCTTGTAATAGCATATCCATCCTGGACACCATGTGCTCAAGGAAGTCCTCGGTCAAACATGGCCATTGGCGAGTATCGTCGACGGTGGCAGCAAGGATGTCAGCATCCTCTCCAGCGACACTAGCAGCATGCTACATCTACCACTGCACAACTCGTCGGACAAAGGGAGTGAGATCCCCATCAGTGACCTGCCAAGGAAGAATTTTAGGCAAGTAAAACCTGATCCCCATCAAGGACCGTAGCCGTGGCATCTCACCTTTCTATGACAACTTCCTTAACGGCGGTAGAAGGTTGGGGAGGTGGCCATTAGGAGCACATCAGAGTGGTGGACGGCACCAGCTCTGGGACGTGATTGGTGGTAGGAGAAGTAGGTTAGAGTTGCACCTCGGGGACATGGAAGAGGAAGATGCCTGCAGCAGGTCCGGGTGGACACCGTCAGGAGTACCTTGGGCACTTGGAGCTTCCAGGACACTGCCAACATTCCTCTACAACTTCACTTGTACAGCATTCTTCAGAACCTGCATTTTGAATAATATCTCAGGAATCTGAACAATCTATAAGACATGTGGATGTAGTTTTCCCTTATATTTTCATAAATCTCCAACCTCTAAGCTAAAGATGGTAGTCTCAAACGGAAATTGTTTTTAATAGCTATTTTACAAAAAGAAATATCAAAAGGTAGTTCATTTTTCTTTTCACTTCCATTGCAAATTTTCAAGATAGAGAAACCAGGGATGCCTAAGCAACAAGAAGGAAGGATCACCGGCCAGTGCTAGCCTCCAAGGCCAACAACCTTATTTACAAAGTCCTACAGTCGATCAACATGGACTTTGTTGGGTCCTGCCTTTCACCCGCCGACACTCTCTTTTGGCACATGGGTGCAAGGTACGTTGGCCTGGGTTATCATGGAGTTGTGGTCATCGCTGGAGGTGTTGGGCAATGGTGCGTGTGTTCGCGTGCGCGGAACACCATTTTATTCACACGAAACATTGAACTTAACCTTTGCCCTGCGATAGCTATGCTCAAGCCTCAAGGCCTAGCCAAGCCTTCTCCAGGTTAGATGGCTGGAACCGAATAACCAAAAAGGAATAAATAAATAATTAAAAAGAAAATAGTCAAAACAAGAGCTTTGATAACTCCATCATGCATAGTGCACACAAAACAATTGAAGGCTAATGAACTTGCTAGAAATAAAAGAATCAAATACCCCACATGCAAATTTTCATACAACCCACTTCAAAGTATAGGCTAACTTACACTACAAAATGATGTTTCCAGAAACAAGTAAAATCTGCATAGATAACCCACTTCAAAGTATGGTAAAGTAAGCTAGCATGAGAACGCGCACTTTAATTGGTAGGAAACATTTATGCATACATTAGATTGTGTAAAATCTGTTCCAGTGTGATGGTAAAACATGGTACTAAATGCTTTATATATAAAATTTGCGATTATTACTGATAGTGTTCCAACTTATTTTGTATGTTCTTTTACCAGTTGCTGCTATTCTAATGCTAGGTTTGTGAATTTTATCAAATGATTGCAGAGCTTAAAAGCCTCTGTTTTAATTTTTAAGTAACATGGTTTTAAAAATTGTCATGTTAACTACAAGTAATACCTGAAAACAATAGGATGTTAAAGATAGCACATAGATTTTCACCCTTTTCTGCTAGGTAGTGGTCACACAGCTGAATGAACTTACATCATGACAGCATTGCCAAGTGACTAGAAGGTAGACAGTTCACTGTAAAGACCAGATTGTGATCCTATTTGTCATGGTTCAGGTCCTCATAATAAAAAAAATTAAGACCCTTTTCCTGCTAAAGATTGACATATCATTTATCTATGTTATCTTAAATAAAGAAGAAAAATAAATACAAAAATACCAGTGTGGTCTCACAGAAATCACTCGGCATTATGGTTGTGTGCATCTGAGGATGCAGAAGACAAGAGGACTTTCTTTCCTTTCAGGAAAAAAAATCACTCTAAATAAGGGTTTATACATACCAATAGTAGAACGGTTCAAATGAAGAAGCATGCACCCGTTGATCGACTCAACTACATGAGATCCCTTCCAGAAAATAAACAGAGAGAGAACTATCAGGAATTTTCATCACATTTAGCAAATCCCTGGTTTGCAAGTAATGGTCTTATGAAATTTGCAGAATAGGCCCTTCATTATATTAACTATTACTGCATTATCTTAACATGTTAAATATGGTTTCCACATTCATTAATGATGCAACAAGTGGATCGAATTTCATTACCATGGTGATAACGAAATACAGAACAGAGGGTCTAGAAGCATCCCAAGGAGTATGTTTATTGTAGAAGCAGTGAAACTTCATGCAAGCATTTTGATAAGGTTATCCTGGACTCCCATTGTACTTTGAAGGAGAATTGGTCTAGAGCTAAGCGGCAAGAGAAATGAAGGATATAAGCTTACCAACAATAATTTTCATTTGTTCAAGGCAGTGTACTGAAGGTGTCACCAACAACCCAGTGAAATATAGTAAGCAGCGCATGGATAAGATGATCGTATCAGTACCTTGTTGATGAGACCGTTGTCGACCACGACGCTACTGGTGCTCTTAGGAGACCTCGAACAGCGCTTCGACGTCGCTGACGTTGACTGCAAGCACAAGAAAATATAACAAATGCAGGAAGTGCACTGAAGGTGTCACCAACAACACAGTGAAAGATGCGCTTAGGCGTGGAGTGGAAGCTAAAAATTGCTAAACTACCTTAAACAGACAAATAACCATACAGTTCTAGGACAGGTATAAGGATTCAAAATATACGCCTGCAAATCTTTCTTAAAAATCGGCCAGATGTTCTATTTAGGACCAAATATTGTGTCCCCGAGCGGCTGGTCCAAAAATGTTTCAGTATGCGAGTGATCAAATATGACCTCCTCCATAATTCATTGCGCATGTCTATCGATAAACATATGTAACTATGCATCAAACTCCAAACATTTGAACAAAACAAATAAAGATTAGATTACGCTAGAAACAGGGAAATGGCTGTCCGAAATAGAGCAAGCATCCTGATTCATTGGAATACTGAAGGTAAACAAACAAACTAGGAATTCCGATTATGTATAAGTTCCTATTTTGAATTTACGAATAAAGTTTCAATCTTTGTACAGAATATCAAACATGTGAATTAACCGCATGGGATTATTTCACACTAAAACTGCTACAATTATATCAGCATTGGTAAATCACACTTGCCATACTGTGGACCAATACAAGATTGTACCAACAACGAATACCGACGATTAGAGCGTGCTTAATCCATTTTTCCAAAGTTTGAGCAAACGCGGACAGTTAGCAGCAAACACATAACCAAGTATCAATTCAGATATAGACCCAGACATGAAACATCCATAAGCACCAGCGACCTAACACTACATACATATTGCAACTCCAATGAAGTACCAACCAGCAAATTTAATACACGAACAACTTGAACATTTGCTGTAGAAGAAACCTATTGAACATTTGACAGAGCCAAATGAACACCTTTATTTTCACAAACACAAGAAAGTATCAATGATACAAAACAGGCACCAACAAATCAAATTCATCTTTACTCTCAGGCCAATATCAGATGAGAAAATTACCAATGCATTATGAACAATAAGATGGTTGAATATCACGAAACCTTACATCCAGGGACTAGAGGGTGGAGGACCATATCTCTGCAAAATTATGTTATGTCAACTCACAGTTGGCTAGTAATAAAAAGAATAGACAACCAGAAAAACAGTTTTGCATGGAGATTTTCTTTAAAAAGAACTATACATTCATGTTCATAAGCCATGGAGGTGGTGCATCATCAGGTATGCTAAGCTCGCTGCGACACAGAATTGCGGCCGGCAGCAGCAGCTCGCGGAGGTGGTCCAGGAGAATGCCGGCGGTAGCTCCCCATGCAGACCGGCAACAACACCTCAGAAAGGCGACCACCAGGTCATCATCGACGCCTCCCAATGACCAGTCTTGCGCCGCATTGAGCTTCTAACTGACCGCTCCTCCCTCTTTCCACGGCCGTCGTGGAGCTTCACCATCACCTGTGTATCCTGTCCCCATAACAGATGCAGGTTAGGAAGCGACCGAGAATGCAGTACGATGTATTTAACAACATAAAAGTGACACCTTTGTATCACAATGGCATCCATTGAACTAACCTGTCCAGTCCTCTAAATGGACCAAAATCAGACTGTAAAACCATTGTTTTGAACAATTCATGTGGTCCGATGGCCCACATATCATGTAGAGTTCAATGGATTACAATACCATTTCTGAATATAAAAATTCATCCTGTTGTGTCTCTCCCAATGCTCCTCATCCCATCCTTATCCCACTCCTAATATCACGAAATTACTCTACAGTATCTTCTTTTAAGATAGTTTCTGCTAATGGAAGCCTAATACTGATGTCCAAAGCAAAACGGAATAGACTCTGCACCCAAGGAAAAATTCAACCTTTTAAGTGAAGTTGTCTCCACGGTGGTCTTTTGTGTCGAGAACCTCGATCTCCTCCACCCTGCTACTGCCCATCAAGCCCAAAGTCCACAGCCATGGATGCCCTCGACGCATGTGCTTCTCAACCACCGACAGACGATTTGATCCTTTGAAGAAGGCCTTCTCTGCCAGTGCCTTTGAAGCATACCTATCCAATTAAAAATAAACCTGAGATAAGTGTCAATATTTCAGCATTGCTGTCACATCTTAACAAAAAATTCTGATACTTAATCAGTAAACAATTGGTAATTACGAGTCACACATCTCCAAAGCTTATTATCCATCATATCGTGATAAGAGCAACACAAGAGAGGGAGCACTTACTTTTTGCATATTTTCAGCAAAAGTGTACTCCAGAAGGTAAATTCCTTGTATCGGGGATCAACTCTTAATTTATTCCATTTTCGAAATGGAGACTATCTTAACAAGTATTTCCATGTACTGCATACTGAAACGCATTTCCATCTACTGCAAGCTACAAGTTCTGATATACTGAAACGTATTTCCATCTGCTGCATACACGCATGCTTTTCTGGACTACATACTCAGCTACACGTTCATTTCAGAAAGAGAGAATTTTTAGCATTAATCTACACGCATGCTTTGATTCACGACAGAACCAGCGCGGAAGGTGCCCGTGTGAGTCCAGCCTCATCACTCTCTGAAGCCTCGCCCGTCTCAGCCCAATCCCAATCAGGTATGCTAGAACAGATTAAACGGGACCTAAGAGATTGCTGTAGGAAGGCTAAGATGGAGGAGAGAGATCACCTGGAGATGCTTATTGGTGAAGCGTCCTGATGCGACACGGGATGGTGGCCGGCAGCGGCAGCTCTCGGAGGTGGTCCAGGAGGTCGACGGCGGCGGCTCCCGTTGAGGCGACCGCCAGCTCGTCCTCCACGCCTACCCCCGGCTGTCTTGCGCCGCGGCGAGCTTCTGACGATCCCGCTCTTCCGGCCGGCCGCGACCGTCGCCCGCGTTGCACACCCCCACCGGCCACGGGGACAATGGGTGCAGCTCCGCCCCTTGGCCCGCTTGGCCCCGTCGCCGTAGTGGATGCTCCCGCGAGCCCCTGGTCCGGTAGTCAGGAGGAGGGGAAAGGTAGGTGGCGCCCCCTACGGACGGCGGAAGGCATGGTGGCGGTGCTAGATCGAGGGAACAGAGAGGCGGCGGCGGTGAGTGGGGAGAAAAGAAGATGGGCGTTGCACTTGCAGCTCGCGATCAAGTCGATCGATCACCATTAATTACGAACCGCACGGAAATTGTGCCGCCGCCCAATCCACCCAATCTCGTTTACACCATCGTCGCACGCGTTTCATTAATTTAGAGTGCACGCCACTGATCCGTGGAATCCGTTGGTTTGATGCTAGTTTTGACGACCCAAATCTCCCTCCCTCTCCACCCAAATCAAAAATTTCTGTGCCAAAATCAATTTTCCCGTATCGATGTATTTACTCACGCGTGCATAATTTGTCAAAAGAGAAAGGTTTGCATTTAACTTCGCGCGGGTGTACACTATAATGTTGCCAACCAATCGATTCAATTAAATTACAGTACACGCGAGCATGTCTACAACCGTCTATGTTTTCTTCTTCACAAGGAGCATGCATCAACTACATACGTGCGCTACAATCTACGGCGATGCTCCACGGAGATGTCACTAAGAGGGTGACGATGCTAGGCGATCTTGCGTTTTCACCCATAGCTTTGGTGTGGGGGAGGTATTATAGCGACGCCCCCTAAGAGGGTCATGACACCCCCACATGCATTGCCGCCGCTGGCGCCGAAGTGCTACGCATTCGCCCGAACAACCTCCATGCCGAACCACGGATCCATGGACCACTCGCTACCATCAAACATGACCTCCATAACGCGTTCTGGATGTAGATTCACCACCATCTGCCGAATGAGTACGAGTCTCACAAAAACTAAAATGATTTGTCGAATCGAAATACTAGCTTTACAAATAAAGTCACACGGCCCAAACCGATACATGAAGATGAGCAAACCCTCTTAGAAAAGCAGAACAAAGATACACAAAAACAGGAGAGATCGCATCCACCACACCACACCCAAGACACTCGATTAAAGATGAACCAACGTCTCCTAGTGAAACCACCGGACTTTGTCGCCCTAGACCCACCAAGATATCGCCGGAAAAGGGCCTCCCGCCCTCTCGCTTCGTCTTTGTGGAGCTCCCATCCTGCTAGCAAATACCGAGGACCGGAACTGGAGACAACAAAGTCACGTGTAAAGAATAATAGGACGCCGAGAACGCCCCACAACAGGGCCAAAGTGCGCCAAGGTAGGATTCGAGTACGTCTGTCGATGGTAGCACAACGGGCTCAAAAGAAAACGAAGCTCCACGATGATGTCCCAAAGAGGCTGACGATGCTAGGTGTCGCCGTCGTCGACACTGAAACTATCTTGGGTTTTCACCCAGAGCTTTGGTTCGGGGGAGGTAACACCGCGACGCCCCCAGGATGGCCGTGACACCCCCATGGGCGCCGGCGCCGCTTGCGCCGAAGCGTTAGGCTTCCGCCCGAACAACCTCCATGCCATGCCATGGATCCATGGGCCACTCGCTACCACCAAACTTGATCCCCATGACGCGTTCTGGATGCCGATTCACCACCAAGCTCCGAATAAGTACAAGTCTCAGAAAAACTAAGATAATTTATCGAGTCAGAATATTAGGCTTTAGATGCATGCCCCGTTGAGAACCTTGTGGCGCCGAAGACGGGAATGCACCTGGAAGAACCTACGGGAGGATTGGTCAGATATCAATAGCGTCTCTCCCAGATCGTCAGACATCTGATAAACGAGACATCACAACAACACGGTAGTTGCGGGCGCTCGATCTAGGGCACATGGGGTAATACCGGGCACGGGTGGCCACCTTAGGGCATTTGCCACAAGCACATTAATTTGTTCAACAAACACATCACGATTGATTATGGAGCAGAGAGGCGGACGAGCTGTGCGGTCAGGCGTGCCTATATACTATGTATGTAAATAATATTTGGCAGCGGTAGCCTAAGATGGGTATATTTTATTTGTTGCTAAGATATTTAAATTGCCCTTTTTATGGTCAATTTTCTGGTGATGCTTGTGACTATTTTAAGAGTAAAGTCTGTAAAAAACCTTGAAGTTGTAGACTGTGTCCGAATCAAACCTCCAACTGTTAATCCCGGAAATTTGCACCCTCAACTCAGTAATCCCGGCTTATCCCTGCGCGATAGTCGTTTGCAGCCAAAAAAACGGTGACGTGGCGCGGTCAACGGTGGGATTATTGACTAGTACGGTTCATTGGTGTCCCCATAAGATGGGTCGTCATCCTCCTTCTAATAACCGCCTCTAATCAAATCGATGGGGAACGGAAAAGGATTCGTGGCAGAGACTTAGATACGAGACTGAGCGGGGGAGGTGAGCTAGCCGGCGGCGGCAGTGCTGAGCGGCAGCAGGGATGTCGTGGTCATCCGGTACAGCAGCGGAGGTAGCGCTCGACGGCGGCGCGGCGGAGGTAGCGCTCGACGGCGCTGGGGTGGCAGCGTCGCGGCGACGGTGGCGCAGCGACGCACGAAGCTCTGCGGATGCGGGAAGAAGGCATCGAGGTGAATTTCATGTAGTGCTAGCAACCCAGTTCGTGTGTGCTCTGTCTTCTCTGAAAAATGCTTCATTTTTGGTCGATTTACTGCTTATTACGTGCGATAATGGTTCTGCTTCGTGTGTGGAGGCTGCAGGGGGGACTTGAAGACCAAACTGGACTAAGACGAAATGGTACTGCTATTCATGCTCTGAGATAGGAGCTACAACTGAAGAATGCCCAAATGGATGTAATTAGGGAAAGAAATTGAGAGTGCACAACAGATGTGAGATTGGTATCCAGGTTTAGTGGCAAGATTCATGTCAACGAAGCTCTAGCAATGTAATGTTAGTTTGTTATCCAGGTTTAGTTCTGGCAATGTAATATGTGGAATCTGCAACTGAATAAAGCCAGCATTTTATATGAATTTTGGCAGCACTTCTGTGTACTTTTGTTGTATGATAATTGTAAGAAATAAATGGAAGAGTATGACAAGCGCATGTTGATAACAAAAATAAGATGACAGAAGCAATTGCTAGAAGCAATGGCAGGAAATAATTGCAAGAATATGGGCAATTTAAAGATAGAGTACTAACATTGCAGGTTCAGTGCCCAACATAATCCAACTCCTTCCCAATGTGGACAAATTCCCCACCAAAATGGAACCTCACGGGTAGAATTTCTGGAGGATCCATACTGAAACCCTAGAACCCTACAAGCCCTGTTTGATGACGAGGCGACGGTGGATGGTCAAACGGGAAATCCCTATCGACGAGGAAGCCCGCCCTCCTCCTCAGATCCTTCTCGGTCTCGCACCAGGTGCACCAGGTGTCGGAGTCGATGGCGTAGGCGGGATCGGCGTGGAGGTCCGGCGACAGGTACCACCGCCGCCGGATCTTGGCGCTCCTCTCTGGCTCGCGCGCAGGCACGAGCGAGACATGCACCCGGAGGTAGCTGAGCCGCCAGGCATGTGCACGTCCCCCCAGCTGTCGCACAGCGTCCAGTTTGTGTGCATGAACCACGCCACCCTGTGCGTCCGCTCCGCCTTCTTGGTGCCGCTGTCGGACGCCTCGAAGTCGTTCTTCTTCTTCCCCATGGTGTTGCGGTGGTGCGCGATGGTGGCGCGCGGCGGTGGTGGGAGTGGAGGTGTCCGTGGTGTGGGCAATGCCAGGGACGATGCCGGTCGAATTTTAAGGCCGGCCGCGCGCGGGATACGATGCCATTGAAGGCGACGTAGAAGCCCAGCCGCCGCCCGCCAGTGCACGCGCAGAAGAGGCAACCGCGACATTGATCACGAAGGTTGCGGCGCAGACGCGGAAGCACTGACCACGGAAGTGATGCCCTCGATACATCCCTATGGCTCGCTGTCAGGCGGGATTGGCGGAAAAGCGAGTGGTCACTTTGGGGCGTCCGCGCAGCGTCCGCCGCGACGCATCCTAGACGCAAATATGCGCCGAGTTTTATCGATGTGGACGGCCCCGTCACTATGCGTCGTCTCGCGGAGCGGGTTCTGGACTCATTTTCAGACCACGCGGCTCGTCCGTTTGTGTCGCCCCGTTGGAGATGTTCTAATAGGCTGGCAATAGATGGGCCGCGCAAATAATCATTTGGACTAACATTCTGTCCAAAGCCCACTCGCAACTTTGCCTCCCAGCCCACACTTTGTCGCGGCAGAATCCTGTTATTTGGAAACGTCAAAAACTATCACCACAGACCGGGATTACTGAGTTGAGGGTGTAAATTTCGGGGATTAACAGTTGGAGGTTCGATTCCGACCCTGTCTACAGCTTCAAGGTTTTTTACAGACTTTACTCCTATTTTAAATATTTACTACTCCCCCAAGGATATCATAGTAAGTGCCGGGGCCTATAGTTCAAATTTAGTCTAAATTTTGTTTGCGTTCAAATTTGGACTAAAGCGTCGAATTAACGGAGTCATGAAATGGAATTAACGGAGTGTGGCTCCATCAAGCTTGGTGTAGTTGACCTGCATGCAGTCGCGACACGGAAGCCAGCCTATAGGCTATAGGTAAGCAGGCGGTTGTTTTGTTTGAAGATGAAAAAAAAATCTACCTATTCCACCAAGGAGCAAGTGGAATTTGCTTATTTTTTTACTGAGAAACGAAGAGTCAATCATGGATGGAGGCGTTGCATTTCTTGGCTTTAATCGTGTGCATGCAGGGTGGCACCACGGAAGTCTTTTGGAGTACTCCAGTAGAAAGAGTAATCGATTGATATGAGATGCACCACGGGATTAAGTAATTTAGTCGGCGCGTGCGTGAGCTGCACCAATTAATCGATGAGGTCAAGTTGAGCCGCGCGCTGCCAAGTAATTAATCAAGCAAGCGCGCGTGAAAAGAGTAAGAGTAAAGTCTGAATTAAAACGTAGTCCAAATCAAATCCTAAACTTTCAATCCTTCAAATCAGCACCCTGAACTCCTAATCCCGGTCATTCCTTACCACACGGTCGTTTCCCGCCAGGATTTGCTGATGTTTGGCAGTAGTTTACGCCAGGAACGTTTACTAATCTCTAACACAATAAACCGATACATGAAGATGAGCAAACCTGCAGAACAAAGATAACTAAAATAGGAGATATTGCATCCACCACACCACACCACACCCAAGACACTCGACTAAAGATGAACCAACGTCTCCTAGTGAAACCACCACACTCCGTTGCCTCATCACCGGAAAGGGCCTCCCGCCCTCTTGCTTCGGATTGTGGGGCTCCCATCCTGCCAGCAAATACCGAGGACGACAACAAAGTCACATGTAAAGAATAAGAGGACGCCGAGAACGCCCCACACCAGGGCCAAAGTGCGCCAAGGTAGGATTCGGGCACGTATGTCGATGGTAGTACAGCGGGCCTGAGAGAAACCGGAGCTCGACGACGATGTCCCAAAGAGGGGTGACGATGCTTGGCGTCGCCGTCGTCGAGACCGTAACGATCTTGACACTTCACCCAGAGCTTTGGTGTGGGGGAGGTAACACAGTGACGCTCCCTAGGACACCCCCATAGGCGTCGCTGCCGCTGGCACCGAAGCGTTAGGATTTCGCCCGAACAACTTCCATGCAATACCACGGATCCATGGGCCACTCGCTACCATCAAACTTGACCTCCATGTCACGTTCTGGATGTAGCCACTGCCGATTCACCACCAGCCGCTGAATAAAAACTAAGATGATTTGTCGAGTAAAAATACTAGGCTCTAGATGCATGTCGAGTTGAGAACATTGTGGTCAATTCTCCGGTGATGCTCTTGACTATTTTAAATCTTGATTGACTGCTCCCTGGATTCGTAATAACTGTGTGGGGCTATAGTTCAAATTTATACTACAGTAGGTAAAAAAGAATTGACGCTTTAATGGAGTGGTGTTGTTAACCGTGGCGATGGAGCTGAATTGTGCATCTAGATTTTTTTTTTTCCAAGAGACCCAGCCAAGGGATAGATTTTCATTATGGAGGATAAGGAAAACAACAGTATTGGATTGTGCAAAGAATTTTGATAATGGAAGAAACCGAAGCAGCAGAGTCTCCATTAGTTGGGTTATTAATTAATCGTGTGCATGCATGCAGAGGGCGGCACCACGGAATTGTTTTGGATTGAATATGAGGTGCACCAATTTAGTCGCGGCCGGCGTGCGCGTGAGCTGCGCAATCAATCGACGATGTCAAGTTTTTTTTTTTTTTTTTTTGAGAATCAATGGACGATGTCAAGTTAATGAAGCGCGTGAAAGAGAAACGCTCCGAGACGTCCGGTCGTGCCAGCCAGCTACCGAAACGGCACCCATCGCACGACCCCTCCTTCCGCGCGCCAAGTGGATCACCGCGACTACCGACCGACACGATATGATCGACGTCCGTCCCCGCACGCCATAAAGCGGCCCTACCAGCATACCAAGCGGTCCACGTCTGTTGCATGCACATCGCGACTCGCGCCTTGGATTCGGGGGAATGTGATCCATCCACGACTCCGTGCGCCACTTCCCTTTATACCGTGGACCGTGGACCGCCGCACGACGGACACGCGCAGGCTCCCGTCGGGCGCCACCTCGGCCCGCGCCTCGGCCTGGCTGCCGTCGAGCGAGACGACGTCCGGGTCGACGCGCACCGCGGCCACCGCCTCGGGAAACCTCCCCGCGATGAGCAGCCGCGCGGCGCGGAACTCGAAGAGGAACAGCAGGAGCGTGTACCAGATGATGCACTGCAGCACGACGAGCTGCACCATGAGGTCCCCGGCGTGCGCCCCGTACATGGCGACGAGCAGCGGGATGCCCATGATGAGGGTGTTGGGGAGGGTGGAGAAGGAGAAGAGCGTGATGGACCAGTCGAGCCCGGCGGGGAAGGAGAGCGGGAGGCGGGACCAGACCGCCAGCGCGGCGAGGATGAGGAGCTTCTGGAGCGTGTCCGCGGCGACGAAGCGGAGGTCCATGGCGTAGAGGTCGCTGCCGGAGATCACCTTGAAGGAGAGGAGCGGCACCGCGAAGACGGCCACGAAGCGGTTGATGCCGGCGCACTGGTCCGGGGTGATGACGCCCCACCACCGCACGGAGCCGTAGGCCAGGATCATCGCCACGTACAGCGGCACCACCGCCGCCAGCACCGTGTACAGGTCGTGCCACGAGATCATGGCTGCCTGCCTGCCGGACGACGACGGATCAGGCGATCACCGCCGCGCGCGTAGTGGAAGGAGGACTGAGGAGCTCGATCGGCGGCGGTGATGGGCGGAGTCAGTTGCATGCAGATCGCGAGTGAGTCCTGGAGCTCCTTGGATTCGGGGGGTATCTGGCCGTTTATATAGGCGTCCGAACCGCCGCCAAATACCGTGGGCTAGCTGCTTGCACGGTTTTTTGGTAAAATTGGCAAGCCCCTTCGCAATCAAAAACCAAATCAGGAAACGATCGCGGCAGATTTTGCTTCAAAATCTTGCCGGAAATTACCCAACGTGCACATTAGGAAGCTTTATTTGTACGCGCGACATGGATGAGGTGTCAGATCGAGGTATATATACGTACGCACGGCACCAGCGCTAGCTACACGTGCACACCGTACTCGTACCTGAAACGCACTTCAGTTACCTACCTTGAGGCCGTCCGGTCAGTTTACGCAGGGGCTCTCAGCAGCGACGTCACAGGATGCATTTGACCTCCGCATTTCTGAGATGTTGCCACAATGCTGCTCAGGCCGTCACATTTATGTTTTGCAATTTTTTTAAAGTGAACATATGGCCGATCGATATGCAACTAGGGTATGCAACAAAAGGTACGTTTTGCAATCTTTTCAGCACGTTATTATCGATCATTTTATGGTTCGTGCGCCCTGCATTAGCATTCATTGATACCAAAATATAGAGGATACACTACAGGAATGGGAGGCTACGCCGAGAGCCAGACTATACGCCGATGGCCAAAAGTCAGGGCCGTCGGCGTATGGCCCGGCCAGGTCAGCCTGCCCTTTCGACTCTCGGCGTAGCGAGGTCTACGCCGAGGGCAGCCCTCGGCATATCTTTGGCCCTAGGCGTAGACAGGGCTATCAGCAGCGCAGTGACATCACACCATCGATGAAGTTGACCTCCGCATTTTCGATATACTACGATAATATATTGGTATACATTGCTTCATATATAGGCCGTCAGGTTTATACTCACGCGCGTATAAGACTCGTGAAAATCTTTTCATTAAGTGTTCTAGATTGTCTGAATGGATATTGATATGAGGTTTAGCGTTATGTCTTGTACTTGACATCTTTGGTGTCTTCTTCTTTTTATTTCTTCAATTATGCAATTTCTCAAAAAAAAAAATGAAGCTTTATGTCTAAATCTTACCATGAATTCTTGCACGCCGGGCACCTGTAATTAGTATTCACCATGTTGGTGATATATTTTCCCGATTTATTCATCTGTAGTTTTGCATAAATCGTTGCATAGAAATATAACATCATAGGATGTCAATATTTTTTTGCTACAAACACTATATGAATGTATACCTTTTTGCCCATGTGTGAGTTGTGACTAACTCACATTGAATTTAAAATCATGCTAATATAGATATATGCATGCATGAAATGGTAAGATACCAAAAATTTATAGACCCGCACTTCATACACTACCACTAATCATGTGTAATATATGATTGTGCACGTTATGTACTCCTAAACTTGCAGAGAAAACTTATTGGGGAAGAGATATGGAGTCTCTCCCAACAACTATTTTATCTGCTAAGCTCCAATTATTTCACTATTTAATATGTGCCTATATAGAACAAGAGCTCTATATGTTTATTTTGTTCATGGTGGAATGACTAAACAAACACTATACACATACACCACGACTGTTTCACACATCAACATGACACGATAGGACCTAGGACTCTAGGAGATGTTTGTATTGAGAAATACACTGTGGGCCTAGCGGAGTACACACGATTTACATGTCGAAGCTTATCTCATTGCCTCTGGCTCGTCTCTTATTTTCACGATCTGATTGCTTCTTGTTCCTTTGGTCAATGATTTGTCGTCTTCTTCACCATCTCCTCCAAAAATCGATGTGGTCGAGTGTTTTTCTTGCGTGGCCATCTTGTAACATCCCTGGATTCCAAACAGTTGCGGGGTAGATTTAGGAAAGGGATATGCATCAGTTCATAAAATATGAGAAAATTTCGCGCTTAATTGATAAAACACATAAGGGGGATCAAGTTTCTCTCTCGACACCATCTAGGGTTTAGGGTTTCGAGAGTGCGATAAACTTTGACATGACATCTTTTGATTTAGGGATTTGAAAAGTAGTTGATCATCATTTGAACTGGATTTCAAACTTGAGTAATGGAATGAGTTTGAATTCAAATTCAAACTCAAACAATTCAAATTGAATAAGGTATTATACAATTCAAACAATAATATTATATTGATACAATTTAAGATAAAAGACAAGAGAAATAAAATACAAGATCAATATAGAGAAACTTGAGCTTTATTGATTATCACACACATATACATTGTCAATTACATAATCCATTTATATTACAACAATGAGTAACTAAATCAAATAAGAAAAAGGAAAAAACTACAAGTAACTACACTAAAACCCTAGCTACTGTTCATCTTCATTTGATCATGACAACCATCCAAATGATCTTGATCTTCTCCAAACCTGCACAACAACAAACACACAAACATAACATTGAACCAAGTGGAAAAGCCACTTGGCTGTTAGAAATAATGCACCAGGGTAGATAAACATTCAACAACCGAGCTGATCTAGAAAAGGGAACAAGTCCCAACCAAAGCAAGCACACGGCTCACAAGGACACTTGCATGCTCAACACCAACATAGCCATAGAGGCTAGTCAGCTCAGCCAAAACCAATTGTTATCGACCAAGCAGAGCAATGCCCAGCCATATAAAGGAAAGTTCCAGGAAACTACATCATCCATCGACAGTTCATCCCAAACAGCATAGTTGTTCATCCTCAAGAACCACAACTAGCCAAAACCAGTAAACATGGGTAGCTAGAGAAGTTTGCAAGAACATCTAGCAGGAGGAGAAGGGCAGTATCACAAGCAACATCACCAACAGAACAACAACAGAAGCAAAACCTCTACATCAGCAATTTATCTAGGAGCTGGAGTGAGGTATACATAAATCCATGAGCAAACCAATGGTTTTGCTCATACTTGCACATCATGTACCAACACACAAAGCCATAGGGTAAGAATACCTTGGTTTATCATCATTTGGTTCTAGACCATGTGATGCTGACAATAAAGGAGAGGCCAGATATACAAACCATATAGAACCATGGACATGCCCATATAAACCAAGACAGAGGCATAGCCAAGTGAATCCAATATGGATTTAATCCACTGCAAAGCCTACCAAAATCACCTAGTGGCACTAGCCTAGCAAAACCATCAGAATAAATAGACATTGATTGTCTATATTGTTTTTCAACATCAAAGGCTACTGGAAAATCACAGAATTGATCACCAGTAAGTATGAACCTTGCATAGTAAGCATTCCAACTGGTAGGAGCAACCATAGCTAGCAGTAAATTACTGCTAGGGTCACAACAGCTACCAAACCATCCAAACCAACCAGCTATCCATACCAAGCATACATGGATGCTATACAAGCACCAGATAGATCACCACAGCCATCCAATATGCTTTAACAAGCATAAGAAACCACCAGTACATGGTGAGGAGCTTCATAGACCAAGTAGTAGTACAGGATAACAAGTAAAGCATGTATATATAAAGCCAAGAAGTAAAATAGATAGCATGTGATGATCACAGGATCATCCAAGGCCTGCATACACAGGCATGATCATCAGCAGCCACCAGTAGTGGTGAGCAACTGCAAGCAATTGCAGCAACAGTGCATGACTAGGTAATATAATCATATAATTGTATCCAAAAGCACACATGCAAGGAATAGATGCACCACAGTAGTAGAGCATACCAAATTCTAGCAATAATTCCACAAGCACTACTGGCACTTGCACATGCAAGAACTGCTAACAGCATTAAGCCAGGGAAACCTTACATAGGTAAATAGAAGAGGGATATAGCCAAGTAACTACACCATTAGCAGCAGCAGCAATAGCAAGCAAGCATGAGCATCACAAGACTAGAAGCACAACAATAGTAGTAGTGCTAGCACAAGTATACTGGGAGCATAGCCAGGGTCAGTGCCCTGAGAAGGGGAGATGGCCAGTGAATCCAGAGGAAGAAGATGAAGGAGGGGAGAGAGAAGGGAGTAGCACTGTGTACCTGGAGCTAGAGCCCCGTAGACGCAACCATGGCGGCACGGCGGCACGGACCGGCCACGGCAGCGCCAAGCCGCGGCCAAGCCAGGCCACACCGAGCACCATAGCCACCAGCACGCCACCAGCGAGCCGCCGAGCAGCATCAGGTAGCCCTGGAACGCCAGCCCGACGCGAACTGCCGGATTCACCGCAACCCTAGTTGCAGTAGGGGGTCGTGGACGAGCAGGAGGAGCCGTCCCTTCCAAATTAACGCGGATAGGAAGCAGCAGCATTGTGGGACGCGTCGATTCCGACCCACGGCGAGGTCCAAGACCACCGGAATCGGCCGGAGGCGGCCGGCGACCGTGGAAGCGAAAGGGGATCGCGGGATCGTGAGGTTAGGGTTTGACTTGGGTGAGAGAGAGAGAGGGGGGTCGAATGAGGCCGGTTTGGTCGAGCCAGGTGGGCTGGTCCAAGCTAACTAGTTGGTTGGCTTGACCAGTGGGCCCAAGGGCACTTTGGTCATTTGACCAGCTGATTTATTTGAAAATTTGTAATAAATCCAAAAACCCTAGAAAAACTCTAAAAAAATAAAATAAAATATGTAGACCACTTTAAAAATTGAGCTCTATTCAAAACAAATGTTTCCAAGAAAAGTTGAACCAAAGTGAAAAATGATTATTAAGAAAAAATTATTCAAACATTAAAGAAATAATAAGAAAAGAAGAAATTAAACCAACCTCATATTTTCTTAATAATCAACAATGTAAATGATTATTTCGTTGACATGGCTTTCGTTTGAAACACATCAAAAGGTTATTTTATATGACTCTTAGGGAGGAATTGTAAATATTTATTATCCCCAAACTCTGAAAATTGAACAAAACCCTAAAAACCCCAGCTGGGGGGCAACCTTAAAACCCTAAAAGCATGCATCATTTGGATATTTAACCATTGACCTTATCGTACAATGATGCTATCTTTCAGAAACCGAGGACAAGGGTCAGTCCACACCATCCAACTGCAATACCTTGCAGTATTCATGCAAGTTCATCGCTTGCTCATGTCATTTGGAGTATTTTTACCAAATTACTTGCAAAGTACTATACTTATCACTCTAGCATTAAAAGAAAAGTATTACTTTCATAATTATGAATATGACTATGTGGTGGGCAATGGAACCATGGTATGAGTTCGGTGGAGGTTCCATTGCATTAGGTTATTCACCTAGGACTTAACAACAAATGTCGTTCAGTGATTCTTGCGCCATAATACATGTGTTTACCATAAGATCTGGAGTGGGATGGAGTAGTCAGTTGTTCATTTCCCTCTCGCATACCAACGGGTACAACTGCAGGTGGCTAACATGCATATGCTTAGGTAGGGAGGAAGCCCATATCGCTTCTACTGCGGGTTGTATCTATGATGGATTGTAACGGGCTGGCCCAAGGGACTAGACAAGAGAATCGGTTCGTGGTCAGTAGTTTACAAAAGGGTGGTTATGCGGGGTCGCGGGAAGGCTCAATGATTGGCTATAACTTATACCTGTCCTCACACCAAGGAAGTGTGGACGAGAACTAGACTCGGATGGTAACAAGGATAAGATCTCTTATGGGTAAAGTAACACACCTCTGCAGAGTGTATCGAATTGTGGCTTGTCACTCCCTGTTCCGAGTTTGGAACTGCGAACGCCGCTGGAAAGGAACTCCATGAAGTTGTAGACACCCGGTGAAGGCTGCCAGACATAGTTCTTTAGAATAAAAGCAACCTTTTGAAGAAATGGTTACAAAAATGCATTGCCTTGGTCTTCCTGGTTCATGGTCGTAGCTAGTGCATTAAACACCTCTTTTCTATAATGAACTTGTTGAGTACGCTCGTACTCATCTCTCTTTAAATCCCATGCTTAGATTGCCAGAACAGCTCGGAGGGGAACAACGAAGGAGCTGAGTATGCAGAGGATGTCTACTACGAGGAGCCAGATCTCTCGGGAGGCATTAAAGGGGTGGACTATCTGATCGAGTACAGAACCGAAGAAGTTGAGGAGGAGGCTTAAGATAGACGGTGTTATCATAGTAGTAGTCGAGCAGCACCGCACAATATAGAATAATGCTACTCGAGTAGTAATGGTACTTAGCCTAGTTCTACCACTAGTTCATAGGTTTTGTAGAGTTAAACTAGAACTCCCGAGTTATCCTCTATGGATCCAGGAGGAGCTCCCTTATGATGTACATTTATTGCTTGTAATAATATTAAGTGACTAAGTTTGGACCAACTATATTTTTGTTGTACCATGATACGTCTCCAACGTATCGATAATTTCTTGTGTTCCATGCCACATTATTGATGTTATCTACATGTTTTATGCACACTTTATGTCATATTCGTGCATTTTCTGGAACTAACCTATTAACAAGATGCCGAAGTGCCGGTTCTTTGTTTTCTGCTGTTTTTGGTTTCAGAAATCCTAGTAAAGAAATATTCTCGGAATTGGACGAAATAAAAGCCCGGAGGCCTATTTTCTCACGAAGCTTCCGGAAGTCCGAAGGAGAGACGAAGAGGGGCCACGGGGCGCCAAACCCTAGGGCGGCGCGGCCCCCCCTTGGCCGCGCCGGCCCGTGGTGTGGGCCCCCTGTGCCGCCTCTTGACTTGCCCTTCCGCCTACAAATAGCCTCCGTGACGAAACCCCCGGCACCGAGAGCCACGATACGGAAAACATTGCGAGACGCCGTCGCCGCCGATCCCATCTCGGGGGATCCTCGGAGATCGCCTCCGGCACCTCGCCGGAGAGGGGATTCATCTCCCGGAGGACTCTACACCGCCATGGTCGCCTCCGGAGTGATGAGTGAGTAGTCTACCCCTGGACTATGGGTCCATAGCAGTAGCTAGATGGTTGTCTTCTCCCCATTGTGCTATCATTGTCGGATCTTGTGAGCTGCCTATCATGATCAAGATCATCTATATGTAATTCTATATGTTGCGTTTGTTGGGATCCGATGAATAGAGAATACTTGTTATGTTGATTATCAAAGTTATGCTTATGTGTTGTTTATGATCTTGCATGCTCTCCGTTATTAGTAGATGCTCTGGCCAAGTAGATGCTTTTAACTCCAAGAGGGAGTACTTATGCTCGATAGTGGGTTCATGCCTCGCATTGACACCGGGACAATGGATGAGAAAGTTCTAAGGTTGTGTTGTGCTGTTGCCACTAGGGATAAAACATTGATGCTATGTCTAAGGATGTAGTTGTTGATTACATTACGCACCATACTTAATGCAATTGTCTCGTTGCTTTGCAACTTAATACCGGAGGGGGTTCGGATGATAACTCGAAGGTGGACTTTTTAGGCATAGATGCAGTTGGATGGCGGTCTATGTACTTTGTCGTAATGCCCAATTAAATCTCACTATACTCATCATGATATGTATGTGCATGGTCATGCTCTCTTTATTTGTCAATTGCCCAACTGTAATTTGTTCACCCAACATGCTGTTCGTCTTATGGGAGAGACACCTCTAGTGAACCGTGGACCCCGGTCCAATTCTCTTTACTCGAAATACAATCTACTCGCAATACTTGTTTCTACTCGTTTTCTCTGCAAACAATCATCATCCACACAATACGGTTAATCCTTTGTTACAGCAAGCCGGTGAGATTGACAACCTCAGCTGTTTCGTTGGGGCAAAGTAGTTTGGTTGTGTTGTGCAGGTTCCACGTTGGCGCCGGAATCTCCGGTGTTGCGCCGCACTACATCCCGCCGCCATCAACCTTCAACGTGCTTCTTGGCTCCTCCTGGTTCGATAAACCTTGGTTTCTTTCTGAGGGAAAACTTGCTGCTGTGCGCATCATACCTTCCTCTTGGGGTTGCCCAACGAACGTGTGAAATACACGCCATCAAGCTCTTTTTCCGGCGCCGTTGCCGGGGAGATCAAGACACGCTCGCAAGGGGAGTCTCCACTTCTCAATCTCTTTACTTTGTTTTTGTCTTGCTTTATTTTATTTACTACTTTGTTTGCTGCACTTATATCAAAATACAAAAAAAATTAGTTGCTAGTTTTACTTTATTTGCTATCTTGTTTGCTATATCGAAAACACAAAAAAAAATTAGTTTACTTGCATTTACTTTATCTAGTTTGCTTTATTTACTATTGCTAAAATGGCCAACGCTGAAAATACTAAGTTGTGTGACTTCACAACCACAAATAATAATGATTTCTTATGCACACCTATTGCTCCACCTGCTACTACAGCAGAATTCTTTGAAATTAAACCTGCTTTACTCGAATCTTGTCATGAACAATCAATTTTCCGGAATTAGTTCGATGATGCTCGCTGCCCATCTTAATAATTTTGTTGAACTATGTGAAATGCAAAAATATAAAGATGTAGATGGTGATATTATTAAACTAAAATTGTTCCCTTTCTCATTAAGAGGAAGAGCTAAAGATTGGTTGCTATCTCTCGCCTAAGAATAGTATTGATTCATGGACTAAATGCAAGGATGCTTTTATTGGTAGATATTATCCCCCTGCTAAAATTATATCTTTGAGGAGTAGCATAATGAATTTTAAACAATTAGATACTGAACATGTTGCTCAAGCTTGGGAAAGAATGAAATCTCTCGGTTAAAAATTGCCCAACCCATGGACTCGACTACTTGGATGATCATCCAAACCTTCTATGCGGGACTAAATTTTTCTTCGCGGAATTTATTGGATTCAGCTGCTGGAGGTACCTTTATGTCCATCACTCTTGGTGAAGCAACAAAGCTTCTTGATAATATGATGATCAACTACTCTGAATGGCACACGGAAAGAGCCCCACAAGGTAAGAAGGTAAATTCGTTGAAGAATCCTCTTCCTTGAATGATAAGGTTGATGCTATTATGTCTATGCTTGTGAATGATAGGACTAATATTGATCCTAATAATGTTCCGTTAGCTTCATTGGTTGCACAAGAAGAACATGTTGATGTAAACTTCATTAAAAATAATAATTTCAACAACAATGCTTACCGGAACAATTCTAGTAATAACTATAGGCCATATCCTTATAATAATGGTAACGGTTATGCTAATTCTTATGGGAATTCTTACAACAATAATAGGAATTCACCCCCTGGACTTGAAGCCATGCTTAAAGAATTTATTAGTACACAAACTGCCTTTAACAAATCTGTTGAGGAAAAGCTCAATAAAATTGATATTCTTGTTTCTAGAGTTGATAGTCTTGCTTCTGATGTTGATCTTTTGAAATCGAAAGTTATGCCTAATAGGGATATTGAAAATAAAATTGTTACTACAGCAAATGCCATTCAAGTTAGAATTAATGAGAATATAAGATTAATGGCTGAATCTGCGTGCTAGGTGGGATAGAGAAGAAAATGAAAAACTAGCTAAAGAGAAGAATATAGCTAAAGTTTGGACTATTACCACCACTAGTAATGCTAATGCTACACATGTTGCTGCACCTCCTACTCATACTAATAAAAGAATTGGTGTTAGCAATGTTTCCACTTCTAATGCAAAGCGCGAAAAACTGCTCGAAACTGCTAAAACTGCTCGAAACTGCTTGCGATAAAGCTGCTGAAATTTTTTCCAACATTGGGGATGATGATCCCATTGCTTTAGATTATAATGGTTTGAATTTTGATGATTGCCACATCTCTGAAGTTATAAAGTTCTTGCAAAAACTTGCTAAAAGTCCTAATGCTAGTGCTATAAATTTGGCTTTCACGCATCATATTACAAATGCTCTCATAAAAGCTAGAGAAGAGAAACTAGAGCGCGAAGCCTCTATTCCTAAAAAGCTAGAAGATGGTTGGGAGCCCATCATTAAGATGAAAGTTAAAGATTTTGATTGTAATGCTTTATGTGATCTTGGTGCAAGTATTTCTGTTATGCCGAAGAAAATTTATAATATGCTTGACTTGCCACCGCTGAAAAATTGTTATTTGGATGTTAATCTTGCTGATCATTCTACAAAGAAACCTTTGGGTAAAGTTGATAATGTTCGCATTACCGTTAACAATAACCTTGTTCCCGTTGATTTTGTTGTCTTGGATATTGAATGCAATGCATCTTGTCCAATTATATTGGGAAGACCTTTTCTTCGAATCGTTGGTGCTATTATTGATATGAGGGAAGGTAATATAAAATATCAATTTCCTCTCAAGAAAGGTATGGAACACTTCCCTAGAAAGAGAATGAAGGTACCTTATGATTCTATCATTAGAACAAATTATGATGTTGATGCTTCATCTCTCGATGTTACTTGATACACACTTTCGCGCCTAGCTGAAAGGCGTTAAAGAAAAGCGCTTATGGGAGACAACCCATGTTTTTACCTACAGTACTTTGTTTTTATTTTGTGTCTTGGAAGTTGTTTACTACTGTAGCAACCTCTCCTTATCTTAGTTTTGAGTTTTGTTGTGCCAAGTTAAGCCGTTGATAGAAAAGTAAGTACTAGATTTGGATTACTGCGCAGTTCCAGATTTCTTTGCTGTCACGAATCTGAGCCCACTGCCCTGCAGGAAGCTCAGAAAATTATGCCAATTTACGTGCATGATCCTCAGATATGTACGCAACTTTCATTCAATTTGAGCATTTTTATTTGAGCAAGTCTGGTGCCATTTTAAAATTCGTCAATACGAACTGTTCTGTTTTGACAGATTCTGCCTTTTATTTCGCATTGCCTCTTTCGCTATGTTGGATGAATTTCTTTGATCCACTAATGTCCAGTAGCATTATGCAATGTCCAGAGGTGTTAAGAATGATTGTGTCACCTCTGAATATGTCAATTTATATTGTGCACTAACCCTCTAATGAGTTGTTTCGAGTTTGGTGTGGAGGAAGTTTTCAAGGATCAAGAGAGGAGTATGATGCAACATGATCAAGGAGAGTGAAAGCTCTAAGCTTGGGGATGCACCCGGTGGTTCACCCCTGCATATATCAAGAAGACTCAAGCGTCTAAGCTTGGGGATGCCCAAGGCATCCCCTTCTTCATCAACAAATTATCAGGTTCCTCCCCTGAAACTACATTTTTATTCGGCCACATCTTATGTGCTTTTTCTTGGAGCGTCGGTTTGTTTTTGTTTTTGTTTTGTTTGAATAAAATGGATCCTAGCATTCACTTTATGGGAGAGATACACACTCCGCTGTAGCATATGGACAAATATGTCCTTGGTTTCTACTCATAGTATTCATGGCGAAGTTTCTCCTTCGTTAAATTGTTATATGGTTGGAATTGGAAAATGATACATGTAGTAATTGCTATAAATGTTTTGGGTAATGTGATACTTGGCAATTGTTGTGCTCATGTTTAAGCTCTTGCATCATATGCTTTGCACCCATTAATGAAGAAATACATAGAGCATGCTAAAATTTGGTTTGCATATTTGGTTTCTCTAAGGTCTAGATAATTTCTAGTTTTGAGTTTGAACAACAAGGAAGACGGTATAGAGTATTATAATGCTTTCAATATGTCTTTTATGTGAGTTTTGCTGTACGTTCATCCTTGTGTTTGCCTCAAACAACCTTGCTAGCCTAAACCTTGTATCGAGAGGGAATACTTCTCATGCATCCAAAATACTTGAGCCAACCACTATGCCATTTGTGTCCACCATACCTACCTACTACATGGTATTTTCCAGCCATTCCAAAGTAAATTGCTTGAGTGCTACCTTTAAAATTCCATCATTCACTTTTGCAATATATAGCTCATGGGACAAATAGCTTAAAAACTATTGTGGTATTGAATATGTAATTATGCACTTTATCTCTTATTAAGTTGCTTGTTGTGCGATAACCATGTTTATCGGGGAACGCCATCAACTCTTTGTTGAATTTCATGTGAGTTGCTATGCATGTTCGTCTTGTCTGAAGTAAGGGCGATCTACACCGAGTTGAATGGTTTGAGCATGCATATTGTGAGAGAAGAACATTGGGCCGCTAACTAAAGCCATGTTCCATGGTGGAAGTTTCAGTTTTGGACAAACATCCTCAAATCTCTAATGAGAAAAGAATTAATTGTTGTTGAATGCTTAAAGCATTAAAAGAGGAGTCCATTATCTGTTGTCTATGTTGTCCCGTATGGATGTCTAAGTTGAGAATAATCAAAAGCGAGAAATCCAAATGCGAGCTTTCTCCTTAGACCTTTGTACAGGCGGCATAGAGGTACCCCTTTGTGATACTTGGTTAAAGCATATGTATTGCGGTGATAATCCAGGTAGTCCAAGCTAATTAGGACAAGGTGCGAGCACTATTAGTACACTATGCATGAGGCTTGCAACTTATAAGATATAATTTACATGATGCATATGCTTTATTACTACCGTTGACAAAATTGTTTCATGTTTTCAAAATCAAAGCTCTAGCACAAATATAGCAATCGATGCTTTTCCTCTATGAGGACCATTCTTTTACTTTCAATGTTGAGTCGGTTCACCTATTTCTCTCCACCTCAAGAAGCAAACACTTGTGTGAACTGTGCATTGATTCTTACATACTTGCTTATTGCACTTATTATATTACTCTATGTTGACAATATCCATGAGATATACATGTTACAAGTTGAAAGCAACCGCTGAAACTTAATCTTCTTTTGTGTTGCTTCAATACCTTTACTTTGAATTATTGCTTTATGAGTTAACTCTTATGCAAGACTTATTGATGCTTGTCTTGAAATGCTATTCATGAAAAGTCTTTGCTTTATGATTCACTTGTTTACTCATGTCATACACATTGTTTTGATCGCTGCATTCTCTACATATGCTTTACAAATAGTATGATCAAGTTTATGATGGCATGTCACTCCGGAAATTATCTTTGTTATCGTTTTACCTGCTCGGGACGAGCAGAACTAAGCTTAGGGATGCTGATACGTCTCCAACGTATCGATAATTTCTTGTGTTCCATGCCACATTATTGATGTTATCTACATGTTTTATGCACACTTTATGTCATATTCGTGCATTTTCGGAACTAACCTATTAACAAGATGCCGAAGTGCCGATTGCTTGTTTTCTGCTGTTTTTGGTTTCAGAAATCCTAGTAAAGAAATATTCTCGGAATTGGACGAAATAAAAGCCCGGAGGCCTATTTTCTCACGAAGCTTCCGGAAGTCCGAAGGAGAGACGAAGAGGGGCCACGGGGGCGCCAAACCCTAGGCGGCGCGGCCCCCTTGGCCGCGCCGGCCTGTGGTGTGGGCCCCCTGTGCCGCCTCTTGACTTGCCCTTCCGCCTACAAATAGCCTCCGTGACGAAACCCCCGGTACCGAGAGCCACGATACGGAAAACATTGCCGAGACGCCGTCGCCGCCGATCCCATCTCGGGGGATCCCGGAGATCGCCTCCGGCACCCTGCCGGAGAGGGGATTCATCTCCCGGAGGACTCTACACCGCCATGGTCGCCTCCCGGAGTGATGAGTGAGTAGTCTACCCCTGGACTATGGGTCCATAGCAGGTAGCTAGATGGTTGTCTTCTCCCCATTGTGCTATCATTGTCGGATCTTGTGAGCTGCCTATCATGATCAAGATCATCTATATGTAATTCTATATGTTGCGTTTGTTGGGATCCGATGAATAGAGAATACTTGTTATGTTGATTATCAAAGTTATGCTTATGTGTTGTTTATGATCTTGCATGCTCTCCGTTATTAGTAGATGCTCCGGCCAAGTAGATGCTTTTAACTCCAAGAGGGAGTACTTATGCTCGATAGTGGGTTCATGCCGCATTGACACTGGGACGAGTGACGGAAAGTTCTAAGGTTGTGTTGTGCTTGTTGCCACTAGGGATAAAACATTGATGCTATGTCTAAGGATGTAGTTGTTGATTACATTACGCACCATACTTAATGCAATTGTCTGTTGCTTTGCAACTTAATACTCGGAGGGTTCGGATGATAACTCTGAAGGTGGACTTTTTAGGCATAGATGCGGTTGGATGGCGGTCTATGTACTTTGTCGTAATGCCCAATTAAATCTCACTATACTCATCATGATATGTATGTGCATGGTCATGCTCTCTTTATTTGTCAATTGCCAAACTGTAATTTGTTCACCCAACATGCTGTTCGTCTTATGGGAGAGACACCTCTAGTGAACTGTGGACCCCGGTCCAATTCTCTTTACTGAAATACAATCTACTGCAATACTTGTTTCTACTGTTTTCTCTGCAAACAATCATCATCCACACAATACGGTTAATCCTTTGTTACAGCAAGCCGGTGAGATTGACAACCTCACTGTTTCGTTGGGGCAAAGTAGTTTGGTTGTGTTGTGCAGGTTCCACGTTGGCGCCGGAATCTCTGGTGTTGCGCCGCACTACATCCCGCCGCCATCAACCTTCAACGTGCTTCTTGGCTCCTCCTGGTTCGATAAACCTTGGTTTCTTTCTGAGGGAAAACTTGCTGCTGTGCGCATCATACCTTCCTCTTGGGGTTGCCCAACGAACGTGTGAAATACACGCCATCATACCACTCTGAGGGATGTGATATTTGTGGATTGGTACTTCACACATGTTATATCCACGACCAGCATACTACATCATGCAGTGGTATTCAGGGTCACTACACATATCCTCCATCCCGTTATGATGTCATAGCCACCTTCTCTTTATTGCATAGAGAATGTCCCTCAAACAATACACACTCAAACATTATTATGAACGTCATGGTAAATTGAAGGCATCGCGATCCCAACTTATTTAGGACTCATGGCATTGCGTTCTACGGATCATATACCCCCAAATATTCTAAGCTCTATGCAACAAGTTATCCCGTGTTTGATTTACGATGAGTTGGAAGTGACAAGCTAGAGTGCAATTTTTGGAAGTGATAAATGCATATGAACAGGTTCTACCTCGACCTCGCTCATTTATACCAATTATTTTTACTTGTTTAAGACTTATTTATAAGATCATAATTGTTTTTTTTATGCAGAACAATTGGCCCATGAATATGCCGCTACGATTAAACATGCTATGTATGTAGGGGTTACCTCAATCCATGAAAGTACACACACACACACACTAAATTTTAATTTTAATTTGCTTTCTATAAAGTTGTGTTATTTGTTTTGAGACAATTTTAAGGATACATTAGTTCAACTGAACCTTCCATCAATCTAAAAACATAAAGAAAACAATCACATTCCTTCTTGGATTAATTTGTATGCTTAGATGTGCTATAATGTATTTTTGTGGATCCATATCTATGTTGGTGTATGTAAATATCTTGAAAGAGAGCCCTCAAGGTCATGTGTATATCTGTTGTGGGATCATTTGCATTACAAATATCTTGGTTCTCCGGTGGACAAAGATGTGCGTGTTGTTCTTCCAAGGGTTGAAAGTTCATAGGTAATAACGTGGCCTTTGTGGTTGGTAATAAAATAGAATGGTTTATGAAACAACAAGATGACTTGAAACACGGTACATATGATTTTTAGTGGCCATGATGGCTTGTTGGACAAAGCTTATTGACACGTGCATTTTGCACAAAAAAAAAGCATTACATCATGAGCATAATATATAATTGAATGTTTAATTTTTTGCTAGAAATCAGATTCCGGAGGCTAAAAAATTACTTAAAGCCTATGGCCAAATAATTCTTGCAAGTAGAGACGTAGACCAGAATAAAGAAAGCACCGTTCGAGGTTTCCATGACAAAAGACGGGCGGTGGCATGATCATCATGTTCTTACCTTCGTTCATACCACTCGCCATCTTCGCGACATCGTCAAACATATGAGGGGTGTGATAATGGTCTATGAATGATCAGACACACAACTTCGGAGACAATAAACAATATGAAAACCTTCCCGAAATCTGATACATGAAGGAAAATAGATCAATGGAGTCATCATATTTATCTTCTAGCGAGAAGAGGTCGGGCCACGAGATCCATCGTGTACATAACCAAGGCTACTTCCTGCTGACATCCTTCATCCACTTCTTGTAACCCCCCATTTGTGCGCGTGAATACTCAATACATTAGTGTTTTGTATGCAAATTCCTTAATGTTTCATCGTATTTCATTCATTTAACTCATGATGTTTGTGCCTTCATGATTGTTTGGTTAACTTAGTTTTTGAGGCTATGTGCAGGCCCGGCTTAGACACATGATGATAGTTATTCGGTAAATTATTAGATGGACATTATATGATTGTGATGATGTCTATGATCCATGGTGTTGTGTGAACATCAAATGCACAACAAACATCAAACACACAACAAGAACCCACAACGTGACACTGAAGGGCACCGACTCCTTAGAGTTGTGGGTGTACATGATACATCGCCAAACCATGATGCGAGATAATTATTCTTACCTCATAAACCGGCTACAACTAATCTTGTCTTTTTGCAGGACACGGATAGCATGTTTTTGGGTACCATTTCTATGGATTACACATTATTGGTTATTATCTTAAGATTTTATTATCTTTGTGCTTTGAAATACTTGAAGGGATGCTAGGATGATGTTTCTTGAGTTTAATATTCCGCAAACGGGGATAGAAATTTAGTTGTTTCCATGAAAAATCAGTTTGTTACTGCTTCATTGTAGCAAGGTTGTTGTAGGATATGGACAGTGGGCAGCTACGTAAGCAAATATACACTGTGAATTACATTATGGAACACATTGTAGTTCCCGCATAATCCTAGACCTCGAGGCAGCGGCCTTTACATTTACCACACCCGCTAAACGGGGCAAATGAGATTAGCAACACAAAGATAGAAGTACGGAGACGCCAAAGCGATGCTCCAAGGAAAGAGACCTGAGGGAGTACAAAGGATCTTATGGGTATCGGATGGAAATTATCGTGTGTACGCAGCGCTCTATATGTCCCCTGCTAACGGGGCCGAAGCTAGAAATCCTCCACTCTCTTCTTAGAGCATGTCTAACAGGTCCCGCATTTTTCTGCCCCTTAAAACGCGAGTAGAGGGCCCTGTATTCACTTTTCGCAACCCCTCGAAACAGGGTTTTTGACAAATTGGATATTAGAACCAACACAACATTCACATAAAATAGAAGTTTTACATCACACAATAATCATCATAACTATTACAATAATGTTTTTCGGAAATGTTAACAAATGTTCTAATGGAAGAATTAAACAAATAACAAATGTTCCCACAATCAAACAATCAAGATATAAATGTTTCACACATACAATAATAGGAAATAAATGTAATAATTCTTGGTCATGCAACTGCCAGTGGTGATCAATCAGATCTTGGGTGAGCTGGTGATGAGTCTCGGCATTTTCAATGCCTCGATGAGTCGATGAGCTGCAAGAAAAGTTTCAATCCGATCAGGATTCCTCTCGGGCTGCACTCGGGTGCCAACATTGTCATAGAAACATGGCAAGTTCAACCCTCCGGGCTGTTATGCAGCTTGATGCGGTCCTCCATGTGCTTCATGCCGAACAACAACAGCATCATCTCCGTCTCGTCGTCGTTGAGCACCTCGTCGAGGTCCGTATCATCGGATCCGACGAGGACCAATCGGTCGACGAATCCTCCAAATCCGCCATATGCATATCCTCCAAAGCCATCTACCACGGTGAAGCATACATCAGGCCCCAAACACGTCCATTTTGCCGGCGAGAACGAAGAAGAACGCGGCGAAATACTCACCGGTGAAAATGGTGGAGAAGACCGCGGAGGGGGTGCGGCGCGTGTGGAGGGATGCGGATCTTCGGCGGGGGGTGCGGCGGAGGTGCGGCGGGCATGGACGCAGCGCGGCGCGGCTCGGCGGGCGGCGGAGGGGGCTGATCTGACGGATTCCGGCGGCGGCGCGCGGGTGGCTGTGGCGGCGGCGCGGGGGGAAACGGGTGGGGGAAACTGAAAAGTCCGCGCGCGTTTTCTGAAATGGGATACTGGTTTAGCCCTCTATTCCCGCTCCCACCCCGCACAAGTAGGGGGTGAAGACCCGCCCCGTAATCGAAACCAGCAAAAATCGGAGCGGGAGGCGTTTTTACGGGGCCTGCTAGATGGCCGGTTGGAGCTCAAAATCCGTATTCCGGCGATTATTATATGGGTTTGGCCCTTTTAAGGGGCGGAATTGCTTCACACACGACAATCTCCATACGATCTTTGTCCGATACATTCCCACAGCGCTACTTGTTTTTTTTTTAACTAACCGTACCATAAGCCTAATCCAACGACCCAAGCCCCAGCCCAGTTCTTTTTTACGGGACAAAACGGAAACTCAGAACTGATCCCAGTTCATAGACACCCGGTATGTACAGATTATTTTTCAAAATGTTAAAAAATACTGAAAAAGTTTTGCATGTAGAGGGACATGTTCTACACGTGAAGTTTCACATCAAACCGATATTTTTTGTGCTATGTGTAAAAAACACAAAAAAAAAAGTTCGAGAAATGGACTATTTTAGCACCAAAATTTGTCTTTTTTTCACATAGCCCAAAAACATGTCGCTTTTTTTTTGCTGAAACAACTTTATATGATAATGTAACATGATATACAATGAACTTTTTCTTTGTATTTATTTGACATGTAACGAGTCCACGAAAGGCGAGCCAGCGACGGGTGGGGTCGATGTGGCAGACGGAGTCGCATGTCGTAGGGAGCCGCGTTGTGGCGGAAGGGGTCGACATGGCGGACATGGTCGACTGTCACCACGGCCTCTACCTAGCTATCATGCCCTGCATAGCGCAATGACGAACCGCCCCGGCGCGGCCAGTTCCCTCCACCACCGTCTCCACCACCACCTCCAGCACCTCCAGCACCGCAGTTTGACATCGGCCCGGTTGCGTGCAGAGCGTCTGCGCCTGTACATGGAGCGGGATCTCCAGCACCGTGAACGGTGGGAGGCGATTGAGCAGCGGCGGCGGGAGGTGGTGGAGCATCAGCACGTCGAGTCCTTCGAGTTGGAGAAGAAAGCTCCAGGACAACGCACGTTCCTGTGAAGACGAGCAGATTCTCAGTGTCGTCGAACTCTCCCTCCAGGCGGCGCAGGGGAGGGCAGGCGACGGCGCGCTGATGGAGCAGCGGTGTATGCTCGCCACCCTACGCAGGGAGAGGCGGCGCGCGGAGCAGGAGTTGCGGCCGAGGGGAAGCGACGACAGGGCGGGACCGTCGAATGCACCGCCGGGCGGCCAGTAGGCTAGGATTAGATAAAATCTAGCTGGTTTCATCCAAACTTGTAATATATAATCAAATATGAATGGAAAATTTTATGCAACCCTGCAACCACAAAGCAAGAAGTCTCTTGTGTCCCCAACACACCTAATAGGTGCACTAGTTCGGCGAAGAGATAGTGAAATACAGGTGGTATGAATAAGTATGAGCAGTAGTAACGGCGCCAGAAAAGTGCTTGCTGGCGTGTGGTTGATGGTGATATACTCCCCCAATATTCTAACCACTATGCAACAAGTTCTCTCGTGTTTGATTTATGATGAGTTGGAAGTGACAAGCTCGAGTGCAATTTTTGGAAGTGATCAACGCATATGAATTTGTCCACGAGATCAGGTTCTACCTCGACCTCGCTCATTTATACCAATTATTTTTACTTGTTTAAGACTTATTTATAAGATCATAATTGGTTTTTTTTACGCAGAACACTAAGCCACATGAATATGCCACTACGATTAAAGATGCTATATATTTAGGGGTTACCTCAATCCATGAAAGTACACACATTAAATTTTAATTTTAATTTGCTTTCTATAAAGTTGTATTATTTGTTTTGAGACAATTTTAAGGATACCTTTTAGTTCAACTGAATCTTCCATCAATCTAAAAAACATAAAGAAAACAATCACATTCCTTGTTGGATTAATTTGTATGTTTAGATGTGCTATAATGTATTTTTGTGGATCCATATCTATGATGGTGTATGTAAATATCATGAAAGAGAGCCCTCAAGGTCATGTGTATATCTGTTGTGGGATCATTTGCATTACAAATATCTTGGTTCTCCGGTGGACAAAGATGTGCGTGTTGTTCTTCCAAGGGTTGAAAGTTCGTAGGTAATAACGTGGCCTTTGTGGTTCTTCCAAGGGTTGAAAGTGTATGTCCTGCAATCTGGTGGAGTCTGGGGTGAAGTGATCGTGGCACAAGGAGAGCTCCATGCACTATCAAGGGATGTTTGGGTAGAGATGGTTGCCCATGGCAAGCTCTACATGGCTTCTGACAATGGATGCATTCATGGGTTGGACTTTGCTGCTCCGCGTCCACAATTCTTCACCATAAAGCTCCCAGATGAAGTCGGCGACAACAACTACAAACTCTCACCTGGAGATGATTGTTAGCACTAATCTTGAGATAGTTTGTATTTCTGTATAAGACTGCGGCAGCTGCAGCTCCGTCCGTGCGGAGTGGCGCGAGTAGAGTCCGGGTCATGTAAATCCATCCATTAGTCTAGGTAGTTAGTTGCATGCTAGGTGTGGCAGCCGTGCGTATGTGTGCATGTGCTGGCCTGGTCAAGTAGTTAGTGGCCTAGATTAGTGTTTAGTGGAGTGGAAATAGGATCAGGGAGGTGTGCGTGGTGTGCGTCGTGGGCAGAGTGAGGTGGGCAACATGCGTGCGTGTGCCTCTGCTCAGCTCGGGTATAAATACCTTCCGCTGTACTGCTTGTAGAGCCAGCTGAAAAAGAAAGAAAGTAGGGTGTCTGTGCGCGCCCACGGCGGCGTTCGTGCGCCGGCCGGAGAAAAATACGTGTGTCTCTTCTACCTTGTTACAGCGAGAGAGAGGGCCGTCGTGTTGGTCGCCGGAGGGGCTGGTTCGGCGTGTGTCGCCGAGGCCAACCCCAACAATGATGGTGGGTTCTTTCTCATCCATGGAGAGCGGTTTCAGCTTAGTGTCTGGCACCATGAGACGTATGGCAAGGGTGAAGACAGTTGGGAACTTGTGGACAGATTTTGCGTGTGCGTGGCACGTGATCGTTGGGAGAAAATTTTGGTGCTTTAGGGCCGGGGACAATGCTGAATATGTATTCTTGGGACTGCGCACAAGTAGTGTAAATATCATTTGCGTCGATCTGAGGAGCAGGAAGGAGACAGTAGGAGTATATGAGGTGAGATTGAGCTTACCGCACTACATAAATGTCTTCCCCTTTATGGCGGTCTGGCCTCCCGTCTTTCCAGTTCTGAATGACGAAGATGACCATGGCGAATGATCTCACATTACTATTTGGTATGACCTCTGTTTGTAATTTCAAGCTTCTATCCAGCTGCCTGTACCATCTCATGTTCTGCAATTCCTCTCTTGAGCTCAAATCTGTCACTCGTTAGTATTGAAGATGCATATGATTTTGTTTGATGATGCTATTTGCCTATCACTGCCAAACATCTTGATCAAGATGATTTTTTTCTCCATGCAGCTGGAATTAGCTGGAATAGCCTCTTTCTTATTCGGGGCACAAGCAGAACGGTGGCGAGGAGTTTGTATTGCTTTATGAAGAAGAACGATGGATGCACCACTTGTCCAGAAGCAACAGTTTCATGCTAATGCTTTCTGAAGTTTGTTAGAAACCTGGAGTAAAGTCCATTCATGGTATGTTTTCTAGTGTTTGTATTTTTTTTTTTTTTTGAAACTAGGCAAGAGACTTGCCATTCATTGATATAGGAGAAGAGAATGGCCAGTTTATGAGGGAAACTAGCCGAAAACCGATACAACACAACACAACACGCCGGCCCCCGGGGCCGCGCACCACACGAGCCGACGGCCTAGCCACCCTAGTGGCCAAGGCCGACACCCTAAAAACACCTCAAAACGCGACAAGGCGGAGGCAAAACACGGAGCCGCCGCTCCGACAACCACGCCGACCCCCGGGGCCGCGCACCACCTAGCCGAAGACAAGCCGAGGACGAAACCGGCCCGGACAGGACAACGCGAACAACAAACTTGCAGTGAGGGCCTCCACAGTGATGCCTCCAACGAGGGGAGCGACGTCCAAGAGCGCCGCCATCACCGGCAACGGCCGAGGCCGGTGCAGGGTTTTCACCCGGAGCACACCTAAACCGAAGACGTGTTCGCCTGACCGCCGAATCGAGGGATCCAAACCGCTCGTCGACGCCGACAACCAACTCGCTCCACAGCACCCTCCGGCCGACGGAGCAACCAAGGCGAGGACCCCGGCGAGCAATACGACACGGGAAAGTGTCGCCCTCGCCCGATCCCACGAGGAATCGGGGTTTCCCCCGGAGCACCCGGGCAGAGGCGCAAGACACCACCTCGACGACGCCTCCAAGGAGGTCACGACGCCAAAAGGCGCCGCCGCCGTCGGTTCCAGCCGTAGCCGGAACAAGACTTTCGCCCGGCAGAGTCGCAACCTCACACCCGCCGCAAAGGGCCGGCCGGACCACCATCACCACCCGGCGCGCCGACACCGCGCCACAGCCACCACCACCACCAATCCGAGAGGCTCCGCGAGCACGACCGACACCCACCGCACCTCGCGGAGATGAGAGGCCGGGCTGCGCAGCATGCGGCCGTCGAGCACCGCCAAGGAGCATCCGTAGGCGCCGCCGGAACGCTACGAAGGAGGGGGCGCCGAACAAACACCGAAGCAGAGACTCGAAGACGAACGCCAACGTCCGCAGGCCTGAGCTCCCCGGACCAGCCGCCGCACCGTGGCGCACCACCGGCCGACCCGCCGCATCTCGCACAGCCCCGCCGCCAGCACCGCCAAGGTGCCCAGCAGCAGGCGTGACGAGACGCGCATCCCGCGCTTGCAGCCGCCGGGGCCAGCTCCACGGCCCTCCAAAGCCCATCTGGGCCCGAACCGTAGGGCACAAACGGACTGCAGAGGCGCCACCGTCGCGAGGAAGCCGAGCACGGCAGCCGGCGTCGAAAGGCGCTCGTCGCCGGGAGACCATGACCCCACGCCGCCGCCTTGCCGTCGAAACCACGCCGCCGCCACCGGAGAGCCCCACCACCGACAAGCGCATGGAGAAAAAACGCCCCGCCGCCACCATCACCGGCCACCGCACGGAGCTATTGTCCGGCGTGACCTCCGGCGGCGGCGAGGATGGGGGATGAGGGAGAGGTCTGGAGCTGGCGGCGCGGTCGCCCCCCGAGTCGCCTAAGAGCAGGCGACGCGAGGGAGGGGAAAAGACGGAGAAAATTTTCTAGTGTTTGTAGTCCAAGAGCTATGTGCCAGGCCATCCTCCGCACTTTGTTTTCTATGTTTTCGGTGTGTAATAAATGGATCTATACGGCTGTGTGCATCCTAGTTATGCAGAGGCCGGGTGTAATATTATTTGAGTAATAAAGCGCCCATTATCAAAAAAA
>NC_061511.1:214768032-214826997 GCF_022539505.1 Lolium rigidum | reverse complement strand
TCCTCCGCACTTTGTAATTTCACTGATGACTGAATGAATGGGATTTGACCCATCATAATTCACCCCAAAACTTGAGAACGATTCAGTAAGAGAGTATAATCGTTAGAGTTTAGTTAAACAGTTGAGGTAGTGAGATGTCAGGATCATGTAGGCCGTGCCCAAGTGATGTGCTCTTTGTTTTTCAGGTGAGTAGTATTTCTGGGCTTTATTCTTATAGGGAAATTTCTGTGCTTATTGAGTAAGAGAAACTGAAGACCAGGACAAGCATGGCACAGTAAGAAAACAAACTTATTTACATCCTCAAGAAAAGATGAATCGGCTTTCCAAACCAGTAGTTCAAATAAATGACTTTCATGTTGCCGTGCGTCCGGAGGGTGCTACACTATCCTTTTCATGTCTTCTCTTTCTTCCGAAGTTCTCATTACGCCTCCTCAATTCTTGAGGTGCGACGAAGCTCTTGGAGCCGAACAGCCGGTCGAACTCTTCGAAATCTTCCTCCGAAGGGCCGTAGCTGCGGAAATCCTCGTCGGTCAAGTGCGATAAGTCGTTGGTGCCAAATTTGGCCGCGTCGAGTGTTTTGACGGCCCCAAGACCGTTTCCTTCTCCCCTCCGGACCCCACCGACGGTGTCTCCTGTATGACCGCATCCATGGGCGGCGTTCTGGATGAAGGTCCTAAGCCTGGAGCTGGAGAAGCCGACCTTCACGCAATGCGCATGACGCCGTCAACACCTAGGTTGTCAAGGACGGAGACGACGCGATGCTCTAACTCCACCTTCTCCACGGCGCCCAGGCACTGCACTGGTATGAGTGTGGCGTAGAACGCGTGCCGCCAGATATTTGAGCTGGCCGTGGCCATTTCGAAAAAATATATGTGCTGGTCAAGGTGGGTCACGGCGGCGAGGCGGCCAAGCGCGACATCCTTGGCACAGTTGGAGTGTGTTGTGCTGGACCGGGTGGGACTGGGTACACAGGCGGTGGGGAGAGATGACTCAGGCGATGCGGAGAGCATTGCTCTGGCGAGATGGAGCGGGTAAATTGGGTGTGCCCGCGCTGCCTACAGTTTATCTGATGGATCCCCTATCACTATAGGATGAACATTAGGATTGGGATTACAACATCTAAATGAGCAAGACCATGTATAAAAAGCAGATTGGGCGTGGAATTGATTTGTTGCAGTGCAGGTTACCTGACTGGTCATTGCACAAATTAAAAATCATGTTCTTTTCCGGGTATAAGAAAAGTTTTCTGCTTGTTCTAATGATATGCTATCTTGACTTCATGTCATGACGTGGGCTGCTCATATCCGGTCCTTGACTACCTGATGTTCTTTTTCAGACTTGACCATTCTGAATTTGCATGACCCGGGAGGTGAGTTATTAGAGATCTTTTCCAGACTGGGTCAAGGGGGACGCTACAAAATTGCCTCAAGGGGAGTTTTAACAGTACTGATATTTGGACTGTTTTTAAACTCACCTCTTCATTTATTAGCATCTTGGTTCTACAGCTTGATTAGCTCATGGTGTGCATGATACTGCGCTGCCTACTAATCTTTGTTAGAGTTATCTATGATAGTATCTATTTAAACCGATTTTTGTGCATATAAGGTCTCGATCTGATTCACTAAGCACATGGTCATCATCATGAATTAACTGGGATGAAGAGGTCCCCGATAAACAACTTGACATTGCAATAATGAACAACCTGATTTTTATTGGCAGTCCAGTGTCTGCATTACATACAAAATATTCACACCTTTTCTATTATGTCCAGACTTTTGCAGACATCTCGTTACTACCTTAACACTTGTAACCACTCCTTGCACTTAAGAATTAATTGCAGATTGCAATATATTGGATGAAGGTTTGCTACGCTTCGTTTTGCATGAAACTGGCTCGTCCTGGTATTGTTGTGGACCCCAGATGCCACATGTGCTTTGAACTTGACCAACACCGTGACCATTGTTTCATGTCACATTGAAAGAAGCTAAAGGGCGTCAGCCTATATTTGATCCCAGTGTGTTATTTTCGGATCTGACAATGGTGGATGCATCAGTTAAGGTATTTTCTCTTCAAGGAACTGCCCAATTTGTTTTGTCATGCATATTTGGTAGCATGTACTTTCAGTTTCCATATTACCATGCCAACTTTGATGCATGCTTCAGAAACTACGTTGAGCAGTAGAAACTCACTGTACAGCCTTCAAAAAAACTACGTTGAGCAGTACAAGGTTACACCCTCACACTCTAGTCAGACATCATGAAAACCACACCATTAATGGTGCAACAAAGTGTACACATCCTGCTAGAATAATTCATTGGCACTTATGTCAGGTGAAATCCTAATGTTTTTTGGAATACTATGTGAATATTTTTTATACACGTGGAATTATATTCAGATGTAATGTGAAGAAAAAAACTTAAGTGGACCCTGGGCATTTAACTAGTATATATATAATATTAAAATTGCATCGCACTGCTTGCCCCGAATAAGAAAAAGCAAAGATGTTGATGTCCCTAGACCCTGGAGCAAACGGCTGGAGGGTTGCGACGGGTACCAGACCTTGTACTACGTGGTACCCGTTTTAAATGCCTCTCTCTGTCTACCTCTACTGGCCAGACAGATACCACAGCAAATAGTATTAAAGATTTCCATGTGACAAGACCAATCATGCACGTCCATATCGTTTTCGTGGCCATTCCAACATTTATGTTCCTCGTCTCAACTGACTATATAATGGGATGGGGTTCCTTTGGAGAAAAACCAACGACTTGTGCCTCCTCTCTATTTCATCTCACAAAGTGAAGGTCAGCATATCTATCTCAACCCCGTCATACCTTCTCTCTCTATATAAACATTGCCCGTTTCGACTTGTGTTGCATCACATTCGGGATCGATGTTGGATAGCATTCTTGTTACAAAATAAAAATTCTGCCTTCTATACCAGTATTTTTTTTTCTCCCACAAAGTCTTCAAACCGGCCAACTGGAAGGTTGTACTTCTTTGTCATGAAAAAGTGTTTGTAGATGCAATTGATAACCATAATTGAACTACCTCCGTTCCTATGAATAAGCTGCACAAGCATTTCAAGACAATCGTTAACCAAAAGAATTGAGAAAGAATATCTCGTTCATATATTACATAATTGATATTGTTAGATTTCTAAAAAAACACTTTTCAATGATACCAATACTATATCAAATATTTTTTCTATACATGGGGCAATTTTTGGTCAAAGAAAAATTAAAAAAACAGGCACGCCTTATTCATTTGAATGGAGCGAGTAGTAGACTACCACACCTAGTGGCCGAACTAAGCATGGGCTCTATGGCACCAAGAAGAATTGAGAATTAAAAATGATAGGGGCCTAGTTGGGCCTTGATTTCAAGCATAGCAGAAGATATCAAGTTTGTAGTTTGTTACAGTGTATTACCCAAATTAGTGATTGTTAGAGGTTTTTCTGAGCACACTCATTATCTACACATCCATATTTGTGCTTTGCATGTCTGCATCGAGATCTGTGCTAGCTCATTTATTTCTCTTTTTTGTTCCTCTAAAATAAATCAGCAGTATTCTTGAAATTTTGCAGATTCGTGAAACATTAGAACTTAAGTGTGGAGAAAATAGTTCGAATTTTTCTGATATCATGTAAATATATATAATGATATTTATTTGAAAATATATTATATCTATAATTTTACCATTCAACTTGCAAAATTTGATGATTGTCTACTTTTTAGTTTGGAAGAAATAAAAAAGAGAAACTTGAAAAAGGGTGCGGGTGTAGGTACAACTTCTCCTAGCTTGTAGCTCGCGGGCAGTGATCATGGACACCACCACGAAAGCAGCCTTCATGAATTCTAAGCTGCTAGCACTTGCGTCATCTGGCTCTTATGTGAAACTAAGATACCTTCTTGACTGGCAAGACATAGAAGCCGATGGATTGACGCTCCTGGAGGGAGTAACAGCTGAAGGTGACACTGCACTCCATGTGGTGGCTGCATATGGCCAGGGTTCTACCTTCTTGCCCAGGTACAAAAAATTAATTAGTTCCAATGAGAAAGACACGCTTCATACCCAAGAACATTATGCTGAACGCGAAGCATTCGATGCCATATATGGCGATGGTGAGAATTTCCTGGAGAGTGCTAAGATCATCTACGAGAAAGCGAAGCACCTCCTCCTCAAGCCGAACAAGGAGGGTGACACGCCTCTGCATTGCGCTGCACGGTCAGGGAAACGTAGCATGGTCTCTTGTCTCATTGATCTCGCTGAGGACGACAAGTTGGAACTTCTGCGGAAAGAAAACAAGAACAGGGAAACAACCTTGCATGAGGCTGTCCGCGTTGGGAACAAAGATATAGTTAAGCTGCTACTGGAGAAGGACTCGGAATTGGCCAATATTCCTGAGGACGCCGCATCACCTCTGTACCTAGCCATAGTGCTAAAACATGATTCAATCACGGAGATGATCTATAGTAACAGTGATAAGAAGAAGCTTTCCTACTCAGGACAAAATGGGCAAAATGCATTGCATGCTGCCATTCTCCGAGACGAAGGTACACATGGTTATATATAATAAAATCAGATTCACCGACTAATCACTTTGCCATTTTCTGAAAAAGCTTAACTGAACATAGTTTTGCCACTTCTTGATCTATGTAGTACTTCAAATATACAAAATACTAAAAAGTGCAATTAAATAAAAATAAAATTATTTGTATGTATCGTTAATCCGCGTTGAAATTTCTAGGTCTTTCAATCCAAATTTAGATACTATGACACAATCACTTTGGTATTATTCCTAGAAAATTCTCTACAAAAAGATGTTCCCTCTATCAGGTAGTACAGATTTCCAATGGCTAACGTTAAAAAAGGAAGTCATCCGATGTATGTAAGTAAACATATCATAATTCTAACACAAAAAGATTGTTGTTCCCAAACTTAAGGTCAAAACAAACTCTAGTTTCAAATATTTGTAAGTTTTGAATAAACCCTTTCATCATACATAAACTAATTCGTTTAGTAACATGGATAAATTATGAAATGCAGTTTCTAACAAAAACTAGCTACCAAATATATAAAAGGGGTAGAAATATAATTAGAAATCGAAAGATAAATTATCCGTGTATAAAAAAATATTAGGGTTTATAAGTATACACAAATTGAAAATAGAGTTTTCGCAAAGCTAGTCTCGAGGCGCATATAACTATATTATACATTTTTTAATTTATATGATATCAAATTGAGTGTCAATTTGGATGTAAAACTGTGTATTAGTGTGTTTGGATGTGAAATAAAATTTTGGAACTCCCAACTTTGAATAACAATCTTAAAATATAATTTGTGAATTAAGAATCAGTTGTTTCTAAAAGAATCTTTGAGTGGTTTGGTTGCAGATATATGGAATATCAAACCTAAAATCGCAAGTGAAAGGAATTGACATGATAGACCTAGATTTTTATAATTGCAATGTTAATCTAGGGCCTATATTTTGAATGTTTAGCATGCCGATCATACTTATCCATCTTAAGTGTTGCATTTATTGTACGTGAGCTTGACACTAGTTGAATATTTTCATTATGAAGAGTTATCTTCGAAAATTTTGCATATTTTGTCAGGCACTTATAACGGCCACACATAGACGCCATCGACATTTTCGGAAGTCTGTTTTGAGTTACCAGACGTGAGTATATAGATCATTAAGTGTGATGATGTAGTGAAATGCGTGTATGAGTTCGCTTACTATTTGTATACATATTTATTCTGACAAAAGGATTTGGCAAATCATATATAGATCATTAATGCAACAATCTTATTTTCGTTAGTCTAGTTGCGGTAAATATTTATTTGCATAATTTCCTACTCTCACCTTGATTAATCTGACAAAAGGACCGTTCTTGCAGATCTTACAAAAAAATTGTTAGAATGTAACAAGGACCTTACCACACAAAGGGATGAAAATGGGAGTACACCTCTTCATTTTGCGGCAGCAGTAACACTTGGGCCATTCGGGAGTTCAGTCGTTTGTAAGGAAGTATTGAGAGCTGATGCTGATGCCTTATATCAACCAGACCATGCTGGCTTATTCCCCATACACGTCGCTGCCTCCGTAGGTGCTCTTGGGAACATCCACTGGTTTTTTTACCAGAGACCCAGTAGCGTCGGTTTGCGTGATTCTAAGGGGAAGACATTCCTTCATGTTGCTGTTGAGAAAAACAAAATGTGCATAGTCTATTGGGCCTGCTGGGAACCTTCAGTATCATGGATTATGAATATGCAAGACGATGATGGAAACACCGCACTTCACCTAGCTGTGGAGGCAGGGAGCCTTCGTATGTTTTGTTATTTATTGGGGAATCGACAAGTAAACTTAAATTTAGTAAACAGAAAAGGGAGAACTCCACTAGATATAGCACAATCTAAGATTCCCCAAGGAGGATTGTATTCTCAGCAGGTAATCAATACTTTTATTTTGCTTTGAAACATGGGTGAACAATTGAGATATTAGGGATGTTTTTTTTTTTTGCAGAATAGCGAAGCACTAATATTCCGTGAACTCGGACTTGCTGGTGCTATGAAGGGTGTTCGTCGTACGGATCGCTTGGATGATATCGATACTAGTAGAGTAAGAGATGATGGAATTGACATAATCGAGGTGCTGAAAGACTCGACGCAAACTCTGTATATCGGCTCAGTTCTTATAGCATCGGTGACATTTGGTGCAACTTTTGCTGTGCCTGGAGGTTATATAGCTGATGATCACACGAATGGAGGCACTCCAATATTTTCTCGGACATATGCTTTTGACGCATTCGTCGTTTCCAACACATTGGCCTTCATTTTTTCGGTGACGGCTACCATTGCTCTCATGTATTCTGGATCTCCTATGCATAACCGTGAAAGTCGCAAAGTCCACTTCCACATAGCCGCATACTCCCTCGCACTTTCGGTTAAATGCTTGGCATCTACCTTTGCACTTGGTGCGTATGTGGTGCTAGCTCCGGTTGCTCATAGAACTGCAGTTGCAACAGGCGTCCTGAGTTGTCTTGTTCTGCTATATGACAACCTGGACTTTGTCTGGAGACGCCTTCTTCTTCTAGCAGCGGCACGTAAAAGAAAGGGGCCAATTTCCGCGTTGCTATGGTTCACAGGTTTTTTAGTGGCTAATTCTCTATTCAGCTTTTGGCCATTGATATTTATCTTTGGTTGGGCCGCAAATGCAAGCCCCACTCCAAAAATGGAGCCCTGAAGAAGGATCAACAAATATGTGGTCACACCAGACGAGACATGAAGCAGTAGCATTCTTATATTTAGTATAAGATGTGCTTTCTGCCTGCCCGCGGCAAAAATGTATCTATCACCTGCATTAGTATGATTTTTGAGACACTTGATTGAATATGATGTTTATCCCTTGCAATTCGTGCCAGAGTTATTGTGCTGATAATAATGTAAATGGTGATTTCTTTATTAGCCTACAAATGCTTTTGTATGTTTGGATAATAATTTTTTAATATTAGTGACTCGTGTAATTAAGCTTGAATGAACCATGTGAATTTCTAATTGACCTATCCCAAACCTGCACATTCCCGAGACAAAACGTCATGAACAACCCCAAAAAAACGTCAACATAAGGTCTGGTCCCATATGGCAACTAATTCCATGCAAGCTCTCGCAGTGTAAAGGAGCAGGGAGATCCACCATATCGCTGGCTTCTTCCAAATGAGGGCCAAGGCCAAGGTCTTCGCCATGTGAGACGCTCCATCATTGGGATATTCTAGGAGGGAGTCGCTCTCCAAGCAGGTGACTTGAGATGGCCAAATTCTGGTACCTTAAGAGCATCTCCGCTCCTCCTCCATATGGACTCCGGCGCAGTTATGGGGGCGCCGGCGGTAAAATAAAAATAGAGGCCGAGCGGCTAAAAAATTAAATTTTCAAAATATAACAAAATTCGTAGAAAAAGTAGATTCATAGATAGTTCGGCCATAGTTGGCCAATATTTGTACAAATTTAAAAACATATTAAAAAACCCTAAAAATCTAATAACCGCCGCCGCCACAGCCTAGCCCTAGGCGGCGGTACATCGCTGCCGTGTAGTCCTCCTCCGCCTCGTCGGGCTCCTCCTTCTTCGGTTGCGGCATGTAGTTGCAGCCCTGGCTGGCGTCCCCGCGCCTCCCGCGCGGCCTGCTGGACTGGCTATGGTCGTCGTCGTTGTCAAGGTTGATGACGAGGCCGAGGCGATGGCAGCGCTCCTCCTCCGTGCGGCGGTGATCGGCCGCGCTCCACGCCTCGGCGAACTTTTCGTCGCTGTGAAGGATTCCAGCTAAGCTTGGCGCAACCCATGGAATTCTTCAGGGTCGTCCTCCGCCTTGACGATGGAGACCGCCACCTTATACTCCGGCGGTGGCGTCCACTCGCGCTGGCGTGGCGGAGATGGCTGGCGCCGCTCGCGGATGACGACGCCTCCGCCGCCATTGCGGCGCCTGCGAGCAGGAGCCTCCGATGAATATTGTATACTATGTTGAGGTCGATTATATATTCATGTTATATGTTATTTGTGATCTTGCATGCTCTCCGTTGGTAGTAGATACTCTGGCCAAGTAGATGCTTGTGACTCCAAGAGGGGGGTATTCATGCTCGATAGTAGGTTCATGCCTCTAGTTTTCTGGAAGAGTGATAACAACTTCTAAGATTGTAGATGTGTTGTTGCTACTAGGGAGAAAACAACAATGTTTTATCCAAGGGTAATTCTATTGTTTATTTTACACACATTGCTTAATGCGATAATCTGTTGCTTGCAACTTAATACTGAAAAGGGTCCGGACGATAACCGGAAGGTGAATTATTAGTCATAGACGCAGTTGGATTACGGTCTTGGTCTATGTATTATGTTGTAATGCCCAAACAAATCTCATAGTAATTATTTTATCATATATGGTCGATATTCTGTCAATTCCCCAGTTGTAATTTGTTCACCCAACATGCTATTTATCTATATGAAGAGACATCTCTAGTGAACTATGGACCCTGGTCCTTTTATTTTACAGTGATACAATCATCCTGCTCTTTTACTTACTTCAAAGCTCTGCTCTTTAATTAATGCAAACATCTCTTTCCACTCGATACGTCTAATCTTTTATGTTTAGCAAACCGGTGAGATTGACAACCTCACTGTAAGTTGGGCAAAGTCCTTTGGTTGTGTTCTGTGCAGGTTCCACGTTGTTGCTGACGCCGGTAGTGCGCCCTTCCACTAGTCAGCTAGTAACATCTTCAGAAGTCACGCCTTTCTCACTTGTTGTTGTGCTCATCACACATTCCTCTTGGGGTTTTCCAACCGCTTCCACATCTGCGCTCAGCAAAATTATCTGGCGCCATCACCGAGCACCATCACCGCCCGTGCTAGGTTCCCGCGGACGGTGGAGGAGGAGCGGCAGGACGCGCGGAGGAACGCCGGAGGAAGGCCGCCGCTGGGCCACCCAGCTGGTAAGATTTGATGGAGCGGAATCCTCACGCATAGAGGCCACCGACGTCGAGTAAAATCCACGGCCGTGGCGGCGAGTCGTCGGCAAGGACTGAGTAGCTAGGCTAGTAGTATGTAGTATTAAGAAAATGTAGTATGTTTAATTTAATGAAGAATGAAGTTGTCCCTATAACACGCGGGCCGGGGGGACAAAGGGAGGATGCGAGCGGCTAGCGCTCAGCGTCCGCGGACATGCAAACGAGGCCTAAATTTGAGCCGATTTTAGGTCGTCTCAAACGCTGCGGCCATCCGTTTTTTGGATGGATCCGCATGCTAGGCCGCTTTTTTGTCCGGTTTGACAAACACCCGATCCCAGGATAGATCGCTCCGCTCGAGATGGCCTAGGGTAGCGATCCTCTCGGGCTAAAAAAAAATTCCGATCCTCAGCTGACTACCAACTGTATATCTTGTTTCTGAATGCATACTACTACGATGTGTGGGATGCATGATGCTACGGTAAGATCCACACAACCATGTTACGGATCCCACGAGAGAATAATAATAGAGACAATTGATAGTACTTCTTTGGTCACACGAAAGATTACTCAGATTTTCATAAATTTGAACATCTAGACACTATTTAGTCATTAGATATATACAAATTTAGACATAGTAAAGATATTTTCTGGTCACTCCGGCGTTCGGGACATCCCGAAATTTCGGGACAGGAAATTCGGGAAAAAAATATTTTGAGTTATAGAAAATGACAACCGAAATTTACATGTAAAGTTAGCTACCCAGAAGTTCGGGTACCCGAAAGTTGGGGTTGTGTGCAAATGCCGAATTGCCCGAAATACATAACATTTAGAAAAGATGGAGGCGATGTCCTCCATTCGTCACAAATGCAGCAACTTCCTCTGTCCGCTGCTTGCGAGCCTGTGTCGGGCTAGATGCGACGCGAAGGTGGAGAACGCCGGTCTTGAGCCTGCTTAGTGTCGGGGTAGATGGAGGCGACAGTGGCATCACGTTGGCCACCGCGGGGAAAGATGTGTAGGCGAGTAGCGAGCAGCGAGGAACGGAGGTTGCATCCTTCATGGCAGCGCACGACTAGGGGGTGGTGCGCCATGACCTGGGACTGCCACCAACAGAGGGCAGCGTCGACGCGTCGGAACCTAGTCGGAACCTCATCGAAACCTAGTCTTGATGGGGAACCCGATCCGCCCGAAACCTAGTGTGGATGAGGATGGGAAAAAAGCCTTCCCAGTCGTTAAACGGGGATAGGGATGAGAAGGCACTCCCGGTGGGGAGCAGACCCATTGCCATCCCTAATCCGGTGCATTTACAAGCCAAACTAAACGGCCAACATCACTCAACACTACATACCTAGTTAGGTTGCGAGCCTCCTGGTTTGTAGTCCGCCTTTCGAAAATGATCGAGAACTTCTAGAACTCTGATCTTCTCTCCATCATCTCATGCTTATATGAGCATATGCTCCCTTGGTCCCCCATGTAAAATCTTCATCACCGACTAGCAGCCACTAGCCACCTACACAGATTCTTCGCCCGAAATTGCTTTGCACACGATGTTTCATGTCCGATTTTGGTACGATCCTGGAATTCTTCGTCGGACTCCGTTGATGCACTTTCTGATAAAACGTTCATGTGGCTTGTCGTACAAACTTCGTACATAAATCCCACATTTATTTTGACAACCCCGTCTCAGGTGGAGATATCTAGCTCGAAGCTTCAGCTTCATGAGTTCGCCCATGGCTAATATCCTTCTTTGTTTCTTATGTACTTCCCGAATCTCACGGTAAGCTATGGATGAATGCATGTGTAGACGAAAGGGCTGCGGTATATCTCCTCATGGATCACGTTTCTCGTCGCATACCAGATTGCCCACATATATAGTAACGAAATATTAACCTGATCCTCCTCGTCCAAAGAATCAATCATGTTGAAGATGAACTTCCGGGCATTGTCAGTGGTTGAATTGAACAAGTATTTAACAATGTCTCATCCACTACTGCCCATGCACTTCTTGCCATGTTACACTCGATAAGTGAATGCTTCCACGAACACCGGTATAGGTAACCTTGAACTTGAACAGGAAAAAAATGGAAGACCGAAACCAACTGGGCCACAAGAAAGCAAAGCCCATTGGCCATGCCGGTCTCTACTCACTGGGTCAATCTCTCCGAGTTGGACTGCACGGCCCTAGTAGCTAGGCCGAAACTTCCGCCAGGGGCAACGACATATCGGGCTGGATGCCTATTCGGATCGTGCGGATTTATCTATTTTTGCATGACCCAATAAGAAAATCTATTTTTACAGTATTACTTGATAAAATATCATTTGTACCCCCTTGATCGACCAAGGCGAACAAAACCTGACGTGTCACATCACATGCTGTCCTCTTGCGTAGCAATGTGGGAAAAAAAAGTGCGGAGGGAGATAGAGACGAGTCGACGATCACAGTCGTGTCGATCAGCAGTATTCATGTATGTAGTATGCAGCATGTACACTGATGCTGCTTCTTTATCGACCACCGTGCAGCAGGGAGCAGTAGCCAATCCATTACCATATCAGCTATCAGGATCATCATACATACTACCAATTTCACAAAAGCTACTCAACTTCACTGGAGCACATATGATGGTGATGATGGTCGTGATGATAGGGATTCCACCATCCCAAATCACACGATCTGGTGACACCGGCGGCACAAAACTTCAGATCTTTGGCTGGGGGTCCCTTGGTGCTCCGCGCGCAGATCGATGGAGCCTCCCGATGCTTTCTATCGCATCGTTTTCTGCTGTTGGCAGTCACTGTCGACCGCTGGCTCCTGGGGATCCCCGAATTCTGAATCTCTGATGCTCTGTCATATGCAGCCGCTGTAGACTGATGTGGGACGACAGTGAGTGATGGGCAATTTCTGCAATGCATGCTAGCTGCCTCGCCTCGGGATGGCGGATAAAATGCGACTAGGCGGCCGGCAGCCTACCTAGGCATGTGTCTATGTCGAGTGTCTCTCACAGCAAAGGCACAGCACAGGGACCATGTCTAGTGTCGTCTCTCTGTCTGTGGCCAGCGCCCTGTTCTTTGCTCCAGCAGCTTCGGTCCAGCATCAACGCACAGAACAGGGTATGACGAACGGGAGAAAAGCACCAGTTATTGATCGATAGCACTGCAATGCCGATGCCGATGCAGCCTCACTATTTCTTTTTCTGATGCAGCGTTTTCAGAGACATTCATTACGGCCATCTGGTAACGCCATGTTAAACGCTGGGCCACGTTTTGAATCGTCAAACTGTCCGTTTTGATCCGTTTGCGATGGCCGAAAGAGGTCCAATTCCATTTAGGCCAACCATATCTCGTATTTGGCCCGCGGTTTTCTAATTTTATATAATTTTGCACATACTATAAATGATTGTAAAAATATAATGATCGCCGAACAATAGCCCAACAAGATTCCACCACAACAAATGATCGCTCCACATCTTCCCTACAAGCCTCTTGCTCTTTTGCAAACCTACTCTATTTCTCGTCTTTGGGTTGGCGAATTGTCTTCACAAATATGAACCAACAAGGATCAATGCTATTGGCTACATAATAGCTTTTGTCATAGCGGTGGACATTGATCTCGTAGAGGACAATGGGAGCATTACCTTCCGCAAGTCGAGTGAACACAGGAGATCGTGGGAGGATATCAATGTCATTGTGAGAGCATGCCAAATAAAGAGTGCCAAGTCCAGAGTTCTTGAAATATGACCGCCCAAAGAATGAGTGTGCACCCTTCCGCATGGCCATGATACACCCCTGCCACGCGAATGAACAATTCTTTCATTCTCAGTGCATACAATTTATGCTTCCAAACATATTAGAAAATCTTCAATACTCATTGATTGACAAGAGACGGGCCGTGTCAGTAGCATTTGGTTTCCTCAAGTCCACCGTACCTCCGCAAACAAATGAACCACTACTCTTCATAACCTATACATTGTATCAAGCCAAGTGGACTCACCCATATGAATGCACTCGTCCACTAGGTCATCAGATACTACATACACGAGCATCCTATTATCTGCAGTGCATTTCTATTAAGAAGTGAAGCCAAGTTTACATGTGGCATTCTTTTTGAAATTGAAGTAGTCATCGTAGCACCTCACTTTGTGCATAATCCTCAAAAAAAGCTTCCTTGATATCCAAAAACGTCGCCGAAAACATGGTGATGTGAGCAATGGATCGGTCCGATGAAAGTAGTCCCACCAAAGTTACTCATGGCCGGCCTCTCAATTATGGTCCCTCGACGGACCGTGACCCTTGATGGAGCCTCTGTACTTTTGTACGATTGTACTGATCATGGACGAGAAGGGCCACGTTCGCTAGGATCTCGGTATCATCATCGGACTGTGTCGCTCATCCAAACTATCTGCCATGATCTATGAATAATTAGAAGGCACCATGAGCAACGAGTTTCAAACGTATGCGCTGCAAAAAAAAAGGAGGCATGGAAATTGCCTTGCAGCCCGGCGAGGAACCTGATCGAATAGGTTACGGGCGTCGAAGAGCCCGGGAATGGCGATGGAGGAGTAGGCCTCTAGCACGGTGCCACAACACCATACAACAGCGACAAGAGGCTCGTTTGTGCGGCCGAAACAAGTGGTTGAATCAGCAGTGGCCGACAATGTTGGCAAAGTGGAGACGGAGGCAGCGAGTGTGGTGGGAGCTGGGAAAGTAGATGCGATCGGGGTGTGGCTGGCTGGAGGGTTCGGGGCGGATAAATACTTGCGTAGTGCACACGACCTGTCCGCGCAACCTTGCACCCGCATCAAATTTGAGTTTATTCTAAAACGGATACGTCAACGAGACGTGATCCGGTTAAGGGTCACCGTTAGGTCTCCCTATTAGACCGCATGGAGACCAATTAACATAATCTATCTGTTCGTGAACCGTCGTTGAAGATGACCTAATGTTCATTGATGGTTCTTATATGCAAAAATGTTCATCGATGATGTATGAAGACTGAAACATTGGTGGTGCCTTTTTTTTGCGAAAAGTCAGAATATATTATCTCAAATCAGCCCTTACCAGAACATCCTTACATGCAGAAATAAAACGTAAGTCCTTGAAGATTTTAGCATCATCTTCCTTTTGCATCCCTCGACGGTGCACCGTGAGAAAAGCTCGATGCCGCCTCTGGGCCTCCGGCGTAGCAAAGCTCGTGTCGGAGAAAGCTTGAAAAAACCCATGCGCTTGTAGAAGCAGCGGCCGGGAAGTCGTCGACGTAGACCAAAAGATGCCGGCAACTACGATCTCGAAAGATCGCCATCCCGGAGAAGCTAGTACTGAGAAGGGCAAGGAGATAATCCCAGCTTCGGCCAGGCGGAGATGTGGGACTCCAAACTCGCAAGTACCCCAATGAAGCCGTACCTAGCCGAGCTTCATTGGGCGGAGGCGGAACTTGTGGACACCAATACGTTGTGACATCATCCCCTCCACGAAAAGCCGCCGCTGTAGACATGCACTTATCACGCCAAGCCTAATGCCAGACGATCGACTCCAAACTCTAATCCGTCGATGCTCGTCCGAGGAAAAACACCAATTTGGGGCAGGCTGGAGGACTTTTATTCTCATCACCGCCGATGCTCCTACACCGGAGACGAAGAACTTGAAGACCCTACACGGACCGAACATCCTATCCGTGGTTCCCCCGCTTTCTGGCCGCCGCCGGCGGCGACGGCAGCTGAGGGTAGGAGCTGATCGCTAGATCGCTTCTCGCGAGAGCTACCCTAGGAAAACGTTTCAGCTATTGGTGGTGCCTTTGATTCGTCCTTCCACTTTACCTGTCTTGTGATCCGTTCATTCTCGCTTTCCTTCTCTGCCTAGGGATGGATGGCAGAATTCCCAATGATTTGCATAGCATGGTGCAGGTGATTGGTAATCGATTGGATCAGGACAGTAAACGGGACGGGCAAAAGAGAGGGAAAGCTAAAGGCTTGTCCATGTTACTCGAGGCCCACAAGAAAGTTAAAATTTTAGTCTTTTGAGAGAGGGGAGAAAATTTGTTGGGTATACAGAGTGTGAATGTGACTTCTTTTGTGCCGCATTTTGAACTAGCGATCAATCATAATACTCCCTCCTTATAAAATTTGGATTTGTCTAAATTTGAATATACCTAGACATAATTGACATCTAGATACTCTAAATTTTAATAATTTTTAAATAAGTTTTATGAGATGGAGTGAGTATGAATGATGTGCAAGCAGAACTTCGTCTCACGGTGACAAAGATCTTAAGCCATGGAAATGTGTCAATGCCTAGTTTGAAAGAACCCCATAATTCTATGTTTGGTTCTCAAAAGAGTATTCCCACCGTTACATATTAGTTTTCGCAGATTCAGATGTATCTATACATAAAATGTATCAAGATACATCCAAATTAGCACTAATTAATATTCAACGAACTTTTGTAAGTTTCATTATTTTATAGGGTATTTATACAACTGGTGATGATTATTAATAGATCGGTAAATTTTTCAAAATAAAATTAATATAAAATGTAGGGGTAATATGCGCGCTTCAGTTTTCTTCTAAAAATGTTTTTTTAAGACCTACCATTTTCATAGAAAATAGGCCAAGACTGCGAAGATGGCACCTCTGAACATGAGAATGCTATTTTATTGATGATTACAACGTGCGTAGTGCAACTAGTCTAGTTACAGAGCCATTACAACTACTCTAGTTCATTGACCAGACTCTATATACTACTATTCATCTACAGAGCCATTACAATCGGAGTACAGTTACAGCAATCGATTCCCTACTTGCTAGAACAACAAAATGTAATTCCGTCCCAGTTTACGTCTCCACCTTAACGTAAACGCCCCCAATCCAGCCGTTTCCACATGACGCGAGACCACATAACGAAACGCTACTCAACTTCGATCGATCAGACTCTGAGGAGGTACACGCTGAGCTCGGGTCCGCCATTGATGCCGTTGCTGGAGCTGCTGTCCGGGTTCATCATGTAGAATGCTTCCGAGTCCTTGGAGCCCACCACCCGCTCGAACCTCGCGCGCATGTACATCACGTCGCCCTCGCTGCCTCCGCAGCTCGCCGCCGGGATCACCCCGGCGCCCATGGACACCGGCTCCAGCGCGCGCAGCACGCGCCAGTCTGCGCCCCCGCACTCCCGCCGCACCGCGTACCCGCAGCTCTTCCCGTTCACGTACGCGCGCCACACCGTCTCCTCCAGCAGCCTCCGACCTCCACCGCCGCGCGGCGGCGGGGTTCTTGGCGCGCTCGCACTCGAGGGCGATGCGGACGAGGCCCGAGGCCATCTCGCGCACCAGCGCGGCGGTGGGCGCGGCCAGCTCGAGGAGGAGCGCCGGGCACGCGCGCGGGTCCGTCTGGAACGACAGGTGCACGTGGCCGCGCCGGTGTCCGTAGAGCGTGCCGGTGAGCCGCGAGCCGAGCCCGACTTGCCTCCGCCGCCCCGACACCGCGGCTGACAAGGCGGACCGAAGGCGCGCCACCGCCGTCCGGACCTTCTTCCTCCTCTGCTTCTCCTGCGCCGGTGGCGCCTGGGCTGGCGGCGGCTTCTTGGGAGGGGACACGAAGTCCTCGGAGTGGAAGGACGGGCACGCCGACGAGAAGGCCATGGCGCCCTCGTCCTCGTCGTCCTCCTCCTCGGCCTCCGAGCCCCTCACGTACCCCTCGTCCCCGCTCGCCGCGCCGGCGCCACGGCTGCTGCTCTTGCCGAGAACCGGCCACTTGAAGTGCCGCCTCGAGAACGACATCGAGTCCTGCGGGTTCTTCGCCGTGATTGCTCTCATTGTATCCACTCTGCTCCCACCTCGAGCTCGGAGCAAGCAGAGCAATGGAGAAAGCTCGGAGCTTTGCCTGAGTACCTATGCAGAGAGTGTGAGAGTGGTGTATTGCTTGCTTTGTCCCTGGACTCTGCTCAAAGCTAGCGCTGGTGGTTTTGTACTGGTTGGCGAGCAGAGCCCACCACCAGAACTGAGCAAACAAAAAGAAGAAGCGAGAGGTTCTTGGCCGGCCGGAGCTCTGATCCTGAGCTTGTTTTCTTGTGAGGAGATGGTAGACAGGAATGCAGGCTGTGGCAGGCAGGAGAAATTATATGGCCGGTAGGATAATCGACAGCCGAGGAGAGAGTGGCAAGAAAAGAACAGAGTAGAGAGTGAGAGTGACAAGAGAGAGGATGTGGCAGGAGAGATTTATTGGCCTCGGAGGTTGTTTTACTATGTGGTGTGAGTGGTTGATGACGCGCTGATCAGGCTTATATTAAGCTTTGAGATATTTCAACAGCTACTTTTTCCAGATTCCTAATTGCTCTCTAGAGATGGTAAGAAAAACAGGTGAGAAAATTGAAGTATATGTAACATCCATCCAGCTAATTTAATTGAATCGGATAGATCTTAAACCTTTGGAGGCGCATTTATATATTTCGGAACAAATGAAAAACCACCAAGAAATTAAGGTGTTTGATAAATCGAGATATCAGTGTACCATTCATTAGTGCTCACGACAAAATCTAGATTTGTTAATTTTTGCTAAGCCAAAATACCAAACTTATTTTGTTCCAAAAGAAATACACACCAATAAATTACTCCCTCGGTCCAATAAAAGATGTCCTATTTTTTCAAAACAAATAGACATTTCAAATTTAGAAAAATCTAAGATGTCTTTTATGACATTTGACGTCCTCTTTGCTCGTGCCTCTTTGCTCACCTAGTATGGCATACATTTCTATGACATTTGACGTCCCCACTGAATAATATCTCGAAAGTACCTAGAATTTGGATCGGACTTTGTGCGTATTGTGTTGGGCTATTTAGAATTGGGATAATGATATTCCCTCATTGCCATATAATATAGCGTGTATTGGTTTCTATAAAAGTCAATCTCCACTAATAATAGAAGCTCACCCTCGACCGGCAGGTGCTCGATCGGCTCTTCCTCAGCAGTACGACTCGAGGGGCTTGGCGAGCATCACCTCACCACCGCCACCATTGCTGCATGGGCAAGATCTGGCGCAACCCGCCATGTGAAATTGATTATGCGATAGTAACCTCCCTGGAGGTGGTGTGCCTCGGGGAATCCGCCTCGGTCGTCGGCCGCCTCGTCGTGCACCCTAATTCCGGTGCCGCGTAGCCTCCCGTGCACTGGACATATGTAGAAGGTAACGTTGTCGGGAAAATATCAGTTTTTTATTAATTAAATTCCTGGCGACTAGCATGTTATCACGTTCTGGCTAGTTGCTTTCTCAGCGCGCCAAATCGGTCTACGGTTATAAATAGACCGGGAGTCAAGAGTTCAGAGTGTCAATTACCGGGATTTAAAGTTCAGGGTTTGATTTAGCTAACACCTATAACTTTAAGGTTTATTTTGAACCTTTTCCAAAAGAAAAGGCAGCGAGCAGAATTTGTGTCCCGCACAACCACCTTTAACGTGTGTAACATGTTGGTACCATTGGACTTCAAGCGGACTGAATTTTATTTTCTTCATTGGCGGACGGATAACTGAGGATCCAAAGAGAACAAAGTACACAAATCAAAGACTGAGCCTCAAAAGCCTAATAGTATGTTTTGCAAAAGAAAAAAAATAGACTGATTTTATTCATTTACTCATGGTTCTAGTACGGAGTATATACATCTGTCATGTTTTAATTGGCTACTAAAATCTGCCCATCATCGAATTGAAAAACACCTAGCTGTTCATTAAGGCACTCTCAAAAAAATTACTCATATTTTTCTGTACATAATATTGCAATTTCGTTAGCATTCTCATGGTCACAAATGGCTTTGCTAATTAAAGAAAATTTATACGAGTCATGTTATAAACGCGACAACAAATAGTGAGGAACGGAAAGGAAATAACAACAAGACACAAGATTTTAATGCGGGAAATCTTCTTCAACATAGAGAGGTAAAAACCAGGGACGCCGGGTAGGGAAATTTTACAAACATCGTGGGTTATCTTGTAAAGCGATTAACTCTATCCGACGGCTTAAAAGATGTATAAATAGGTGGTGATGACTATCCGTACCGCGGGGCTTTAGCCCAAACCTACATGTGACGAACCTCGTTTCGCTCGTCAGAAGTTAGCCTTCTTATATATTTAGATCATAATATAATAAGTCAGTTTCAACTTAATGTATATGTGCATGGCATTTTCGAAAACAAACACATACAACTTTTGCCAAGTTTTATAAAGTGCATACACCCCCAGGGTTCCATTAGTGGATCATGATGGCAGTTTTTCTTTATGGCGGGTCCTCAATCATGCCTTTAATTGGAGCGCACCTCCTTTTGTTGGATCGAGTTTAGGTAGTACTCGGTTCTCACGGTGAATGGACATGTGGCCGAAAACCACTTTAGAACCTAAGCATGCATTGCTTGTGAAATGATTCAATCAAGATCCAACGATAAAGCATATCTTCCTTAAAAAACGTAGTCATATCATATGGGCACGCAGCTTTCCCAAACTGAGCGTTCGAACGCTCACTACACTATATCTCGTCGCAAGAGCTTGACTTTGTTTTGCATATTAAACTGCTTTATCGTTTCTTTGATTTATAGGATTGATATAGAAATTGTGTAGGATTTGGATTCTATAGGAACATGGGTGCATATGCTCCCTATATTTCGAAATGCATCTTACATACATTTTAAATTTTCAAAAAATCGAAACTAAAAAATCGCTCGTACATCTTCACGTGCTACGTGCTCACAAAGTCGTTTCATAAGAAATCGACTTATCATGTGACGTGTGTAAAAAAGACAAAATTCAGTGCTAAAAATAATGTTTTTCACGAGATAAACTTTCTCTTTTTTATATAGACCACACAAAATATTGGTCTTTCGTGAAACTTGACGAACGCACGTATATTATGGAGATGTACATGTAGAATTTTTTGTCCAAATTTTTTGACATTTCGAAATATGATTTTTTGGTAGAGGGAGCATACGCACCCGAGAGCCGAATTGAATTTCTGACTAGTTGTTTGATTCATAGGAATATATCAGATAGGAAGAACTAATCCTATAGAATTCTTATAGTGCAAATCCTATAGAAATAAAACATTAGGTCCTACCTCATGAAAAAATTCCTTTGGCATAGTTAAACATAACTCATCTTCCTATAGAATTTAATTAGCCATGCCATCCCAATTCTATACCTTTTCTATTTCTATAATTTTCATATCCTATGAATCAAAGGAGCCCTTATACTGCAACCATTACGACCATGACTCTGCATATTCGAAAAAAAAGCATGACTAATTACCACTAGTGCTCACCCGCGCACAAAAGAGGTAAGTTACCGAGAAGAAACATGAAGCATATGCCGAAGTGGACAACATGAGCCTATCAGGGTTCGTCGGGAAGTCGAACTCGAAACGTCAGGACCTGTTGCAATCTAACTTACCATAGAGCCAGCGGCTCAACCAACAATCACGTTGGCAGATGTCTATGAGGCAAGGGAATGAGCTGAAAATCTAAATGAACGATCACCGAGCTCAATCGAGAGGGTACGGTCTTCCGCATTCTTCATAATATCTAAAAGGTCTTACATTACTGAACAAAAAGGTTAGTATAACCGTAGCGGACGGGCTTGTCGCTGCTCTTGCCACGGTATTCAAATAAAGAAAGTATAAGCGGATAGGTCGTGTAATCTCGTGCTTCTTTCAACTTCACCTACGCTAGCAAGCTTTTGATTTGAAGCCGGGCGAGAGATAGTAGAAATTCCGAAGTAAAACGAGCGCGACGCTGCAGCAGATCGCAGGAGAAAGGAATGGAGCGAAAGAAAGAGACGAGACGCTGATCGGTCAGGGCCGCAGGGTAGGCCGTTGTCTCTTTGCCGTGCCTCGGGATCGGCGCGCGCGCAGGAGCTTTGTTGAGGGATTGGGTCCGGCTGCCCCACACACAAAGCAGATGAAGAGAGCTGCAGCTTTGACGGACCAGGGAGGAGACGACCCACCGACGGACGGAGCCGGCTGCTGGTGGATCGGCATAGGCACGGCAATGGCAGGTCGGGTCCGGGTGACGACGCGACACCGCCGTACGCAGCAGCATCGCCTCGTCGTGGCTAGCTAGCTATGTGTGGCTGCGCAGTGATGCTGCGGTCGCAAGCCAAGGGGAGGGAGAGACACAAGCAGGCACAGCTATCTCTGCTGGCTACGTCTCGCTCTGCTGCCGCCGATGTACGTGATCTGAATTCTGATGGCTGCTTACGTCGGCAAGTTCACTTCACTTCTTTTCCATCCGTCCCTGTTTAGTGTACAAGTTTATTTTTGTATCAATGATACTCCCTCCTATCCATATTACTTGCCACTAAAATGAATGTATCTACAATTAAAATGTGTTACATCCATATTAGTGTTAAGTAATATGAATAGGAGGGAGTAGAGTATTTAGAACAAGTGACACATTTTTTTTGCGGGTAGAACAAGTGACACATGTATTATAAGTTAAATTATTGGTCAGACTTAAAACATGAAAAAACCCGAGGGCGTCACATGGGATGGAGGGAGTAGCACCGACACGCTGTTGCCGACCTCGAGCACACCAATTCTTAGCATATAGTGAGAGAACCTACCCTACTCATCCCCACACCAGTTTTGCACGTCATGTCTGGCTGTCTCGTTCTACATGGCGGAGGGCGGCGGCGGGGTTGTCTTCTTCAGGGACGGGAACAATGATGAAAGCCTTCTTGTTTTATTTCATTAGTCAATAACTCAATATCGACGTCATAATGTTATGGTTTTGACTAATCTCCATATTTAGATGGCACCTCCAACATGGTTTGCCCCTCCTAAAATTGTGATCAAGCTCTTTCATTGGGAGGGAAGCCCTCCGGTTAAGCGCCCTAGTGGCAGTGACGGACGCAGGAAAGAATTGGAGAGGGGGGGGGGGGGGCACACCTCAATTTTTTTTTGCGTCTCCCAAATTGTGAAAAACGTTTGCCAAATGAATAATATATGAGAAAAGTTGATTGTCAACATTTTAATTCAATAGATATATTAAATTTGCACGATTACAATACAAATAGTTGAAAATATTAAAAAAAATTAGCATGTGGTTGAAATAGAAATCCCTTCCCCGCGTATCATATGGAACAAAATGAGCATCATATGACCTTACATTTGGTTATTGGGATGAAGGTGGATAGGATGTTGCATCAATTTCAATCTCACTCTCGGAATTGGAATCAAGGCACGCCAACAAAACATACTATCTTCGGTATTTTTATCATCTACAACCAACGGTGTTGAAGAAGATGCAATTTTTTTTTTGCTTCATGTTTCTCAAAAAGCGAACAATTTGACTTTTTCTCTTCATTTCTACACAATACAAACATTCAAACATTAGCAATTTAGCAATTTTATGTACTACACACTCAGTCATCTACATAGACAGTGAGCTGTGAGCAGAAAAGAGAGAGAATAGGGGCTCACGCGGTCACGCAGCTCACTATGAAATCACTTGGTCGCTTGGTCATCGGCTGGAAGAGAAGTCCTGCAGGGGAGAGAGGCGACCAGCAGGAAGAGCGGCGGCCGGCGCCCGGCGGTAAGAACGGCGGCGGAGGGCGGGCGTCGGGCGGACAGGCAGAGACGCAGAGTCGCAGAGAGCGTCGAGGGCGGGAGGTCGGCGGCGGCGGCCGGGGACTCGGGCGGCGGCGGTCGAGAATCGCCTGGCGTGAGAGCGCTGCCGCTGGGTCGTGGGCCTCGTGGCCTCGACCTCCTCAGTCCTGGCTAATTGGGCCTTGTTTCCATGGGGTACCTTTTTTTTCAGGATTTCTGGGTGGGCCATGGCCCCCCGCCCCCCGCTGCGTCCACCCATGCCTAGTGGCACCCAAGAGACCGGCCACCCAAGAATGGTAGGGTGATGGGGTAACCCTCAACCCGAAGGTTTTGGCAACAGGTGTAGCATGGCGGCGGTTCTTTAATACATCTCATTTAAACTCTTAGTTGGCGCCATAATTCTCTCCCTCTGTTGCTAATGGTAGTGCCTTCCATTGGCGCTGACTTGGACGGCGACGACGACTTGGTGAAGCTCATGCACTACTATTATATACAAGTGCGTTGATGCAATGCTCAAGAATCCATCAGGATCAATGGATCTTGATGTAAGTGTGGCATCGATTGGTTTCCTATTTCATGTGTGAAGACTCATTTCATAAGGCGCAAGAGTACCAATTGATCCCGATCCTTTATCTCGGCCAGAAGGGTGCACCATCGCGAAACTTATTAGGGATGGCCTAACTTCGGCTATCTCGGACATCATGTCACCTTCATGTGGATTACTAGGGGAAGAGCTCTAAGAAGATCCGCCATTAAGACGGTGACTCGAACACCATTCTATGCCCTCGGTGAGAATCCGTTTTAGTAGTAGGACCCAACCACGACAAACTTGTGTTGTTGCCTTGTTAAAGGTGTCGTCTTGTGCCGTTGTTCTCCCTTTTATTGGTTGGACTCGACATCAAAGATGAAAATATTAGTCATCACCATCGGATGGTGGACCTAACGAGGCCAGTAACCGGACCACCATCAGAGCAATCAATTGGTATACAAGTCACCAGAGGCCTTTTAGGAACACATTGATGCAACACCAGAGAATTAGTGTGGAAGAGAAGTTTAAAAATCAGCGTGACATGCAAAAAACCACTTAGTTCAAGAAATAAAAAATAAGTGATCAACACGAAACACATGTGTACAACATGTCGTCACGTGTAATAACACATCCTTACTCATTAATTGAGTATAATCCCCGCATGTCATCTGTTAGAGCTGCACCTTGCAGATCCATCTTCATCCTCTCAATCTCACCTTCTCTCTAGGACACACACCACACACGCATACACCAAGAGAGAAAATGCTCATGCTTTGCTCTAAGACTTCTCCTTAGTGACTACACAGACTACATATTTGCTCTGCCCGCAGGCCTCATTCTCTCATTGACTTGCTCGGCTTAAATAATCAGTACAAGAAACTGCCCACTAACAGCTGATCCTAAACTGACGCCACCACGAACACGACTCGTCTCACACACAACTGAACCAGTGTGTGTAGCTAGAAAGCTAACTAACTGAATGCATGTGCTAATGCTACGGCACACGGACCTGGCCAAACTCCAGGCCAGAAACCTGTAACGCATGCACTAACTAAATATCTTACTCGGTCATGCACACATGTAGACCGGTCTACGACTTAGACTAGGCACAACAGACGTGCTTACATCTACTAAACACCCACTATTATTTCGAATAACAAGATTAGTACTAGCAATCACCTCCCTAATCTTGTTATTTCTTATTTCTCTCTCAAACCCATGGTCGTTGATATCGTCAGGGCAACACGCAGATGGCCGCCGTTGCCATCTTGCCACACCGATTTGTCGTCGTCGTTGTTGGCCTCGACGAGAGACGCACCTCCTACGCCTTCACTGCGAGCGCGCCATCGTGCCACGCTCGATACCGCTTGTTCGCCACCGGTGCCGCACCTCGCCGGTGACTCGCCTCCTTGTTCATCACCGGTGCCGCAACTCGCCGGTGACTCGCCTCCATGTTCATCACCGGTGCCGCAACTCGCCGATGACACGCCTCCATGTTGCCGCCGATGACGCACCTTGTCGACGACTCGCACATGAGCGACGAAATCTTCATGGCAATGGCCTCCGCACCTTGCCATCACCTCCTTTCCGCTGGTGACGCAACTTACCGGGCAGCACACCTTCCTCCATCGCTCGCGACGCAGCTCGACGATGATGAAGACCCCAACCTCGACGAACGAGGATCTGATACCAAGTGTTAGAGCTGCACCTTGCAGATCCATCTTCATCCTCTCAATCTCACCTTCTCTCTAGGACACACACCACACACGCATACACCAAGAGAGAAAAACTCGCTCATGCTTTGCTAGAGAGACTTCTCCTTGGTGACTACACAAACTACATATTTGCTCTGCCCGCAGGCCTCATTCTCTCATTGAATTGCTCGGCTTAAATAATCAGTACAAGAAACTGCCCACTAACAGCTGATCCTAAACTGACGCCACCACGCACACGACTCGTCTCACACACAACTGAACCAGCGTGTGTAGCTAGAAAGCTAACTAACTGAATGCATGTGCTAATGCTATGGCACAACAGACCTGGCCAAACTCTAGGCCAGAAACCTGTAACGTATGCACTAACTAAACATCTTACTCGGTCATGCACACATGTAGACCGGTCTACGACTTAGACTAGGCACAACAGAAGTGCTTACATCTACTAAACACCCACTATTATTTCGAATAACAAGATTAGTACTAACACCATCATCTCTTATTATTCAATAATTAAATAGTAGTATGTCAGTTTCCAAACTATGAGGGATTACGATGGTTAGCATCATGGCAACATCTACAAGGGTGCCCACTAAAACATTCTTTTATACTAAACTTTATTATTTTTCGTAACATTATTGTTCGTTACAGCTATGTTGTTTTGTTGACATGCATCATTCAAAGTACTATCTTGAATATTGTTTTCCAAGTAAATCCGTAGAATTAACAATGTATATACACTAAGGTATATTAAACCAGGTACATATTTGTCACACCGTTCCATTATTATTCATTACAAAAATATTTATAAAGTAAAAGTATGTGTTGTCACAAGAAGTTTTTTTATTTAATTTGAGATGTTTAAGAAAACTCATGTTGCAATGAATTTCAACTAGAAATCTAAGCAATCCGGTATCATCTCATTATGTGTTTTTGTATCCAGATTTTCTATAATATGCTTAAATATCTACAAAATTTGGCAGAGACAAAAATAATCTACTCCCTCCGTTTGTAGATACATCTATTTTTAAGAAATTATTTTAAACAAGAGGGAGTAGCAAATTACTTGGCCGAGACTTCTAGAGTACACCACTATCAACCTTAGGTGAAAAAATTATAAATTGTATGTAGATTCAACTAGAGCTTTTCTTAGAACTTGTCTTTTAATCTCTTGCAAGAGTATCATGATTTCAATAGCTTTAAATTGTAGTGTTGCTCAACTACCGAAACGATCCCATTCTTATACATCAATAACTTTGCCTCTCGCAGCTCACTCGAAAGCAATGCAGTCCTGGCGGAACCAACCCAAGCAAGTATTTCCTTTAATTCATAATAAATGGCATGGTATTATTTTAAATTTGAACTAAAATCATAACACTTATTATGGGTTGGAGGGGGTAACATTTCCTATTGACACATGTTTAAAAAATGCACATATTACTCCAAAAATCGTGGACATGCAACTTTTTTTTGTTTTGAACAGAGAGCGCCTAGAAGGACCCATAACCGCTTAGGTACTTAACCATTGATCGTATCCAACATGCAACATGACATGGAAAGAAAAGAAAATTACACCATGGTCCAAGACTTTTACAAGAAGAAAACCAAAAAGTAAAACGAGATCGCAATATAGTCCTTTTTCCTCAATGCATCTTCATCGAGGAACCGAGCTTGTCGACCCCGGGGACACCACTCATTGCCATGGCTTGCTACGTGGGTGCACAATTGGCAGCCAGGGGAGGGACCGAGGGAGAGGCACAGCTACCTCTGCTGGCAGTGGCAGGTCTTCTCCTATCCGCTGGAGAGGGAGAGTCAGTGGCTCTGCTGCCGCTGATGTACGTGATCTGAATTCTCATGGCTGCATACGTCGGACAGTTCCGTTTCAATTCTCTTTCTCATTGCCATGGCTGGTAGGTTCTATCCTATCCGTCCATATTTAGTTGACGCACAAGCGTTTAAATTTAATCATCAATTTGATCATCTAAATATGAATTATGTCATAAAAGCACTACAGTTAAATTCATATTAAGTAATATTTCTAGTGATACATACTATTTATAACAAGTAACACGTATATTATTGGTCAACTTAGTGGTCAAACTGAAAACACGAAAAAAAAAAAGGACGCCACATGTATTGGGATGGAGTGTCAATATTAGTCAATTAGTCAATATCTAAGCCAGAACGATGTGGTTTTGAATAATCTCCATATTAGATGGCCCCTTCAACATGGTCTGGTCCCCTCCTAACATTGCGATCAAGCTCTGCCCTGAGCGGGGACCCTCCAATTACGCGCCCTGGTGGCTGGCCAGAGCCTGGCCCGGCCACCCAAGAAGGGTAGGGGTGATGGGGCAGCCCTGTTGGTGAATGGTGATGGGGTAGTCCTGCAATAGCGATGGTTCTTTCGGATACATCACATCTATTATTTGCCGCTAACGGCGGACCCTTCCATTTGAAGGGATGTCTCAGTGGCTCTGATGGTGATACCTTTTTTATGGACAAATGTAGTACATGAGACTCTTTTATGTATAGATACATTTATATTTAGATCAATCTTCGATATCTATTCTTTTATAGTCAGAGCCAGAGGGATTACTTTTATTTGCGGGCACATCAATAGCGTGCTCACAAATACATGTGGATCAAAGAAGCTCGACGCCACTTCTGGTGTCACCCCCTCCACTTCTTCTATGAGTGGAGACTCCTCTCCAAAGCTGCATCAGTATCAATCGAGCTTGATCCTTGATGTCAGAATGGTTAGTACGCCATCGTGACAAGTTTTAGTGCTCGCCTGATTTGGCCATGTCAATTTCTTGTGGATTACTGGGGTAGCACATCTCTGAGAAGATCCACTATCAGGATGGTGACTCGAACACCATTCTATGTCATAGGGTGAAAATCCGTGTTACTGGTAGGCCAAAACACGTCATATTTACACTGTAACCTTGTTAAGGTGTTTATTTGTGTCATTCCTCTCGTATTGATTGGTTGTACTACTTGATATCATCGGTGAAAATATGGTCCTAGTGGACTTACGAGATTGAAGGCATTGCCGCGGAATAAGATGACTTGGTCATAGGTATTTATTTGTCAAATTTTTCATGGCTCTACGATTGATTGGCTACTTCACTTGGCCAACTTTTCCATGCCCTAGACCGCCATGAGAGAAATCAATTGTCCCACTGGTCATGATAAGCCTATTAGCATTGTATTTATAGACCACGAGAAAATTAATGCAAACGAGCGGTTTAAATCAGTTAATTGAAGAAACAAAGACTATTCATCAAGGCAAAACACATTTGAGCATATGTTCATGTGCAGTAACACATCTTACTCACTAAATTAATACAAGTATTGCAAGTAAATAACCTATATAACATGACAATGTACGCAATTGATGGCGACACTAAGAGAAAAAAAAAACCCGATTAGGAACATCAGTACAATTTCCAACTTTGTGCTCACTAAAACACTCTTGTATACTGAACTTTTTTACTTTTCATAACATCTCTCTTTGTTAAAGGTATGTTGTTTATTTGACATACATTATTCAAAATAATATATTGAATATTTTTTTGAAGTATAATTAGCAGGATTAATAATGTAAGTATGATCATATTTATCACACATTTCTATAAATTTTATTTAAGAAATTTAATTATAAAGTAAAATTATGTTTTATCATAAAACTTTTTTTATTTAGTTTGGGATGTTTATGAAAATCTCATGTTAAAATGGGTTTCACTAGAAACCTAAGCAAACGCAACATCATTGCATTCATATAATATGGTTAAATATCTTAAGAAGTTGGTAGTGACTGAAATAATCTAACAAATAACTTGACCGAGACTTCTAGAGTACACCACTCTCAAGCTTATGCGAAACATTCCAAATTGTATGAAGTTTCAACTAGAGTTTTTCTCCGAATCATGTCTTCTACTCTCGCGCATGAGTATTGTGATTTCAATTATTTTTTGAAAAGGAGGATATCACCGGCCTCTGCATCGATTAATGTATACAACCTTTATTAATAAAAGCCACACAAACCCAACAAAAGTAGCCATACATAACAGAAAAAAAACAAGGCCGAGGCCTCATGCCTCGCGACAAATACCTCCACCAAACTACCACTAATCCTATGTTAAAAGAAAAAAGAGTAAAGTAAAATACACAACTCTTAGGTAAAGCCTTCAAGAAGGAATTGCTGCAACGTGCGCCAATGACGATGAGTCCAACTCTAGGCCGATCTCAGGATATTCATCCCCAAAGCAAACTTGTAGCCACCACCATCAACAAGGGCACGATGCAGGCGCACATCGACATTGCCAGATCGTAATCAATTGTTTCCACCGAAGTGTGCAATCTCGATGTTTTGCTTCTATCATCATGATGCATGTAAAATGCATACATGAATTCTGCACTTTATTAACACATATTCCCACATATTTGGAATATATATGATTTTTCATGTTTTATATTGATTTATGGGTATATACCAATGATCCTCTTTATTTAGGTTATTACTCTGCAGAACAGGAAAACCATGTTTTACGCATTTTCCACTTTCAGGGACCCATACGGAGTCAATTGAGCTAGGATTTCGGGGACATCAATATTTCATCGCGAGAATTAGCTGGAGCACCTGGACCTCGCGAGGAAGGGCTTGAGGCCCTAAAGAGACATGGTGGCGAGCCCATCAAGGGGGCGCGCTACCACCTCTCTTTTTGTCGTCGATCGTCCAATTCCTTCAATCGTGCGCCAACCGACTTCGTTTGACCTAAAAACCTCTATATATATGACCCCAGGGTTTCCTCGAGGGGACAACCACAGAAACACCGAAACACGAAAACACAGGCTGATGCAGGGAAGATTGGAGGGGGAAACTCCACCAGAGCCGCCACCGTAGGGATCTCCACCTTCTCCAACATATTCCACATCAACACCATAATGAAGGGGAGTAGTCCACCTCTATATGATGGGTTTGTGGCAGTAGCTTGATCTATTTCTCTCTTGTTCTTCATAGATCTTAGTACCATATGAGCTGTCCAACGTGATAATGGTCATATATGTAATTCCTATGTGGTGGATGTTTATTCTATGATACTGTGATATGAGATTGGAATCTATTATGTGTAAGATGTATTGGTAGATGCATATTATGTACCATGTTCTTAAGTATTGGTTCTGATCCAACTTGTATGCAAGAACATATGTGCGGAGACGTGTGCATTAGATGGAGTAGCATGGTTTTAGTGATTAAATAGTGACAACAAATTCATGATCTATTATAGTTTTGCCTTTTCCTTTTCTACCTCATTAGAGACAAAGTGAATGCATGTGCTATGTTCATCACGTGACAAAAGTGATGATCTTGTTTGCTCAAGGTAGCATATTTGATATTCAAACATCATGTCAAAGTACTTATGGCTATGGTCTGTTAATTCTTAGTACAAGATTGCTTGGAGTTTTCTCTTTCTTGTGGAGTGTAAGGGAGATGTGTTGCATCATCGCTATGTTAGGACGTGATGCCCATATGAATGCTTATCAAACACATATGAAGTTTCACAATATTATATCATTGATGAATTGCTATTATCCACTACAAATGTAATGAGATAGTAGACAAGGGAACCCATGAACCCCGGTCTAATTTTAATCATAAGAAACACCTCAACATTGCATTTATCTTACTTTCTATTTGCAACAATATTTTAATCCGAAAATACAAAAATACTTAGTTTACTTAATTACACACAAAACACAAAAACAACAATCTCTCTACTGCATTTACTTAGTTTGCTTTGTTTATTTAATTTACTTTACTTTCATTACAATATTTTATTTACTATTACTAATACGAAATCTTGTGCTTGACAACCACATGGTGAAGTTGGGGTCACAAGCTAGAAGAAGAGGAAAATATATAACTCTTAGTTGATCCCCGAGAGTTCGATAGAAACCCCCAAGTCATCCTTGTGGGGAAACTTCTTCGTTGATTACAACACTCTGCTCTAGAGTCCCAACGCCGTCATCACTTATCCAGCTAGCAACTCCTCACTAACCAGATGCCACTAGAGGAGTAACTAGAAGTCGATGGTGTCCCATAGTGCCACGCCTGCAGTTGTTGGCGTACCACCTTTGGTCAACCAACATGACTTGAAGTCGCCAAAAGAGAGGTCTTGGGTAGCACCTGCTAGGATTAGGCAAATGCATTGACGCCTCCTCATGAGATGTCGTGCATAGCCACCGTCGGCCAGACATGACTTGACACCTCCACCGCGGACGTCGTGTGTAGCACCTGCTGATTCGAATCGAACCTAATCTCGACGTGGAGGGGCATCCCAGATAGCTAAGTTGTAGTTTTGCTCACTTACCCAAATAGTCATGTTATGTTACACCAGTAACTTGGCGTCTCACCGACTCACTCGAAATATGCAGTTCTCGCAGAGCCAAACAAAAGAAGTAGACTTTTTTAATCCAGGGGCTAGTTAAAAAATTGAACATATTATTCCAAAAGTCAAAGACATGCAAACCTATGCCTAAACCTGATACTATGACACAACCTCAGATCTGGTACTTTAACAGGCCATTAACCCCATCATTAACAGTGTTGTATTGTGATCCAAATTCATTCTAAAGGGAGGCTAACTTCTGACGAGCGGGGCGAGGCCTGTCGCCGGTAGGTTTGGGCTGAAGCGTAGCCGAGTGTGAAGTTAGCTCATATGAAGTGGCATGCAGGGACGCCTACGAAGGGGGGTGAGGGGCGCCGCCCCCCCGCGGTACGGATCGTTGCCATCGTCTATAAATACGAATTGTAAGCCGCCGGCTAGGGTTTATCAGATTATAAGATATCCCACGGCGTTTGTAAACACTCTCCAATATAGTGAAGTTTTGTTGGCTGGCGTCCGTGGTTTTTTCCTCTTCCGTGTTGAAAGAGGTTTTTCACGTTAAATCTCGTGTCTCCGCTGCGTTTTCCTTTATCGTTTTTCGTTATTTGTGTGACGCTTTTATAACAAACAGTAGGCAGCCTATTTCAAAGGAAGTCCACTTGTAGTGACAGGCCGATGACCCATCAATGGAAGAGCCATGTCCACTCACGGGCAAAAAGCAAGTGACCCCATCATTGCAAGTGTTTTCCTGATAACTTGAGTTATTTTGGATTTATTATCTAAGCAGTACCAAATACAATTTGTTGTTATAAATTATCAGTCATTTGAATGTATTCCACTCTATACGAACATGACAATACATTGCATTTCTTGATAGAGCAAACGAGCAAGGACAAGCACATAGAGGCCGCTTGGGTTGCACTAGCTTCCTAAAACCTGATTAAAAAGTAGTAGTTCCCCGATCCGTATCAAGTTTCTCTGATTTAGTATAATATTCTACTAAAATTAATGACACTTATTATGAATTGGAGGGAGTACAAAGATTTGGCCAAATGTCATAGAATAGATGTCCACAGTTTTTCTTTCTGGCGGGCCTCCATCGACTTCAATAAGCACACCTCTTTTTTTCGGATCGGATTAAGTTAGTAGTAGTCATCAGTTCTCACGGTGAATGGACATATGGCCGAAAGCCAGTTTAGAACGTAAGCATCTTTCTCAGTGCTAGTGAAATGATGCAACCAAGGGACAACAATAAAACATATCTTCCTTAAAAGACATTTACACATGGATATGCAGCATGTTAGCTTTATCGAACTGTACGATAATCGGCCTGAAGGATCTTCGTAGCAAGGCTCATGCAGTGATCATTAGGTGCACGACTGCTTATCGTCCGAGGTGCAAAGTTCAACAAATTCATGAAATGAATGGATTGAAGTTTGGACGCGGATGCCATGAATATATCTCAACGCATGGATGTCAATTGCATATAGCAAGGTGTGTAGTAGTACTCCATAGTTTCTTCTACATTTTGTAACTTGTCGTTTGGATTGTGAGAATGTTATTACTCTGAGGCTATCCGTGGATCGATCTGGAGGAGGAAGTGGAGGTTGGGCGGAACATGATCACGATTAAGGTAGATTGTGAATATGTGCGTTCTTCGTTTTTCACCTTCAGTTAGCTTTTGAACGAGCGAGCACGAGAACACAACGCGGCAACTAGTATGGGAAGTGCTGAAACTAGAAACTTGGCAACTGCCCACACCCACGCTCATCGGCACCTGATTAATCTAGAACATTTTTTTTTGCCGGAATAGAACAATCTTGAGTTTAATTTCTAGTTCACCACGTAAACCTAAAAGCAAGAAATAACTAATATCTGATAAAATGGAGTCATGTACCACGTAAACCTAAAAGCAAGAAATAACTAATATCTGATAAAATGGAGTCATGTATGTGACGATTGGACCAGATATCAGTTTGTGCCTCCTAATTATGACACATATTGTGGAATGATAGTAACTGGGAGCAACAAATCTAAATTTCAATGATTTTTTTCTGAGATATTTTAAGTGTATGGGTATACTTATACAAACTCAGTAGCATATGAATATATATTCACAAAGTCTGCTATGATATTTACCTAAAACCTATAGTTTCTTCCCTGCTAACATGCTGTGAAAGGTGCTTGCTAAATCAAACTATAATCTCTCCTGGAACCCATCATCATAATGAAAGTTGGGAACACAAGAACCCAGATGCTTGCGTTCTAGGGGATACATGAAACGGCTTGAAAAAATAACCTGCCGGCATGCATAACACAAATAATATCCCATTAGTACATTATACTGAAAACAAACTGAAGAACCAAAACTCGACCAAATGGCTATTTGAACCCTGCTATATAGAGAACCAAACCTGTTCAAAATGGGCTAATTTGACGGGCTAACTGTATTTGCCACTCAGACACCAGGCGCTCAGGTATAGGTGACGAATCGTACTTCTCGCATGCATTTGGATTATCAGCATGGATGATAGAAACGACGTCTTCCACCAGTGGGTCTTTGCCACCCCTAAGTGGATCCTACAATGGAAAATAAAGTAACGACTTCACACAAAATGATCTTATTTTCTGTGTATTTTAGATATAGTTGGCTTTAGATAACCAAAAAAAAAAACATGCAAAGTTCATTTCCAACTCTAGAGAACAAATAATTTCCAGTGCGCTAATTATCTGCACCCTATCAGAATCCAGTTTAAAAATACTTAAAACTGGTACTCCCTTGGATCGAAATTAATTGTTGCAGATTTAGGAAAAATATTGCCTAAAATCTCTCTATGTTCATTGAATCTACAAGTAATTTGGATCGGAGAGAGTAATATATTATGTTTACCCTCTTTGTAGTATAGAACATCAAGGTATAATGGATAGTCAGGATAACTTACCTGCACAAATACATCAGTATGTGTTTTTCCTTTGTACAATTGCAACTTAGCTTTAGCGCCAGCCTTTTTAAGGGCATCCACATAAGCTTCACTACACATAAAGTAGGTTTGGCAGCTCAAATAACGGAACAATAAAGGATTAAATTGAACCGAAACAGTGTGATTAAAAATGGTGGTAAGCACTACAAATAAGTTTTTTTACAAAATAGTGAAACCACATTCTGGATTATAATACTGATTACACTATACTCCCTCCATCCCAAAATATAAGGCACATATTTTTTCATGCGGTCTTTGATGCACAACTTTGATCACTAATATATACTAAAATATATGGACTGAGAATGTATAAAAGGTATCGTTGCATTCGTCTTGAAATTATTTTCATTTCTCATATATTTATATAAATTTTGTGGACATATTATAAGTGCAAATCATAGTCAAAGTTGTAAGTCGTTGACCAGCGAAATTTAAGGGTGACATATTTTGAGACGGAGAGAGTATTATTTCAAATGTGCAAATACTAATTTAGAACAAACTGTTCATTACTTCAACTTTTTGTGCATGATAAATTTTAGTTTGATGCTCTCTTTTTTGGAAAAAAAAGGAACACTAAAGGACATTTATGCTGTAAAACAGTGCATCCAAAATAAGCTTCTTCAGAAAGTTATTAGTCAAACCTAGCAGAATATGGTATAGAGTAATCTCCTGTTCCATGAAAAAGTACAAACTGAGGAAGCAGAGCTATTGCTTCAGGATTTAATTTCTTCGTGACAATTTCCGGAGAGAAATGTGACAATGATCTCCTTCCCTCCATTATGCTGAAATAACGATTCATAATTTATTTAGTACTTATATGTGAGTCTTCCTAAAGGAAAGTAGGAACAACACTTCTAGGTATGTGTTCAAACGTATTATTACCTGAGAAAAATTGAACGATAAAGACCACGTTCATGAAAATGATCAACCAAATTTTCCATGTTGTATCTGCAACAATAAATGAGCATATATGTCATGGACGATCCGTATCACTGGGTATGTATCTCAGGTCATCTGAAACAGAGTAGTTCCTGCATCATTGTATCTCTCACTGTACATATTTCTATATACTACATGTGAAATCAAAATCAGATGAAAACCAGTTAATTAGGAATTAGTAAGGTGACCACATGTTCTCTTAGTTACCACGAAAAAATCTTGATGAGATAAGTATGTTTTGAAGAAAAACACACAAAAAGGGAGAAATGGAGCCCCAATCTCATACCAAGTGTTCGTAAGTCAAGTATCATCTAACCTAAACAGTTGTCAACAGAAAGGATCTTCACCGCATCCACATAGGTGACTTTGGCCTCTCCTTAAGTGTCATATTATAATGCTCGCTCTGATCCATATTAGTTGTCGCTGATTTAGTACAAGGACTACATCAGCAACAACTGATATGCCTCGGAGGTAGTAGCAAATTTGGTGAATGTGTCAGATAGTGCGTGCATATAGTCATGTATTAGTGGTAGTAGTCTTGAGCCGAAGTTAGCAATACAATAGTTGATTATGAACACTCGACATACAGACCTATAATGAAAAATTGATGCTGATGCATTTAAGAGCTCACCCTCCAGATAAACCAAAATATGCTTTTATTTGAGTAACACTCCAAGAGATTTCTTCTCCTTTTGATTCTTTAACTGCTTGTTCCAAGAGAGCACATGCCGAGATATGTGCTCCTGCTGATTGACCCATCAAGTAGATCCTGCAGGTTGGTGGTAAATAAGCTTATTAGTGTCCCTAAACCTATAAAGCTTAAAGACAAGATACAAAGCAGAGCAGTTGCAGGTCTCAAAGAGATGAACTGAAATCCAGTAAAAACAGAAGAAAGGCTGTAAAGTTCGTAAACTATACTGCATGGGAGTTACACTATCAGCACTTAACCAAACACAGTAAGGAGAACCACCAGTAGTAAACAGAAGTGCAGAGTACACCTCAGCAATCAGTACAAATATGAGTAGCACATCCATGATATCAGCAAACTGTACTGATCACCATGCATAACCAAATTAGAGCTTCTGAGCAGAGCCAACTCTTTACCAGTTAGATTTGTCCATCCTTATTTTGAAGACATAATAACATATTTCTCAGGAAGACCGCCCCGTAAATTTCTATCATGCGTATCGTAGGTTTTGCATTAGGAAAGGCAGATGTGTTTCTACAATGCTGCATCCACAAATGGTACGTAATGCGCTTATCTCAATAAATAACCAGAAAACAAATTTCAAACATCCAAGTTGTCCAGACAACAGTGCTGTAGATCAACATAGCATGGACTTCGAATAGAATCACTGCCCAAAAGGTTCAGACTTTGACGTGCAGTGCAAAGTCATTCAAGAAGATCGAAAAACAGCGGTCTATGTGATGTTTATGCAGTCCATCCATGCGTAGGGTACTGTCATATAATAATTATATAAAGAAGGATCGCTTACTGATTAGGATCTCCTCCATAGCTAGCAACACTGTCACAAATAAATGCAATTCCCTCAGTAGCATCACTGACCATGTCACTTATTGTTCCTTGAGGGAAATTTCTGCAGTCCATGTTTAAATATTTCATCAAGCAAGTAAAGGTAGATCAATACTCACTCATCGAGAAGTCATGGGAAAAAATAAATAGAAATGCCATCAAAAGGCAAGCACCTGTAATCAATGCAAGCGACTATTATTCCCCGTTCTGCTAACCGCCTTCCAAGAAGAGCACCCCACGCTTTGTAACTAAACAGAAGCATGAAGTCAACAACATAAGTCACAAGGAATGACTTCTTGAGTAAAAATTCACTGACCCTATGATCCAAGCTCCACCGGTTACAAATGCCACAACTGGATTGGCTTTACTGCGATCTCTGGGTATGTACAGATCCAACCTGTAAATTATGGTCCTCATTAACGCTAACACCGTGCAAAATCAGACATCTTTCATTTCTGCCGTATGTAACTCTACTTACCTATTTCTTGGCTGGTCTCCATAGACAACGCTCCTAAGAACCTGACTTGAGAAGAAATAATAGTACCCAACTGGCAGCACATGAAATATATTAGTTAGAAAATGATGAGCATGATTCGATTGCATACTTGCATCTACCAATTGTATAGAAGAGAGTTTAACTTAGCAAGAAGTAACAAGTCACTTATTGGCAAGAGGCAAGAATATGTGACCACCATGTTTCATATACGAGTTCATAATTGCTAACTACTATCACAATGAGACGAAAGTTAAACTTGATCTTCACACACCTCTTATGAAACCGGGCATAAGTAAGACTGCATATATTAGGAGGGCAGCAAGTTGAGATATCCACCGATAACCTACCCTGAAAAAGGTGAAAGGATCAGAAATATCCATACAAAAAGGTGAAGCTAAATCAGATATAAACTTTGATGTTTTGGTGAATAGGCAGTGCACTGTATAACAGAAAATATTAAGCTTTGAGTACATAAATAGATTTTCAGTGCAGGAATGCCAAGGTTGGCGCATGGCAATGGCATCCAACTGAATCAATTATAAATGCATGACACCACTGCAATGAAGTTGCTCTCAAGAACGAAGATTATTATAAGCTAATTGTTGGTCTGGTTGGAGAGTAGGTATATGCATATAGGGTTAAGTCAATCAACTAGGATTTGTAACACTTCGCTGTGCATAAATATTCTAAGACGATATTAGCAAGTACCTCATAACGTGGCCATTGGAAAACCCAGCATATACAGAGATTTGTGTATGATATGCATATCGTTCTCCTGTTCATGGCCAGAATCGATCGAGAAAACCTTGGCAATGCGTAAGATGTAGGCCTTTGCAAAATCAAAAAATCATTTACAGTCACAGAGTCGATCAACGCAATCCTGAGAATCCAACGTTGAAGCATTACATTCACAAATTCACAATCCTAGTAAAAAAAATCGTCTCGCCAGCTAATTTAGCAGCAGCGGCAGCTCATATGGAATAACAATCGCGATCCTAGGAGGAGGAAGCAGGGGTCGCTGGCCAGCGAGCAAGAATTACCCGAGGGAGCGGAGGAGGATGAAGGCGAGGCGCGTGACGAGGTACGTCTCGGCGGCGGCGTGGCCGACGTCCTCCCGGAACGTGGTGGGCCGCCGGCGGGCGCCCGGGGTGGAGGGCGCCGACGCGGACGAGTTGCGGCGGCGCAGGCGCGGGGTGCCGCGCGGGGTGAAGGGCTCCGGCTGGGCGCCCGCGCGGCCGGAGACCGGGGTGACGGGCTGCTGCTGCATTGCTGCGCCGGTTCGTCGGTCGAGGTGGGGAGCCTGGTCTGCGCTCGCGCGCGGGTGCGTGTCGCGTTGGTGGGGGGAGGTGGGATCAGAGGCATGTGTGGTGTGGAGGGGAAAGCGCGCCTAAATTAGGAGGTGGACGAGCGCGCGTCGCGAGCACGCGACGGCCGCCGTGGTGCGGGCTGTCGGATGACCGGAGGTGGGGGCGACGCGTGGCCGGCCGGCGTGGAAAGCGGGAAAGGGTAGCCGGGCTGCTTTAGTTCGAGCGCGCCACTTTTGTTTATAAGATTATTTTCCTAAATTTCTTTTAGAAATGCAGTACAAATGCAAACGACTCACGTACACGCGAATACAATCATCCTATGAACGCACACACGCACATGCTACCTCTATGAGCACCTCCGAAAGATTGAGCTGGCGAATTGAATCTTGAAATTGACGAAGTCACCAGAAGGCGTCTCGCTGTAGACGGAAACGTCGCCTCCCACTAAATGAATATTCCGCCTTTATAAGACACACAAATGTCAAATCTATGATTTGAACTCTGGTGGCCGGGTACAACCACCATCCTAACCATCCAACCTCAGATTGTTCTCCTAATTCTTTTTCTTTTTTGAAATAGTGTTTACTATATATTACTCCACATTCGTGCATCACTTTTTTTTCGAAACCCAATAGATACGCAGATGCTCACACATACATACATAAACTCACATCTATGAATGCACGCACGTACACCCCACCCCTATAATCACCTCCTTGTTCGGTTCTGGTTACGGGAACGGTTGACTTTCGAAATAAAATACCCTTCTTCCCTGTAGCAACTGAGTCCAAAAAACTGATACGATGGATCTTGAGATTAACGAAGTCACCACGGACGCCTCGCTGTCGACGGAAACGTCGCCTTCCACTGAAGAATATTCCATCTTTTAATGAGAAGTGTCAAATTTGGGATTTAAATTCTGGTGGGCTAGAGGTGCCACTGTCCTCCTAACCATCCAACCACAGGTTGATTCTCCATTGGTGCATCACTTGTTCCCTAACACAAACAGGGCCCTGAACACAAGTTGGAACAGAGTAGTGTATAACACAAGATTATTTTGCTAATAATTCTCGTTGGCTGAAATGCAGCATGGAGTATATATACTCTTACAGATATTATTACCTACCCATGTAAATTGAACACGACTATATATTCCACCGAGTACGGCGTAGATGCACACGTGCATAATTCACCATGGCAACCACATACATGTTCAACGTCTATACTACATTGGAGTTGCAGAATTACAAGATTGTAGTACTATTGTCGCCTCATTATTTATGGAAACATCGTCTCCCGCTAAAATAATTACATGGGCAAGTTCTTGACTTTTCCACAAAATTGCACTATTTGATGGTGCGCGCTATTTCTTGGGATGTTAGTTCAAATTCTGGTTGTATTTTATAAAATGACTTGAAACTGAAATCATTTCAAGCAAATCACTTTTGCCGCACCCTTCCCTGACGACTCAGGAGAAGACTCCATCACGGTCGGCTTTTAATCCACTTCATGTATCTACCTCTTTATGTTGCTCCTCCTGGAGTATGTTCCAGGAGTAGGTATTTTGGTTTCATAGCAAGCATGGGCAGCACTACATGAAATAGACAGCATGGTTAAGTTATACGGCTTGCATGTACATGTACATGTACGTTTCATGGTGGCTCTGTTTTTCGCGGGCCAAGAAAATTTGTTGGATTCATGCATGTCTCTGTAGGCTGCCTTGTTTATCCGAAGAGGTTCTTCATATAACTTTCCCTAACAAATTATCATCTTCACTAGGTCTGATAAACATCTTTTAGGCTTTCCGCAACTTGCTCAGGTTCAGGTCGGGCAGAATTCCATTAGAATGAGTACAAACCTAAGCATCTACTACCTCCGTTTCAAGGAATACGGCGCCCTCGTTTTACGAGTTTTTTGTTTGACCAAGAATTACTTCATATAGATAAAGATTGTTTATATGAAATTAATATCATTAAAAAGTGCTTTTCAATACGAATCCAACGATACTAATTACATATAATACAATCAAGATTTTGTTGCTCAATTTTTATGGTCAAAGTTCGTCTTGGGATGCGCGTGCGCCTTATTCCTTGAAACGGAGGTAGTACAAGAATATAATGTTTTTCTGTATTCTCTATAGTAGTGTGATTCCTTGTACCAGTTAGTTGATGCCTTGGGTTGGGATTCAGTGTGTTTTTCTTTCTGTTTAGAGTTGCTGACCTCATTACCTCAGGTCCTTTTTTATGGACTGGCATTCTTTTATCCTAATTGCAAAAATAGCAAGAAACAGGTTTGTAAGGATAGAACTAGAACACATGATAAAGACACTGCAATTCACAAAGCAATTCACAAAGAACACAATATTGCACGTGAATCCTTGGTGAGAAAGATGGCCAAGCACAGCTCGGTTTTGATTATTAGCCAAAAAAAATCAACAGTTCAGTAAGCTTGAACATTAGAAAGGATATGTTGAAAAGAAAGTATGTAGTATTGCATAACGCCTCAACAATCTAATAGGAAGTGATGAAGGAAAAATGGAGGGAAAATGACAGCTTAAACGAAAATTAAGACCACTTCCTTTACCAAGAGATGTGTAACTTCAGTTTGAAACTAGATACTGTATAAAAAAACAACAGAAACTTGCCAGTTCTACATCAGCATAGTTTACAAAAGAATACAACATGGCTCAGTCAGGAATGATGCCTTCTGATTGACTAATACACGTAAGGCAGGATCCTCGAAGGCACAAGCTTGCAGTACTCAGCCCAGATGTCCTTGTACTTTGCTGAGCACCTTGCCTCGTCTCTTCTCTCCCTCCATATCAGCAGGATGAGCAGGTAGGTCGGGTAGAAGTATGGGATCGCAGAGCTGCGGCAAAAGCATTCAAAAGTTATTCGTGCTTGATTGGATTAAGGTAATTATATTTTTATGTCAGAAGGGTAGTATCACTCACCTGGCTCCACAAGGCAAGCTGAATGAAAGTGCCAGAAGTAGATCCCCAAGGTAATTGCAGTGCCTTGCAATGCCCCTGTACACGACAAAGCGGGGGCTTGTTATTTTTAACATTCACGAGAGTAGTTAACACTCCCATGAGAGAAGGGGACATTCAAGGTTTGAAAAAGCAAATATGTCCACTGTTTAGACAACTCCTGTTCGGAAAATAAACAGAGTAGAAAAACATGCACAGGTTCCACGAGATGCATGTAGCATACCAGTAGCCAGATATCAGTAGCTTTCCCCCAACAACTTTGGGAGGTTTACCCCATATAAGAGCTTTAGGGTTTTTCTTGAACAAATGTTTTTGTTTGTTGGCTCCTCTGAACACTAAATAGCTGTGTGCAAAATGCAGCAAGGCTTGGTCAGATATTAGAAAGCAAAACGCAGACTATACAGCATTTATAATCCAACAGTGGGTTCACGAGGACACAGAAAAGAGTACCCGATAAGGAAAACGAAGCAGTTAGCAACGGAAGCCAAAAGTGGCAGCTCCACTTTGTTTCTCAGAAGCCACCAACCCTGCTCAACAGCAAGTCATAAAATTTGGTGAGTGGCTCATTTGCCAACCTTCATAATTTAACAGAAGAGACAGAACTACGATTATGTGAACCTCCTAATGTGATAAAAGCATATAGCTGAGAGAACAAACTGAGGAATAATGCTCCTAGTAAAAGTACATTTAGTAGCGGCATGAGTAGATATTTGCTATTTGGATATATCAATTTTTTAAGGGATATGTATACCTGAATACTGAAGGTAAAAGGAATGAAAACTAGGTCACCAAACACCAGCATGAAACCCAACCTCTCCGCAATAATGTCCCATCTGGAAATAATGGTAAAGGGAATCAAAGAAAGGAAAGTAATAAAGAAGTATGAAGCTTCATCCCTGCCCCCATAAGCCCCATTCATTCTATAGGCAGTAACACAAGCAGACTATGATGGTATTTTATTCTTTTATCTATATACTAGAATAGAACATGCACTTACGTGGAGGTCATGAATTCTTCATGAATGAAGTAATCTATAATATACCACTGCATGAAGAAGCATAATTATTTTCACATATAATGTAGTAGCTGATGATCAAATAAGATGTCTGCGTCCAATACCGCACAAAAGAATTGGTAAAGAATGACTGAGCGGTTAGCTGAGCCAGCTAGGTAGCTCTTTGCAAACAAAGACAGGTTGATAAACAACCATCCCATCATTCCAGCCCTCACGAAGAAGAACCTGCAACCAAGATGAACATAATATATTATTAATTATAGGGACTCTAGTTTACTCTAATTCATAGTTGTTTTACTGTTTTATAGTGACAAAATTATGCAGGGAATGTTTATTTAAAGCATATGTATAGTAAACATACAACACAAACTTGTAGTCACATTAATCGCCACCACAAAATAAGAATGAGATGACCTGATGAAACAATAAAGCAGAATTAAAAATAATAGCTATGCAGCATATTGAACTTCATTTCCAATTATCCTTCAGTCTAAGAGAAATCTTAATTTGCATTCATGCATCTACCTGAAAACAGATATCATGTTCTTTCTTAAGGTGGGAGATCTTAAGAATGACCACATGACCAGTCTTTTGAATATTCTGAGTTCTAGACCAAGTACATCGAAATGCTTGACTTTTCAACACACCTCAACAACCTCTAAGAGCAAATGCACAAAACAACAGTATTTCCTCATTTCTAACAAGTCTATCGCACAATAGAAAGTAGCAACTTGCTTCTAATTTATCAATGGGTCAACAGGACCATTAGCAAATAAATGGGAGTAGCTGCAACAACAAACCAATAACTCAATTCTCACAGCAATCATATGCCATTGCAAATTCCCAGCAAACGTCACAAATTTATTAAGAAAACAAGGAAGATATTGACAACGTACTTGAGGTCAACTCCCATAAAATGGGGATTAAGCTGCACTCCAAACCACCTGTTAGACAAAGTGATATCTAACATCATTAAACAAGAAAACAGGAGTGGAATGGACAAAGTGATATCTAACATCATTAAACAAGAAAACAGGAGTTGAATACAGTAGCTAATTTCCTAGACTTCCGAAAATGAAAGGTCATCATGTTTGTTTGACAAATATCTCAGGTGCCACAAGAAGTCACCGTATTTCTTTTAGTACTAGATCAAATAAAGTTTCGCGGAAGTACCAATCTTCTATGAAGCTCCCACTAACATGTGGTTTCAATGAAGAACTTTGATGGCGGGACCTTAGCCCGATAAAATAGAGCATGAAAGTGACCTGAAATGAAACATCAAGACATGAGCTAATCAAGAGAATGGTATTTGATGTGTTCCATTTGTGACCAGATGTAACCAAATATATGTGTTAAAATTTTAATACTATTGCCCAAGTGTTCATTCATGGCTGAACTTGTGACAAGATTTCATCCATGTTTGCCATCTAAATCCACTGCCTTGCAGATAGTTAGACAAATCTAGGGTATGACTGATCCCTTTGCTGAATTCTGGTTGTACTGTATCAAAGTGAAAAGGTATGTATGCAAAAAGTAGAAACTAAACATACACATGACCACACAGTTCAGTTCAGACATAGTATCCAGCACATCTAAATTTACAGCGTAGCTCTACAAAAACTAATATTAACGATGTATCTCTGTTCTGTGGAGAATGGGGCGTTAAAGCTCTTGTCCAGAATATCAACTGGTACACCTTTGCTTCTACAAGTACGCTGTGCTGGCAGTCCCTACACGGCTACACAGAAATTATGACATAACACCGGAAACACTATCGAAACTACTGAAACTACTGGGAAACTATGAAAATATCGTATGACCAGGTCAAGTTACTCTTTGAGGGAGTTTTCTGCCCAATAAGACCACTGGACCATTGCTTGGATACTCGGAAGACTTAAAGGACCAACACTCAAATGCTCCCAATATACTATGACCGCACGACACCGTCCAAAACCACTGTGGTACGTAGATCTCCCTCGTATAGGCAGTTAGGCCCACAACCTTTTCATCTGTTATCCCGGTTTGATTTCTGAAAACCACAGTCGTACATAACACAACAGATGTGCATGCATGATCCATCCAGGGACATAATTCTCCAGAAGCGGGAGAGAGGATTAGTGGCACAGAAGCTGCAGATCAGAAGGATCTCGGGGCAGGAAAGTGGCACCTACAATGACACTGAAGATGAATGTCGCCGACAGCAACTCGAGTCCACGGTCAGCCACGACCTGCAATGTAAGCGAGAATTAACAAGAAACATTACGCTGGTCAACTCGTCCGAAATTTTATAAATCTCCTGAGCGGGAACTTAGGAAAGTGGAGTCTCGGAAGCTACAGAGAGAGAGTGGAGACAGCGAGAGCTCACCGTGGGAGTCATCCAGCCCATGTAGACGCCGAGCGCGGAGAGCCCCAGGAGCAGCAGGAGCGAGAGGAGACCTGCGAAAGCGAGTCAATCGGTCGGCTAAGGATTGCGCTTTGAGAGCTCAGGGATCGGGGGAAGTACCGTTGCAGCGGTAGTGGAGGCGGGAGGAGTCGGGCAGGACGGCGCCGGCGACGAGCTTTCCGGGGAGGACGGCGCCAGCGAAAGCGAGGTAGCCGAGGTAGGAGAGAAGCACGACCGCCGCGCTCCAGGAGGGCGCCAGCGCGGCGAGCGCGTCGGCGGCGGTGGCGGCGGTGGCGGCGGTGTCCATCGCCGTCGTCGCGGCGGAGCAGGGATCTCAGCAAGTCACTGTGAAGTGAACTGGTTGGGATCAACGGTGGTGGGCCTTTGACTTGGAAAATGAGTCAATATGGAGGCCCATCCCGCTCTGTTTGAAATACTGCTTTTCTTGGTGCATCCCTCGATCTGGAACAATTTTTGCAGACAATTTTCACCAACTTTCGAGAAAAGACTGTGCTTCATGCTTTCCCAGAAATGGGTGAATAATTCTAGTGTTCAGTGGTATAGAAGAAATTCCCCGCTTAGCCCTCCACATCATCCTGAAAAAGCGATATATATAGGTCATGCAATGCATCTTTTTTATTGTCCGCCCTATAAATTAGAAATTATGTTACTAAGAAAGATTATATGATACAATGGGTCTCTCTTAAGCTGAGCGAATGCAGCATTCTATTCATTTCTCTCTTCTAACTAGACAAAAATCCAACGTGTCAACTCTAACGAAGACTGACATCACATCAATATAGATGCTCTAAAATATTCCTTTTGTTTGTTACTAAGAAAGCTTGTATCGTCATATTTTTTTGAAAAGGCCTGTGGGGGCATGGGGCCAACCTACACAATATCCATTAAGTAGAAGACGACAAGGAGAATGATCTTTTACCAGGAGATTACAAGGAAGGCATCGATGTCACACGAAGGAAGATACACGGTACAAGTGATGAAAGAAAATAAACATTGAAAAGACAACCCCGTAGAAAGAGCGGGAGCAAGGCAAAGACCGAAATACATACATTGGCGGTTAGAAGGGAGGGAGACCGAGTTCACATGGAAGTTTTCCAAAAGTTTGCTCATTGAGGATGTGCGAGAAAGCATGGTATTAGATTTAAAAAATGTTAGTTAGTGACCACTGAAATATACGCAATTTGATTTTCAATTTTTATTTGGATTTTTGGTTGGTATTTCAAGAACATTTTGCCCAAATCCATCAAATTTAAACAAAAATACAAATTGTTTGTATCTCATTTGAATAGGCCCAAACCATCTAAATTACCCATTGAAACTTTACTCCGTGTGGGAGGGGTCGGTGGCTATGTGTACTAGGTCAAGAGAGTGAATGTATGGTTCTATGGGGTATTTGAGATGGACATTGTTGTTTGTGAGTGTTTTGAAACAAAATATCATGTTGTGGGATATATATCTAAAATTTAATTAATCATCAATTAAAGGTTTGGTCTTGTCTTCTTGGAACGAGACAAGACAATGTTTGGTGCTCACGTGGTTGAGATTTGAGATGAATGGATGGATGTATATGTGCTTCTGTGTGGCACGTGATATGATTCCTACATCTATGGTAAGCAGATACATTACACACGCCGGTAACAGCTCACACACATGGTGCATGGGCCGGTGGACTTGCTCGGCGAGAACGGCACATCGCAAGATCAGAAGACCCTCCCCCATCCACTGATGATTATTGGGTTGACGTGGCAGAATTTCGGAAAAAACAAAGGCAGAAACATCAAGTGAAAACGATAATACAGCACGATGTATGCCAGTGCCTCACTACCCAGATCTGCATTCCAATTTAACCGAAAAGATCAGAGTCACTGCTTTGAGCTGCTTTCTCGTCCACAGTGCCACCATCCTTAAGCTCACTGTCAATGGACCCGGCAAGACTGGATCCATCATCATGAAATATCCATCAAAAGGAATTTCAACTGTCAGAAAAGCATTTTGAAAGCATTTTTATTGGTTTGCAGTTGTAGTATTAATTCCAGGATTAGCAACCTATCCTACCGAGTGACGAGACGCAATTGTTAAGAGACTGATAATTTTGGCATGTGTTTTGCTCCGAGGCAGCGTCAAGCATATAGGGATGCATTGATGCGTAGGTTCCCTTCATGTTCTTTAAGAAGGACACGACCAATTTTAGTCCAAGAGCTCGTTTGTGTTCTTCCCCGATTTTTTTTTTTTTTGGCTCGCTTTGTATTTTGAGGTTATTATTTTTTCACTTTTCATATTTCTTCGTGAACAAAATAGGTTAATGACCATTTTTCTTAGATCAGTCCTAAAATGAAAGAGACACATATATTGTGATTTTAAAATAGATCTTTAGATTTATAGTTACTTTATTAACTTCGGGAAACATTCGCAGGGCAGCCCAAACCTCAAGAGGCAAGAGCCATTTATGAAACCACACTACTTTACCACTTAAATTTTGCGGGCCAAAAGCCTCCACACACAATATTTATTTTGTGTTTATGCAATTTTCCCATGCTTAGTAGAAGTTATGAAAAAATGTTGCAACATTTGGAACATGCCTCTAACAAAAATGCACTAAATCCTTATCTGGTTGCAACAATATGTTGGTAACAGACAACGACAACCAAAAACAAGACGAGAACGACAACAAGCTAATATAGGACATTTCTATGCTTGAGGCTTTCGTCTCAAGCCATTGAATAACATAGGAAGTCACCGATAGAAGAAGCGTCATAATCCCCTCCAAACTAACTTCACAGGTGCATCCAAAGGTACAACCTCCAGTCACACGGAGACCACACAACATGAAACCACAAAATGACATGGATCAAGGCCCCAAGAGACAATGCCTTGAAGAAAGAAACGACACGGAAGTGACACTATTGCTCATCCAAACGAGGGTTTAGGTTTTCACCTAGAGGCATCAAACCATAATGGGAAGAAAGTAGATGCTCTTCGAAGACGCTTCTAAGAAAGAGAATGACATCCGAGGGCGTTGGCTTTTGCCTGAGCTATCGGCTTTCTCCTCGTGATCGACCAGTGACAATGCAGATGATGGTGCTCCACATTGCTGAATGGAGGATCTCACAGCTAGCGCTGGTACAAATTTTTAGAATAAAACACAAGCTTAATTAGCAAGAACGGGTCGCACTCGACATTTCTCCCATGGAAACATCCTTAGAGCATCTCTAACAGAACATGTAAATATGCAACCTGTAAAACTCGAGTTCGGACCATTAAACTCGTGTTTACGGGTCAAAAAGGTGCTGGCACACAGAGCTCGTAAACCAAAACTGTAAAGCAGAATATTCTATTTTACAAGTTCGATTTGCGGGCTCTGTTCCACGACAACATCATACGAACCCGTAAAATCAGGATTTTTCACAGAATTCAAATGCAACATGATAAAATACAAACATAAACACATCCAACAATCGATCATAAATAATCAAATAATAGTTTTTAGCATACAATAATCATCCAAATTATGGCAACAATGTCTCAAACAAATTACAACAATAGTTTCCAAATAATTAAACAAATAGACAAATATCTCAACAATGGTTCATCACTGAGGCGCGCCTCCGATTTAGCAGGCTCACGCGGTCCTCTAGCTACTTGACGGCGAGGGTGAGGATGGTGGTCTCGCTGTCATCGTCCTGGAGCAGATCGTCGAGGTCGGAATCATCCGACGAGGACGAATTAGACAGATCAACATCCGTGAACTCGTTGGTCGAGTTCATCCTCGATTCGGCCGGCGCGGCGTTAGGCGGGCCACGGAGGCGAGGGAGGAGACGCTGGCAAGATGCGGGGCAACCAACGGGAGATCAGCGTCGGCGGATTCGACCGTATTGGGCGGAGGCGGCGGAGTCTGGTGGCGGTGCGTGAAAGTGAGGGGAGGGTGAGCGGTTGGGGCGGGGTGAAGCTTCAGTGCGCCTTAGATATGGATTTCCGTTTCGTTCGGCCTTCCAGCCGGCGAAAACCGGCCAAGTGGGGGTTTCAGACGCGACCTGTAATGTATCTGCGTCGTTTTTCGAACCAAATCCTTAAATTGACAGTTACTTTACAGTTTCCGCGTGTCTACCGGCGATGCTCTTAGGGCATGTACAATGGTGATGAGTCAGCTGTCTGTAAGAGGTAATTATTGATGATTTTGGTGATGTGGAGGAAAGAGAAGGAGGCTGTCAAGTTCCAGACAATCTGTAGGTTTCTTACAGACAGCTTACAGACACCATTTTTGTTGTTGTATGAAGGGTGTCTATAATTTGTACTCACATATAGCTATGGCTAAAAATAGATAACTTACAGACAAACTATTGTATACAATGTATATATCATTGAACATGGACAGTACTAAGGCCCTGTTTGTTTGGGCTGGAGCTTGTGCTTTTACTGCTTTTGGGTCCTAAGAAGCACAAGCCCAGCCAAACACCTAACTTCTGGATCCAACTTTTACAAGCGCTTAATTGTTTTGCACTACAAGCTCCAAAGCCCGTCGGGAGGTACTTCTCGTGGCTTTCCCCAGCTTGTGAACCCTCCCACCAATGAATGCCACCATACCTCCACATATTTACAGTCTAACTACCACTGCTATATAATAGCCTACCCCTTAACGTTTTTTCCCCAAATCCTCACCCCAGTCCCCATTTCCCCCCCGGCCGGCAGGTTCACATGAGGGGCTGCTAGGGTTCCTCCGCGCCGCCGGCCTCTCCATGCCGCGCCGCCGGCCTCTCCATGACGCGACATGCCGCGCCGCCGGCCTATCCATGCCGCGCCGCTGGCCTCTCCATGCCGCGACATGCCGCGCGCGCCGGCCTCTCCATGCCGCGCCGCCGGCCTCTCCTGTAGCGCCGCCGGCCTCTCCTGTCGCGCCGTCGGCCCTCTACTGCCGCGCCATCGTCCGCCGCCCTACAAGCCTCCTCGCATCCCCGCCCGTCCCCATCACAGATCTCGACACCAACTCGACCTGACCGGCGCCCTGAACTTGTTGCCGCCGTCGAGCAGCACATATTGCTCCCGTCCTTGAGCTGCTGTACGAGGCCGTCTCCGACCTTGGTGGTGCTGTAGGAGGCCGTCTCCGACCTGCTGAACGACGCCGGCCACCTACAATTTTGTTGTTAATGAACGATTTTTGCCAAGCAAATGTATATGTTAACCATGAAATTCTATCATGGAAAAAATCTATGGGTTAAATTTGTCATTTTTTAACCAAATTTATTTTTATCAAAAAAATGATACGCTTATTAGAGCTAGCACAAACTAGAATCAGCTTAATCCAATCACATTGGTACTCTTCAGCATTAAGGGGTAATTCAGACAATCACCACAAGTTGCATGTCCACCAGCTGTTCGAAAAGCAGATTGCCAAACAACAATTTTACATTTTATCAGCTGTCCAGCTCCAGCTGCTTCTCAGATCCTACCAGCTCCAGCTGCTTCTCGTTCAGCTGCAGCCCAAACAAACAGGCACTAAAGACATTATGAGACATCATGGGTCTAAACCAATGTACATGCCCTTCCTAGCTAACAGACTGAGCAGCAGCTTCAGAGGACAGATACAGAAGAATAAAGCGAGCCAGACAATGAGCAGAGAGATCAATCAAATATAATCGAAATTTATATACAGTACACATTTTCCATCGATTAGTCAATTCCGTGAGTTTGGCTACATCGATCCTCCCGTTGATTAGTTCGTCACTACTAGGGGTCTACCAAGAAAATCGATCCCGCAACAATTCGTCCATCAGCACGGGACGCCGAGGAACTCCGGGAAGCTAATCACGCCATTCCCGTCCACATCCGCGTCCGGCATCATCGTCCCCAGCTCCTCGAAGGGCAGCGGCGCCATGGACCGGGCCAGCTCGGCGGCGGAGATGTACCCGTTGCCGTTGCCGTCGCCGTCGCCGTCGAAGGCGCGGAACACCTCGAGCAGCTGCGCCTGGTCGACGAGGCGTGGGGCGTGGGCGGTCAGGACGGGGGCGATGGCGACCACCAGCTCGTCGGACTCCACCGTGCCGCCGCCTTCCTAGGATGCGTGGTCTTATAAGTCTCCGCCTCCCTCTCCGGACCGCTCGGCGGACGGCGGCGCGACCACCCCTCGCGCCTTGCTGTATTCGGATCGATCTCGTGACTGATTCGTCCCAAATAGGTAGACATAGAGGATTGATAGGCAAATTGGAGAGGAGGAGACGAGAGCGAGGACGGAGGGGAAAACAGAGGTGCTCGCTAACAATGGGGATGCTCGCGCTGAAGCGGCTCATGTCTGAGCGGCGGCGTCGCCAAATCCGAGCCCGTGGTAAGCCCCGCCCTGTCTTAGTTCTGGTTGTGGAACATATTACTGCAAGTTCATGCTCTGATGCAACAACACTAAAAAAAATCTCTTCTTTTCTACCGTGTTTGCTGTTCACTTTCCTTTTTCTGTGCGGCGAAGGGAGCAAGCTGATTCAATTCAGATTGCTCTATGCCGGCTGGCTAATGTTGTCTGACCATACAAATCTCGAATCTCTTTTAGCTGGATTGCGAGGTTTTTTTTCTTCTGTTTGAGTAGGCTAGGGTTTTTGGTTTTTTTTTTCTTCTGTTTGAGTAAACTGTCATGACCAAATCTTCGAACCCTGGCTGGACAGTCAAGCTTGCAGAGGTGTCGCCAGATGCTTCTCCTCCACTCGCGGACTCCCTCGGTCACCCTTAGATGAGCCAGCCTGTATGAGTTCACTAACTGACACAGAATGTTGTACCCTGTATGCTGATTTCACTGAAAATCTTACCTTTTCATAGAAATCCCATGCTACGTGAGTTCACAAACTTGCATAGCAGTTGGATGACAGAAACGTCATTGGTTTCCATGTGTGCATTTATGTGCTCAAACGTGTTATTTTTTCCTTTGTTAAAATCTGTAGCATTCTTTACCATGCAGGATGTGATGCAGACAGATGGAGTTCTTCAGAGGCTAAAAGAAAGAAGGAAGTCGGCAGCGATGATGTTTCTCCAGGTGCTAAACGATTGAGATCTTCAGGACTGCACCTTCCAGAGGTATGGCATATTTTTCCGCTAATGCAATAATTATATTGACAGAACTAGTAGAAGTTATGTTCATAAGAAAGGGGAATCAAAGTTACACAGGCTGAAAACAACCTAGAGGAAAACAGGAACTGAAAAACACAAGTAAAGGAAGGACTGAATGTGTGATCTGCAGCTGGGCTGCACACCACACCACATGCCTCCTGAAGGAGGCTGATGTTTTTTCTAATCAAGGAAGCAATTGTGACCAGGATCATCAATTTGATGTAAAACAAATCCTCCTATTACGCTCTTTACAAATGTGCCAAACAATGTAAGAGGCGAGAGATTGTTACATTTGTAATAGGAGGTATCTCTCGCCTCTTACATTGTTAGGCGCCAGATCCTAACAATGTAAAACAAATCCTCCTATTAATCCAGAATTAGATGTTTTTTTGAAGCTTTTGCTTGGATCTGGCGTAAAAAAAAACTCTAATGCTGGAGGCTTCATGTACTAATTCTAGAATTCGATTTTAATTGCAATATTGCCAATATAATTTATGAACGGATAACACATCTTTCAGCATTTACACTCCTACAAGGCTTGTATCTTTGCTTTGCACTAAACTGTTGCAGCTAACTCCAGCAGAAACTTTGTAGAATTTCTCTACCAACTAAGCACTACAAGCAGAGCCTAATTAATTTAAAATCGTCGTTGGCCCCTCCTTAATTTTGTTCCAAGCTCCGTTCCCGGCCGCAATTCATATATAAACACTGGCTTTACCATTTTCACTAGTTATTGTACTTCCTTATTTCAGCACCAATATGATTGAAAATGCACATTCTACATACTCCAAAGAACCGATAATGGATGGAAACAGTCACAATCGCAATCCACTTTTACCCCCTTCTGTTTTCTGTTGAGGTGGTACTTTCATGTCATGTCAGCAGATAATGGATTTAAACAGTCAAAGTTCCCTGTGGTGCAAACTGTGGGTTTTTTGGGGGGAGAAGTAACATCAAAGTTGGATGGGTTATGTATATGTTAGACAATGTTGGAACTTCTTAGGGAGCCCCGATGAAATTTAGTTTTGATTTTATACGATCTGCTGAATATTTTGTTTCTTTACCTTAGTTCCAAGGTTGTATGCCTCTTCACACTACCTTTTTTATTCTATTACACGGACTTCCATCTGTTTCACTATTCAGATGTACTATCTGTACCATATGGAGATGCTGTATGTTCATTTCTGCTACTTTATCTTATCTATGACATTTTGTTACACAACCTAGCACTTTGTGCACGAATGCACGGAAACTTTATATATCTAGCCTACCCCAACTTGCTTGGGACAAAGGCTTGGTTATTGTTGTTCCCAACCAAAGTAACCATCTGTCTTTACAATCTGAATTCTGAATTTCTATCACATGATTATTCATGCAGGATATCTGGTGTCACATTCATTCCCTAATGCCACTGCGAGATGCTGCTCGTACTGCCTGCGTGTCTCGTGCCTTTTCACAATCCTGGAGATATCATCCCAACCTCACCTTTAATAAGTGTATGCTTGGCTCAAATAGCAATGGACATGTAACAGATTTCATCAGAACAATTGACCATGTTCTGAAAAAACACTCGGGAACTAACATCAAGACACTCACACTTGAACTGGATGATTTTAAAAATTCCTGGCGTCGTCGGCTGAATAGTCTGCTTCAGATTGCCATGAGACCAGGGATTGAAGAAATATCCCTTAGCTTCGGCTTCTTTGCGAAGGCAGCATACACGTTTCCATGCTGGCTTTTATCTGATAGGATCAGGAATTCAATTCGGTGTCTTAAACTACACCGTTGTGTTTTCCGCCCCACAGTCAAACTTGGTCCTTTCAGAAGCCTGGCAATGCTGCGTTTCTTTGAAGTGCGTATTACAGGGTACAAGTTAGGGTGCCTTCTTACAAACAGTCCTGCTCTCGAGTGGTTGGAACTTAATTCTTGTGACGAGTTAGATAGCCTGAAGATACCCTGCCAGCTTCAGCGGCTTAGCTACCTGAGTGTTTACTTTTGCCTGAGGCTGTACATGATAGAGATCAAAGCTCCAAAACTTCGTGTTTTTGACTTGGATGCAGAAAAGGTAATAAAGCTCTCATTTGGAGTATCAGTGGAGCTGAAGCAGTTATACATAAGCAGTCCAGACCTTGTGAGTTGTGCCCATTTGGAGTTCCTCTCCAATGTGCCAGATCTCGAAGGTCTCAAGCTAAAATCGTGTTGCCAGGTAATCTGTGGAAGTTTGGTTGATCATGGACTAGTTTGTGCTTATAATAGCAGTCATCCTTTGGGATAATGAATCATCGACATGTTTGTGCAGGTGATCAGTTCAGTGATGCTACCCATCAAGTTACTCCACCTCAAAGAAATTAACCTTTCATTGACCGAAGAGGGTGACTATGATTATTTTTCTCTGGCTTGTTTGCTTGATAGCTGTCCTTCCTTGAGGAAAATTTTCTTAAATGTAAGTCAATGCAAGGATATCTAGCCATATGGTGGAAACAATGCTTAATTGATTGAAGTTATCTATTGATTTTCCATCTTCAGGTATCTCATACATGCGTGGGACATCAGACGTTCATGGAAGATCCCTCACACCCGAGACAGATGCCAGGGCAGCAGCATGGCAATCTTAAAAGCGTGACAATCTTTGGTTTCTGTTATGCAAAGAGCTTAGTCGAGCTAACATGCTATATCATCGAGAACGCTGCTACATCGTTGGAGAGCCTAACATTGGACATTCATGGTACGCGTGTTGTCTCGGTATCTGGTGCCATACTCAGGCCCATGTGCGATGGTAAGTTGGTGGAGGCTCCTCGAACTCTTCTGGCCATCAGAACATACATCCAGCGGAGAATCCCCTCGACTGTGAAGCTGAATGTCCTGGAGCCCTGCGGCACGTGCAGTAACTAGGTACTGTTGGACATTAGGCGCCAACCTATCGTCCTGGAGTAACTAGGTACTTTAAATGTTCTATGTTGTCGTTCAAATTACCGGAATTTGTCGGATGTTTGAAGTTGTGTACTGGTACCATTAAAAATAAGTGTGGTTTTGATTATTAACTGAACGACCTGATACTCGTCTCTCTGTAACTTCCACGGATGTCATGACCAAGTCTGTACTCTCTTTGGAGGTACAAAGAGCAAAAGACGAGGGTCTGTCGGGATCGTAAAAGTGCCAATATCTTTTTCCTGGGTTGCTGTTACCCAATTGTATCCTGACGTCAATACCGTGATGGAACCTTGCCAGGTTCATGGAAACAAAACAATGCAGAGGCTGATTTCAAAGGTGGAAGGTTCATACTTGTCTTGCTGGCCGTATGCATCATGGTCGATTCGTCAGAGCTTTTCTCTTTCACCCTTTTCTTTGAGTACGCGAAGGTGGGGAAGCCATTGTAGCCTGAAGTTTCAGTGTATATTCAGAAGAAAGGTGCCAGAGCGTTGCCGAGACTCGTACCGATCTCCTTCAAATGGAGACTCACATTGTGGTCTTGGGGTCTGGTGGCGATGGCCCTGGCTCTCCTGCGGTGCTCTCCAATTGCCACAAGGTGGCCTCTGCCCTTTGATATGATCCATGGTTCAGGTGGTGTTTGGCGTTTGTTTCGTAACTTGTGGGGCAGCTGGTCTCTGTTAGTGCTCTCATCATGCCGGTGGCAGCAATGCCCAAGGCTCATCCTGCTCGGAGGCACTTGGCGGCGAGTTTGCCTTGTCGACACGTGGCTGAGTCCTTTCACTTGTGCCGTCCGGGTTGGCTTGTAGTTTTCGTCTCTTTGGTAGCCCTTGTTGTAACTCGAGTTGTACTCTCTCAAAGTCTAGTCATCTGGTTAATGGAGGCGAGCGAGGAGCGTCTCCAACAGAAGTCCAAAAAACCCGGCTGGAGCATTTCATCAATAGTTTAAGTCTGGGTGATCGTGAAAATATTCCAGCATTAGCATTAGAAAACATCTCTGTTTGGTTTGCAGAATTATTGTTTACGTCAGCAAGGCAGCTGTATGATTGATTCTCCGCTGCTGATAACCTCGTTCCGCTAGTGACAACCATGCATACATAAACATTCTACTTCCTGATCCGATCAGCGGAATGACTGAAATTTGAGGGTAGATTCCGTGCATCTTCCTTCCTGGTTGAGCTGGTGCAGAGCTGAGGCGTTGTGTGCTAGCTTTGCTTGGACCGGATAGGGTGTTTCTGCATCCGGTGCATATGCACTCTTTATTTGGAATGCATTTTAAACATATTTAAAAATGTTAAATAAATATACAAATGGGCAGGTTTGGCTCGAATCATGTTAGGAGTGAGGTTATATTTGTAATAAACTATCAATCTCCAGATTTTGTTATTATCTAAACGGTACCTTTTAATCCAGGAAGCCAAAAGACAATGATTAAAATCTCTCATGTTTTGGATCCCAAGCCCACCAAATTCTTTTTTCCTACTCACAAACTCCCAACTAGCAAGATGGTATTTGTGAGAATCGTCAATATTATTCCAGAAAAAATGAGCCATTTGAGAGTTAATAGAAGCATGGCCCACTTGGAGAATTTAAGAAAAGAAAGCAAATACATAGAGATGCTGGCGATGAAAGCTTGCAGAAGAATGAGCCTCCCACGATATGATAAGAGCTTACCCCGCCAACCAGCAACCCTTTTAATAATCTTATCCAAAATTGGTTGCAGATCTTCTTTTCTAAGCTTAGAAAAATGTAATAGTACCCAAGGTAGATAAAAGGAAAATCACCTAGTTTATAGCCAAAAATTTGCACAAACAAATTCGGTTCAGCTTCATCCATATTAATATTTGTTGAAAATCACTTTTATGGTAATTAGTACGCATGCCCGACATTTGTTGAAAATAGGTAAGCAGCCACTTTAAGTTCCTAGCCATGTCCTAATCTATTTGTTAAAAAAGGATGGTGTCATCAGCGTATTGCAAGCTGATGACACCACGAGGAATGGCTTGTGGAAGCAACCCACATATCAACTGGTGACTAGCAGCCTTAAACAAAATTTTCGAAAACACATCAGCCACCAAATTAAACAAAATGGGGGAAAGGGGATCATCTTGTTTAAGCCCTTTGCTAGTCATGAAATATTTACTATTAACATCATTGATTCTAACACAGAAGGAACTTTTATGCATCCGGGATCAGATATTTTCCTCATCTTTTTGTCCTCCAAAGCCAAAGGAGGTCAAAAGATGAGAGACACTCTGGTTCAAGGTGGCCAGCTTGTCACGCGGCATGTTCAAAATCTGTATTGTTGCATCGCAAGATCACAAGACGCTGCCCCATCCACTCATGATTATTGAGTTGACGTGGCAGAAATTCGAAAACAAAATAGGCAAAAACATCAAGTGAAAAAGATAATACATAATGTATGCCAGTGCCTCATTGCCCAGATTAGCATTCGAATTTCACCGAAACGATCAGGGTCACGGCTTTGAGCTGTTTTCTTTTTTCAAGAAGAAGCGTGAGCCGTTCGTGTCTTCGTTCATTAAAATAGAAAGATGCTTTTATGATTACATTCGGAAAAGGTCCAGCTGTCCAGCATGGAGCTCAACGAATAAATCCATCAAGTCATTCTTAATAGGGGCGTGCTGAGCGTCCCCCGGAGGATCCGCGCTCCGATCCCCCGGGTCGCCAGCCGTCCGATTGATCCGTTGGATCTGGACAGACTCACATCTCGCGTATGTCTGATCCTCTCAGCGACAGTGCGAAATCGATGGGTCCCACCACATGCTGCTCCTCTCCCTCACCTTTTCCCTCTGCTTCTTTTCTTTCTGTCCACCCACGCCTCTTTCTTCCATCGTCCCTTCCATCGACGCTCGGCCAACGTGTATCCATGGCTGTCCTCCAAGCGGTTGCTACAAGCGGCAGCGCCTCCTGCTACCAACGGCGCCGGCTACTGCTACTGTGCGGAGCGGCGGGTGCTAAAAGCGATGGCTGCTGCTGCTACAAGAGGCAGCGGCCGGAGCTACCAATGGCGCCGGCGATTGCTACCGAGGGTAGCGGCGGCTGCTACAATAGGCAGCGGCGAGTGCTACAAGCGGCGGCTGCTGGATGCTACGATAGGTCGCGCCGAGTGCTACCAACGGCGGCGGCTGCTGCTACCAACGGCGTCGATCGGCAGCTGCTACCAACGGCGTCGGCGGCTGCTACCATTGGCAGCGGCAAGTGCTACAAGAGGCAGCAGCGAGTGCGACCAACGGCGGGCGGTTGCTGCTACCAAGGACGTCGGCGGCAGCTAGAATAGGCGACGGCTGCTGCTACAAAGGGCGTGGGCGGCTGCTACAATATGCGGAGGCGGATGCTACAATAGGCGGCGACCGCTGCTACAAGCGACCTCAACGAGCGTCCTGGTGAAGGTGGCGGCTGGCAGCGGGACGAGCTCACGGAGGTGAGGTGGAGGACGAGGGAGATGATGGGGCGGCGCGGGCATGCTCGAGGAGATGGTGACTAGCCTCCAGCGGCCGGCGGCGAGGCGAGCTCACCGAGGTGAGGATGAGGGAGATGTCCCCATGCACTACAAGAAAAGTTGCCATGGCCGACG
>NC_061511.1:214722841-214767932 GCF_022539505.1 Lolium rigidum | reverse complement strand
GATGGGCCGGCGCGGGCGTGCTCGCCGAGATGGTGGCCGGCGGCGGGGCGAACTCACCGAGGTGAGGTAAAGGACGAGGGAGGTGTCCCCATGGGGTGGCGCCGGCGTGCTCACAGAGATGACGGCCGGCGGCCCGGCGAGCTTACGGGGGTGGAGGTGTCCCCGGGGGACGGCGCAGGTGTGTCTAGTCGAGGTGGAGGCCGCCGGTGGGTGAGCTGAGACGAGGAGAGCAGCGTGAAAATAATTGGGGACCTCCAGCTCGCCGAAGGAAGGAATTGAATCAGGGAGAGGATAAGGAGCGGCCGGTGTGGGCCCTACAGGACGCGTGGCTTCCAGCCGAGGCGGAGGGTCGTACGAACGGATCCTCCGAGTGATCTACAGCGTTTTCCTTCTTAATAAGGTCCCAGAAGTTCTGGTAGAACTCCGCTGGAAATCCATTGGATCCTGACGCCTTATTAAGCTCTATTTGGAAGACAGCTTTTCTCACTTCCTCTCTGTGTAAGGGTTTGTAAGAATCGCATTCTCTTGCGGAGACACCTGAGAGATATCATCGATCCTAGATTCATCTAAGGATATATCTGATTCCTCCGGTGCACCGAATAAACCTTTATAATATGATGTAATATAAGACTTGAGCTGCTCATGGCCCTCAATCAGACCCTCATCTTGTGACAGAGAATGAATGTGTTTCTTCCTGTGCCGACCATTGGCTACACTATGGAAGTATCTCGTATTCGAATCTCCTTGAAGAATGAATTGGGCTTTAAATTTTTGGTACCATTTGAGTTCCTCTTCTCTCAGTAGTCCAGCTAACTTTGCATTATATTGACTTTTAAGTTCAATTTCTTGCGTAGTCAGTGTGCGTACTTCGGCGATTGCCTCTAAATCATCAATTGATGAAGAGAGAGAGTTAATTTCTCCAGCTTAAGCTGTCCAGCCAATGTGGCAGATCATGTTGTGCGACCTACTCAGACTGCTTTCATGCAAGGATGATATATCCTAGATGGAGTCGTTACGTTGCATGAAACAATCCATGAGTTGCACCGCAAAAAGTTGAATGGAGTTATCCTTAAAATCGACTTTAAAAAAGCATATGATAAAGTCAAATGGTCGTTTCTTCAACAAACACTCCGTATGAAAGGTTTTTCTGAGGAGTGGTGCGCTTTAATTAATAACTTTGTTTTTGGAGAAAGTGTCGCCATTAAAGTAAACGATGATATTGGTTGATACTTTCAAACAAAAAAAAGAAGGTTTAAGACAAGGTGATCCGCTACCTCCAATGTTACTTAACATTGTTGCAGATGTTGGCAATTTTAATTAAGCGTGCTAAAGTTGATGGTCAAATTGAAGGAGTGGTACCTCATTTAGTTGATGGAGGTTTATCAATTCTTCAGTACGCCGACACAATTCTGTTTATGGATCATGACCTACAAAAAGGACAAACCTGAAATTAATTTTGTCAGCGTTCGAACAACTATCAGGTCTCAAAATAAATTTCCATAAGAACGAATTGTTTTGCTTTGGCGAAGCCTAATTCAAGACAAACCTGTACGCCGAACTCTTGAGTTGTGGGTTGGGCAGCTTTCCACTTAGCTATTTGGGCATGCCGAAATAGGAACGAGGAAAAAGTCACCCGCTCCCCTCGTCGTCTCCTCCGGGCGACAGGGGGGAAAACCCTAGCCCCCCCGCCGCCGCCACCTCTCCCCACCATCTCCCCCTCCTCGTCGCCCCCCGAGGCTGCCGCCGGGCAAAGCCGGGCGACACCGGTGAAGGGGGCGGCGGGGACCTAGCGCCTCTCGGCTCCTGGCGCGGAGGATGCTGGAGGGACGCCTCCATGACGGGGACCGGAGGTTGGGCACGCGCGGGCGGGGCTGCGGCGCCGGTCTGCGTGCGGGCGTGGTGGTGGCCGGCCAGGGAGCGGTGGAGGTGCTGCGGCCTGCGGGGGAGGATGGCGCAAGGCGGCGCGCGGGCCCAGATGGGTTCGTGCGGGCCTGGTTGGGCTTGCCAGGGGGTCGCGCTGCGGCTGGTGGCGGCCGGGGCTGTGGCCGCGTCCTTCTTCTTGGCTTCCGCGGCGAGGCTGTAGATGGCGGGCGTGGCGACGGGCATGGTGGCTGTTCCAAGGGGCTGCGGCATGGTTCGTGCATGGTGCTGGCGGCGGTGGCCGAGTGCTGGTGGCCTTGGGATTCGAGGGCACGGCGACGGGACGGTGGGCATCCGCGATGGCATGTTGGTCGGCATGCTTTGACCGCCTGCCGGTGAGGGACGCTTTGGCGGGGATGGTGCTCGGGTGAAAGCCCCGCCCGACTCGGTCGGTGCCGGCGATGACGACGCCCCGGGGCGCCGTTCTCCTTCTTGAAGGCATCGTCGTGGGGCTCCTACCTCTCCTGCATTGAAGGCTTCATGCTCTCCGGGTGAAAACCCAAGCTTTGGCCTCGGCCGGTGCGGGCGACGGCGACGGTCTCGTCGCTTCCCTTCTTGGAGGCGTCATCTTGGAGCGCTTGACCTTCTCTCGGCGGTGGTGGTTTTGCTTGTCGTGCTATCTTGCCACGCCGGACGGGTTGGAGGATGTCGAGGCGGCGGCCTCGGATAGGTGGCTGTGAGCCGGGGCGGCGGCCCCGGAAGGCGGTGCGGCAACATCTCTATGGTGCGGGGATGCGGCTTGCCACGACTTGGGTGGCGACCCTGGCCGTGTGGGCGGCAGGGCAGTCAAAGCATGCCGACCGACATAGAGATGTCGGTCGGCGGGTCCTAGTGGGGACGGTCGGACGTTATGTCGGGGCGGCGGCCCCGGATGAGTTGGTGTGATGACCGTGGTCTGCGGTCGTTTGCCCTGGGCAGCTTGGGTTGCGGGTGAACGGTTCGTGCGGCATTGCAGCTCGAGAGCGAGCGGTGGTACGTCGGGGCGGCGGCCCGGAAGGTGGTGGTCTTGGTGGATGCGCAGGGCGTGACGGAGCGAGCGGTATGTCGGAGCGGCGGCTCCGAATGTTCGTCATCTTGACGATGCTCGAGGATATCGACTTTGTGTCGCGAGGGCGACAAGGTCGTTTTGGCGCGGTTCTACGAGCGGTTCGTCTTCTTCAGCTATGTTGGAGTGTCCCGTGTCTGCTCCTCTCATAGTAGGCACGGCGTCTTCTCTCCGGCTTGGTTGGATGGCAAGCTAGTCTTCGCGAGTGTGTCGTCTGCTTGTATCAGTAGTGGTTTTGTGCGGGCTTGCCTTTATGGCGTGGCAAGTAGGGGTATGGCCCTGCGGTGTCTTGTTGTATGGTTTTCTCCCGGTTTTCTCCTAAAAACTGTGCACTTTCTGCTTAATTAATCGATGGGGCAACTTTTGCCTCCGTTTCAAAAAAAAAAAAATTGGGCATGCCGGGACCTCAAGACCTCGTGACTTATTCGGCCCAAATAAGTAGACATAGAGGATTGATACTTCATACAGTACGTTGGAGGGGAAAACAGAGGTCGAGTCCTCCTCTCGCTAACATGGGGATGCTCGCGCTGACGCGCCTCATGTCCACGCAGTCGCAGCGGCGGCGGCGGCGCCAAATCCGAGCCCGTGGTAAGCCCCGCCCGCATTGTCTTACTTCTGCCTATGGGACATAGCGCGTTCACGCGCGCTGTGATGCAACAAGGCTTAGGGTTGTTCTTCGACTAAAAAATCTTTTTTTTACTGTGTCTGTTGTTTACTTTTCCTTTCTTTTCTATTTGAGAAGGCTAGGGTTCCAACGGAAGTTCCTTGTTGTTCTAATGTGAGTTTGCTTATAAAAAAGACAAGGTTGAGAAGACATATCAAGATGTATATAAAAATATCCTGTCATCAGCAAATTCTAATAGCCTACACCATCCACTGGAGTAAAAACATGAAATCCCCACGATTTTGAGGATAATCCTTTGGGGGGATTGCATTGCTCTGCACAGAACAATTCTATGGCCAATTGAAGCTCATTTATTCAGTTGTCCAGTCAAGAATTAGTACAAATCGAGTTCGCGTTCTTGCAATAGAAGTTGAAATAACAGAAACATACTTGGTTTCTATGTGTGCTCATTATTCTTGTTTTCCTCTGTTGAAATGTGTAGTATTCTGTACCATGCAGGATGTGGTGCTTCAGATCGATGTAGCTCTTCGGTGGCTAAAAGAAAGAGGGGAGTCGGCAGAGATGGTGATGTTTCTCCAAGTGTTAAACGATTGAGATATTCAGGGCCGCACCTTCCGGAGGTATGCCATAGTTTCCTTCTAATGCAATAATTACACTGACGGAACCAGTAGGAGTTTTGTGCATTAAGAAGGGGGGATCAAAGTTACAAAGACTGAAAATAACCTAGAGGAAAACAGGAGCTGAAAAACGCGAGGGAAAGAGAGACCTAATCCGCGATCATTAGCTGTTGTTGTTCTAATCAAGGAAGAAGTTGTGGCCAGGATCATCGATATGCTGTAAAACAATCCCTTCATGAATTACATGTACTTTCAAAGCTTAGTGCTGGAAGCCTCCTGGGCTAAAGTTAGAACTTTAGGGAGCCCCAAGGCAATTTAGTCTTGATTTTGTATGGTCTGTTTAATATATTGTTTCTTCACCTTAGTTGCAAGGTTTTATGTCTCTTTACACCAACTTTTTTTATTCTATTACATGGACTTCTATCCGTTTCGCTGTTCATATGGACTATTTGTACCCTAATGGAGATCGCTATAGCCTATATGTTTCATTTAAACTACTTTAGCTTATCTATGACATTCTGTTGCGCAACAAAGCACTATTTTTGTGGAACCGTGCGCTCTTTCGGTGGAATGTCCATCTTAATCCATATGGTTTATTGATTTTCTTATATTCCCAACTGAAGTAACCATCTGCCTTCAATCTGGATTCCGAACTTCTGTTGTCACATGATTATTCATGCAGGATATCTGGTGTCACATTCATTCCCTAATGCCACTGCGAGATGCTGCTCGTACTGCCTGCGTGTCTCGTGCCTTTTCACAATCCTGGAGATATCATCCCAACCTCAACTTTACTAATAAGAGTATACTGGGCTCAGATAGCAATGGATGTGGAATGGATTTTATCAGAACAACCAACCATGTTCTGAAAAAACACTCGGGCACTAACGTGAAGACACTCACACTTGAACTGCATGATTATAAAAGTGGCTGGCGTCGTCGTTTAGATAGTTGGCTTCTGATTGCTCTGACACCAGGGATTGAAGAAATAACCGTTAGCTTTGGCTTCTTTGCTAAGGCAACATACAAGTTTCCTTGCTGGATTTTATCTGATAGGATCACGAACTCAGTTCGGTGTCTTAAACTGCGGCGTTGCGCTTTCTGCCCCATAGTCAAACTTGGTCCTTTTAGAAGCCTGGCAATGCTGCGTTTCTTTCAAGTGCGTATTACAGGTGACACGTTAGGGGGCCTTCTTTCAAACAGTCTTGCTCTGGAGTGGCTGGAACTTAATTCTTGTGACAAGTTAGATTTCCTGAAGATACCCTGCCAGCTTCAGCGGCTTAGCTACCTGAGGATTTATTTGTGCCGGAGGCTGTATGTGATAGAGATCAATGCTCCAAATCTTCGCGTTTTCCATTTGGAGGCAGAAAAGGTAACAGAGCTGTCACTTGGAGTATCAGTGAAACTGAAGCTGTTATACATAAGCAGTCCAGACCTTGCGAGCTATATCCGTTTGGGGCTCCTCTCCAATGTGCCAGATCTTGAAAGTTTCAACCTCAAATCAATTTGCCAGGTATTCTGTATTAGTTTGGTTGACTATGGACTAGTTAGTGCTTATAGTAGCAGTCATATTTTGGAAAATGTATGTTAACAACTCCTCGACATGTTTGTGCAGATTGCCAGTCCACTGATGCTACCCGTCAGGTTCCTCCACCTCAAAGAATTTAACCTTTCACTAACCGGACAGGGTGTCTCAGAAGCCTATGATTATTTTTCTCTGGCTTCTTTGCTTGATTCCTGTCCTTCCTTGAGGAATATATTCTTAAATGTAAGTTGCTGCCAAGGTATATCTAGCCATTATGGTGGAACCAATAATAAGTGCCTCCTGCTGAAAGCGGTCCATGGGCTATTCTCGGGGCGGGACTCTCCGTGGACCAGATGGATAAAGCGCAGTTATCTTGGTGAACACCCTCAGGCGGCCACCCCCGCTTGGAAATGCTTCCAATCGCTTATCCCACTGTACCGCTCCATTACGAGAGTCGAGCCCCGCGACGGGCACTCCACGTCGCTCTGGCATGGACGCTTGGACCCAGCTGGGCCCCCTGTCGGTGGCTCTCCCCGCAGCTTTCTCGCACTGTCTCCGCCCCCTCGCCACCGTCGCCGATGCCCTTGAAAGCGGAACCGTGGAGATCCCGCTCGCTCACCGGGTGTCTGCGGCAGCCTCCGGGGAGATGGAGTTTGTACATGCTTGCCTCTCTCGGATCTCCCTCGCGGCGTCACCGGACGTCCGTTTCGTCGCCCTCGGCCCATCTGTCGACTTCTCCACAGGGTGTGTCTACCAAGCTCTTCACGCCTCCGGTTGTGTCGTCCCGGGCCGGGACGTCAGCTGGAACCGCTTCGCGCCCCTCAAGGTGAAAGTGTTCTTCCGGATCATGCGCCTCCGAGAAAACAAGGACGCGTGCGGCTGCTGCATCGTCTCGGGTGTGTGCCCTCCACGGATTGCCCCTTCCGCCCGGCCAGCCGAAGACATCTCGCACCTGTTCGTTGGCTGCCCCCGCCTCCGCCCCTTGTGGAATATCATCTCTCCCTCGGGGCGCCCCCGGGCCGATGATGACGTGTTGGGCCTCCTCGATGCTCTCTCCGAAGACTTGCCCCCCATGCACCCGAAAGCGCGTAACACCGCCATCCTTGCCTTCGTTGTGGTCCATCCGGAAATCCCGGAATAGAATGGTCTTCGACGCGGATCTTATGTCTACCCTGCGCGTCGTCGGATATGGTAGCCGACCACATCCGCATGTGGATCGTCCGCGCCCCCTCCAGTGTCGACACGAGCCCCCTGCTGGCTTGGTGTGGATCTATCTCTTAGCCCCTTAAACACTTGTACCCCTCCTCTAGCTGCTCCCCTTCGTGTTGAGCGCGGCATGCCGCCTCCCCCGACCCAGGATTGTTGGCTTACGCCCCCTGGCTTCGCACCCTTTGTAACCCCCCGTTAATTAATGAAAACTGAGTTCAGGTGGGCGATCGCCCCCCGTTGATTCTTCAAAAAAAAATAATGAATCGATTGAACTATATTGCTCCGTTTCATCTTCAGGTATCACATAAATGCGTGGGGCATCAGACGATGTCGGAAGACCCCACGCACACGAGGCAGATGCCAGGACAGCAGCAGCATGGCAATCTCAAGAGCGTGACGATCCTTGGTTTCTGTTATGCGAAGAGCTTGGTCGAGCTAACATGCTATATCGTCGAGAACGCTGCTGCGTCATTGGAGAGCCTAACATTGGACATTCATGGTACGCATTTGGTCTCAGTATATGGTGCCATACTCAAGCCCATGTACGATGGTAAGTTGGTGGAGGCTCCTCGAACTCTTTTGGCCATCAGAACGTACATCCAGCGGAGAATCCCCTCGACGGTTAAGCTGAATGTCCTGGAGCCCTGCGGTCCGTGCAGTAGTAGTGTTGGACATTAGGCACCAACCTATCGTCCTAGAGTAATTTTAAATGCACTATGTTGTCGTTCAAATTACCGGAATTTGTCGGATGTTTTAAGTTGTGTACTGGTACCATTAAAAATAAGTGTGGTTTTGATTATTAATTGAGCGACCTGATGCTCGTCTCTGTATTTCCACGGATGTCATGACCAAGTCTGTACTCCCTTTGGAGTTTGGAGGCACAAAGAACAAAAGATGAGGGTTTGTCAGATCACGAGATGCACCGCCGCCCACTAATGATTGTCGAGTTGACCTGGCAGAAATTTAGAAGAAAAATAGGCTGGCCGAATTTTAAAAATAGGCAGAAATATCAGGTGAAGACTATTCTGATATGAATATATGATGCCTTCTGCCTGTGCTGTCGTCTGCCCATATATGCATTCGATGATTTGACCAAAAGATCAGTGTCACTGCGTCGATCTCATCCGTAACCACCATCCCTTAGATCACCGTCAATGCACCCATCAAGAGTTTAAGTCTGGGTGATCATGAAAATATTCCAGCATTAGCATTAGAAAAACATTTCTGTGGTTGGTTTGCAGAAATACTGTTTGTGTCAGCAAGGTAGCTGTACGATTCTCCTCCGCTGATAACCTCTATCTGGTAATGACAACCACATACATAGATAAACATTCTACTTCCTGATCCGATCGGCGGAATGGCTGGAATTGGAGGGTAGATTCCGTGCATCTTCCTTCCTGGTTGGGCTGGTGCAGAGCAGAGCTGAGGCGTTGTGTGCTAGCTTTGCTTGGACCATCTTTTTGTCCTGCAAAGGAGGTCAAAAGACGAGAGACACTCCGGTTCAAGGTGGCCAGCTTGTCACGCGGCATGTTCAAAAATCTGCAATGTTGTTAGCTGTCACACGGTATGCATGTGTAATTTTATCGAAAAATAATTGCATGTGTAGTTACCAGGAGTACTAACATTCTTTTTTTTCCTTCCTTTTACAGTAGGAGTACTAACATTCTACCTAAGCTAATATAGCTGGTTTCCTTGTGTCAGCCTAAAACTAATTTGAAGAACTAAAGTGTGCACTTTTCCTTTGTAGAAACTTGCTTGGGTTTTTTAGAGTACAAAGTTTTAAGGTTACAATGGCAGAAGCATATGCTTTTAGAGAAGGCTTAGTGCTTGCCCAATCCATTGGATGCAACAATTATTTTATCCAAACTAATTGCATGCAGGTAGTAGATACAATGAAGAATGGTGGATTCTCGGCAACCTCATCAGCTGTGAAGTTGGTTTGACAATGTTTCGATAGAGTTTTGTAATAGCGAGGCCAATCAGGTGGCGCATGAGCTTGCTAGAGATGCTTACACTTCTAGTACCTTTTGTAATTAGGCCGATGAAAACCTCCTAGGTTATTAGCAAGCTCGCAAATGATATAACTTTGTTATCTGATCAATAAAGTATGCCGCATGGTGTTCCCTAAATTTTTTTTTTAGGTTACAAGTACAGTGTCAAGCGGCATCCCGCACTCGTCCGGAAAAGACATGATTTAGGCAAAGGTGCAGAGATCCAAAGTAGAACCAATGAAGGGTGTGAGCAAATTCCGTCCCACCAGCATTGCAACCCTAGTTACAAGCCACCGACAAGCATCAAAATCCCGTTCTCTTGCATTGAATGATCCAAGAGTTTTGCCCCGCAACAAAAAACAAATTCTAGCTTTCATCTTGATTCTAGCAAAGACAGTGGCGGGCATGGTGCTCGCGTCCTCGAAAACCCTTGCATTTCTCCCGCTTCAAATTTCCCACGAGATGAACATGATGAGTGAGGCTATAGCTCTCCGCCTAATGCGGTGAGCATGCATGGGCCCAATAACAAACTACCCCGATTGTGTAAAGATCTTCCGTAAAACTGTAATAGCAGATTTCACAAGCCTAGAACCAAACTAATGTGGGCTGCATGTGGTGGTTTTGTCGTTATTCCTCGACTTCATCGGTGGGATGCGGTGGATCTTGGCCTAAGGTAGCACGGGTACGTTCCCGGTCGACGTGCCATAACGACATATGCAACGCTGCTTACAATGGATCCGTTCATTGACTCACAAAGGCTTATTGATGATGGTGTTTCTTTTATCTAGCAATGGTGAAGGCGAGTGGCGGAGCCACACACAAGCAGTGTAGTCACTTGACTACACAGCTTTTTAGCTATACAAGAACAAATCATGAGAAAAATATTTAAAAATCGTATAAATATATGTCTTTGACTACATAGCTTCAAATTGACTACACATGGTTCAAGTCTTGGCTCCGCCACTCTGAAGGCTTGTCGTGTCTGTGTCTTCCAACATGTGTCTACGTGGCGTTGGAGTTCGGCGCGGACCCTAAGACAAGAATTTTCTCCTAGTTCGTCAGCACGTTTATTTACGCATATAACTTATTTTTTTATTAATAAAATACATGGTTGCTTTCAAAAAAAAGTTTGTTTACGCATATATATATATATATATATATATATATATCTTAATTGTCTATTAAGAAAATACCTGGTTGCTTTTATTAAAAAAAAACTCGCGCAAAAAGCACAGTCTCAGTACTCACCCTCCTTTCAACTCAGGTCTAAAGATAACCTAAGAAAAGCAGGTCTAAAAATAAAAATAAAGAGGTTACAACTTACTCCGTACAACTTACGAGCTGCAGGCAAAAGAAAGAAAAACTTCTGTTATTTACGCGCACGGCGCACCCACCTCCTTCCATTTCTGCCATGCATGCACCCACCGACCCGGTCAGTAGTTTACCTCGCCCGACGCGTCTTCCTCCCGCGCCTGCCCGGTAATCTCTCCTTCCCTCCATAAATAACACCAAAGTCTCCTCCCCTCAAACCCACCGCCCAGTCTCCGCCGCCTCCTCCTCCTCCCCGCCGAACAAGTCAAAGATCCACCATCACCGAGACTCGCCTCCCCACCGGCGCTTGCGATGACGAAGCCCGCCCCGACGCTGCGCGGCAGCCAGCTGAAGCAACTCCGCGCCCTGTTCACCCGCTTCGACATGGACAACGACGGCAGCCTCACCCAGCTCGAGCTCGCGGCCCTGCTCCGCTCCCTGGGCCTGCGCCCGACGGGGGAGGACTCCCGCTCCCTCCTGCTCGCCATCGACGCGGACGGCAGCGGGACCGTGGAGTTCGACGAGCTGGCGCGGGCCATCGCGCCCGTGCTCACCGCGCACGCGCCCAGGCTCGTCGACCAGGCGCAGCTGCTGGAGGTGTTCCAGGCCTTCGACCGCGACGGCAACGGTTACATCTCCGCGGCCGAGCTGGCAAGGTCCATGGCGAAGCTGGGGCAGCCGCTCACCTTCGACGAGCTGCGGAGGATGATGGCCGACGCGGACGTCGACGGGGACGGCGTCATCAGCTTCCGGGAGTTCGCGGGCGTCATGGCACGCTCCGCGCTCGACTTCCTCGGCGTCCCCTGCTGACTGGATCACCGGTCGGATCTCCGGCGGGCCGGCCGGGGTCTGGTTAATTAGGACTTCTTCTTGCTAATTAGGAATCTATCGATGTACCACACCGGAACTCACGGAACTTTGAACGGTTTGATCAAGAATGTGTACAAATTTTTGGATTTGATTGATCTGTTTGATTGACTCGTTCTGTCGTTCCGTCGAGACTGTGTCATCTGAAGCTTCTATCGTACTGCCGTGCGGTGCTCGCTGACGACGACGTTCTCGTGGAGGAAAATGTTGTCTGTGAACTGTAATCACCCGTTCTTGCCAATCAAGCTTTGGATTTTATTAGTTGAAAAATATTTGTAGTGGCAGCACTAGCTGTGAGATCCGCCTGTCGCGCCGAGCAGAAGAGCCACCGTCCATCCATGTGCGCCGCCCGCCACCGACCGGACCCGGAGGAGGGTGACTGGGTGAGCAACGCGGCGCTCTGTTGGCAGCGGCGGCCGATCCAAACATTGGAGTGTCCAAATGGAAACGGCATTCATCTTTGGACTTGCTTCGAGGACCAAAAAAAAATGTATGGTCCATGGACGACAACCCACAGGACACCAGGCACCAGCTATGCCTAGGAAGATGCACGGAACGTACGCGTCATCCGACATCCGTTCTGCCTCCACCCAAAAAAAGGGCCAACATACTAATCTGCAGAAGAGGATCTTTCAGCTCGGCCTTAGGCTGGTGCCAAGGCACCGCCCGCTCCCGCCCCGCCACGTCAGCTTTTGGCCCACTCTCACCCCACTCTCACCACGCGGTCATGCGTCTGCGGTATAGTGCTGAAACTTTAGTTCTCTCTCCTCCACGTCAGACTTTTCTCTCTCTTCAACATGAGCATATCTTTGTTTACGTTACAACAATATAAATAATGCAAGGAAATTATTTTATTGAACTAAAATTGTTACCGATTACATCATAAAAAAAATTACATAAAAATCTGAAAAGATTACATAAAAATCTGAAAAAATTACATAATCTAGGAATTAGCCCAGACATGCTCCATCAAATCATGCTTGGAGTCTGTGCATACATCGGTGACTCCCTCATTTCGGTGTCCATCTGAATCCTGGCTGCTAGGCTTGGTGGTGCATGGTGGTGTATTGCGGGGCCGACATTTGAATCAAGCTGTCTCATAGATGTTGTCCAAATTTTGTCCACGCTCATCGTCAATGATCATGTTGTGCGGAATGACACATGCACGCATGATCAATCCAAGAGTACGCACGGAGTAGGAGCGTCCCGGAGCTGCTAGAATGTTGAACCTAGACTTCAACACTCCAAAGGCACACTCGACATCTTTGCGATGCGGCGATTGAGCGAAGTGAACACTCGCCGCTTCTCGCTTTGTGGAAGAGTAACACCTTTCATGAACACCGGCCGAGAGGGGTAGATGCCGTCGGCAAGGTAGTAACCATAGTTGTACTCGTGTCCATTCACCGTGAAGTTCACTACGGGTGCTTCTCCCCTAAGCACATCGGTGAACAACGGCGGCTGGTTCGAGTACATTGAGGTCGTTGTTGGACCCGGCCACTCCAAAAAAGGCATGCCGGATCCAACGATCATACGACGCAACGGCTTCTAAGATTATGGTAGGGTGTTTGATGTCTCCCCTTGTGAATTGGCCGACGCATGAGCCACTGGGCGGTTCCTCCACTGCCAATGCATGCAATCGATGCTCCCTAACATGCCCGGAAAGCCACGCTCCTCGGCTTTCGCTAACGGCCGCTGAGTATCCTCCACGGTTGGGCGACGGCAAAACGTCTCCCCGTAACAATCAATGATGCCTTCACGGAATCTATCTAGACAATCGATGAAGTTTGTCTAGCTAACTTAAGCCACTCATCTATTGTATCTGCGGCGGCTCCATAAGCTAACGGACGCAAAGCCGCGAGTACACTTTTGCGGGGAGAGAAACCAGCACGGTTGAGAGCATCATCTCTTTGGGTGAAATACGGAGAGTATTCACCCGATCTAGCCACAATGGTCAGGAAGAGGGAGCGTCTCATCCGATACCTTCGCCGAAAGTAGCTCGGAGGATAGTTGCAGTCGTCGGCGAAGTAGTCCTCGAAGAGCCGATCGTGGGCACCCAGACGATCACGCCGATGAGCCGTCGGCGGCGCCGACGTCTTGGCACCACCTCCTCGGCTTGCATCTCCTCCTCATACTCCTGTCTGGAATGCGGCGATGAATTCACCCTCCACTCCAGTCGCTCGAGCTGGCTGTTGGATGAAGACATGGTGTAGAGTGGAGTGGAAATGGAGAGTGGAGGTGTGGAATGGCTGAAAACATATGGGGGTATTTATAGGGTTTTTGAACCGGCAACGGCTAGGCGACGTGGACCAATCGCGTCGCGGCACGTCGGCTAGCCGTTGGGCACTGCCCGCCCCGCTCCCGCCCGCTCCCGCCCGCTCTCGCCCGCATCCAGCCCGCCTCCCGCCCGCCTAGCGCCCGCCTCCCGCCCGCCGCCTCCCGCCCCACCCCGCCATCGCGCCGGCCCGCCTCCCGCCCTCTCCCGCCTCCTCCCGCCGCCAACGCGGGCGCCCGGCCGGGCGGGAGCGGGCGCTCACCGCCGGGCGCCCCCGCCGGCGCCCCTCCCTCCGTCCCGCCCGCCTCCGGCCCCTCTCCCCGCCCCGCCCCGGCGGTAGCGCCCCGGCTGCCGCCCGCGTTGGCACCAGCCTTATTGTTTAGCATAAGCAATCGCGCCTCATCTCCCGTTAATTAATTCTTTTAGGCAAATGGTTGTTTGTTAATTTGGTCGAGTATAATTCGGCAAAACCAAGACCAGGAATGATTCTTTGTTGTTATTTCTGGAATATTGCACGATGATCAATCCGGTCTTTGATGGGTCCACTGATCGACGGTGGATATGGATGAGAGCGCAGTGAAACGCTGATCTTTTCTGCTCAAATCATCCGATGCAGATCCTAGGTTAGGCCCCGCCTGCCAGTGAGCGCCGGCATCACACTATCGTTATCACTTGATGTTTCTGCCTAATTTTGAAGCTCTACCAGGTCAACTCAACAATCATTAGTTGCTGCGTAGGGCTGCATCTTGTGATCCTGTCAACGATGAGAAGTTTTCATGTAGGGGGCAGCATATTCATTTCGTAAGTAGTTTATGCTGACACAAGGAAACAACCTGGCTTAGCTAAAATAGTACTGCACCGCACATACCGTGTGACAGGCCAAAGGCGGTTTGCGCATGCCGTGTGACGAGCTGGAAAAGATGGTTCAAGGCGAGTGGTTACACTGTCTAGGGTCGGAGCTAGGCCTGGTGCTGTAGCACCGGCCTAGCAGCTGAAAGCAAACAAGCATTCACCAAATTTCAAGGCTATAATATGAAAATCCTAGGTAACTAGCACCACTAAGCAAGGTTTAGCACCAGCCATGGGCTGTTTTCGGCTCCGCCCCTGTCTGTCTTCCTCTAAGGGTGACTTCTTTTGGGCTTCTAGGCCAGCTTCAAGGTGGTGGACCGCTGAAGCCCAAAAGAAGTCTTCAGCTTCCATCTTGCTTATTTCCACCGAGAAGTCCAACTCCTGTGTATACCGAAAAACTGGTCATGACCTGTTTCTGGAGGGCTTCCCGAGCTTCTGCTCTCTGAAGCGAATCGGTACTCTGTGTTGCCCCTATTGTTGCTTCTATTTACAACGAACTGCCCCTCCAGAGAATAACCCTTCGATTAAAAAAGGGAAAATTTGCCACATGACACCATTATTTTTTGGCGTTTGCTGAAACACACCTCTCGATTGTGTCTTTGCCAGGTACCATTACAATTACGTGACACATTTGCCAGAACACACCACCTGGCTAAAAAGGGAAAGCTTTGCACTTTGTCTCAAAACCAGTCATCACAAGAAAAAGTACAAAACTTTCCGTTTTTAGGCTGGTGGTGTGTTCTGGCAAATGTGTCACAAAATTATAATGGTACATGGCAAAGATATAATCGGATGGTGTGTTTCAGCAAATGCTAGAAAATAACGGTGTCCTGTAGCAAATTTTCCCATTAAAAAAAGTCAAAAAAACATCTCAAAAAAAAAGGGACGCATCGCTCATTCCCGAGCGAGGTAGGGTTCCGTGCCGTCGCTGCTCCACCGCGGAACCCGCCGCCGGCTCCCCCTGCTCGTTTCCGCGCTCCCCGATCTCCAGCAACAGCCGCGACCGGCGCCCGCCTCTCCACCCGTCGGCCGGCGCCGACGGCGATCTGGCCACTCCGCCCCCCGCCGCTCTCCCCCCACCGCATCCCCGTGTTCTTTCAACCGCCGCAAGGACGGCCCGCCTCCCCACCCGCCGAACGGCGCAGACGACGAGCGCTCCGCTCCGCCCCCGCTGCTGACCGTCGACCTCGTCCTCCCCCAACCTGCCTCGTCCTTGGTGTTGTCCCCAAATCGACATTCTCTGTTTGTGAATTGATGTTCTGCTAGTAATTTTTATTTTCTTGATATAGATTGCTCTCTGGAAGTATATTGCTTTCTTCTATCTGTATCAAAAGATCAGAATTATTTGCTTACTTGTGTATATGTATCACAAGATATTGTTGTATATATATTGTATATATATATTGTATTATCTACTAAAAACTACTGTATATATATTGTATTATCTCTTCATCACTTATTCAGGACACATATCAAACTTTAGGGGCATTATAGATATTTTACAACTCAACACAGCAAATAAGCCATAATTTGAGAAACCCAAAAGAACAAGAGGAACTAGTTTCTAGGAGTTTCTACCCACCACAGTTTCTCCCCACCAAAACCTATAATTTGGCTTATGCATAAGCATAAGCCCAAAAGAAGTCACCCTAAACCAGCTGGCTTTTTTCCGCCGATCGGATCCAAACCTAGAAAATGCATGGTCACCATTAGCTGGTCGAGATTATTTATTTATCAGCAACAGAGAATCTTAGAGCATCCCCAGCCGTTGGGGCTCCCCAGGCCGAAATCCGGCGCTATTTAGCGCCGGATGGATGTATTTTTTGGCCTGGGGAGGCCCATTTTCCCAGTGGCGAGCCCATGGTCGACTTCACCCACCGCGTGCATAGCGACGGTGTCGCCGGGAAGGGCAACCGTCGGAGTGCCCTCGTCGCTTTGAACCGCCGTAATGGTCCGCGAAGTGGTGCGGAGAGCCTAAACGCCTCGTCGGGAACGGTCGAAGTCGCCTCGAAATTACAACCGCCGTAATGGAGCATGAACTCCGAGGAAGAGCAACCGCCGCTCTCTTCGTCCGAGAGAACTACATATACGGTTTCGAACGTCGGCGCCATTCATCTATTCTCTCGTCCACCATCTTACGTCAACCATGAGCGACGGTCGTGGCCATCGGACACCGACGGCGAGGGGAAGCCGCCGGGATGGCGGCATTGGTGGGATCGCGTTGCATCGTCCGAGCGGCGACGATTCCCCCGCCGTCCGAGCGAAGAAGAATGGGACGACGACGAGGAGGAGGACGAGGAGGAGGCCGTGGAGCAGGCCGTGGAGCCGGCCGTGGAGCCGGCCGTGGAGCAGCCCGAGGAGCAGCCCGAGGAGCGAGGCCGAGGGCCGGCCGAGGAAGAACCCGAGGAGCAGGGCGAGGAGGAGGAGGACGCAGAGGCGAAGGCGCCTTCCTCCGACGAGGAGGTGACGAGCCGGAGCGCCGCCGCCACGGCGATGAGGCGGGGCCATCTAGGAAGAAGTAGTAGTTTTAGTTTGTTTTTAAGTTTTTATATGTAATTTTTATGTTTATTCGAACTATATATAATTATGTTTATTCGAACTATATATAATTTGACTGGGAATTCAAATCTTTCGTTCGACGGTGGTCTTGCCGTAGATCGGGAAGACAAGGGTTGTGCCGTTGATCGGGGAAGACGAGGGTTTTGCCGTAGAAACCCATGCCATTGTCGCCGACAGGTCGGGGCCACCAAACGTTTCCCGCGATTTCGTTTCGTCCGGAGCCCCCGAGCGCTCCCCGGGGGGCCGGGGATGGCGTGGGATCGCCGGATGAAACTAGGCCCAAATCCGGACGAAAACGAGGAACCGGGGGCGCGACTGGGCCGATTTACGCCGTCCGGATGTAAAAAACGCTCGCCGGGGGCCTGTTCGGGGGGACGAGTGGAGATGCTCTTACGGTACATCTGCCCTGTCTACATAAGCAATCGCGCCTCGTCGGCCGCGCTGATTTGGTCACGTATAATTCTGCAAACCAACCAGAAATGTTATTTTGGTGATGATCGATCCAGTCTTGATGGTGGTTATGGATGAGCACGCAGTGAGACTGATCCGGTCTTGGCCGTGATTATCACTAGAGTGAGCACCGGTTATCAGGCTATCGTTATCACTTGATGTTTCTGCCTATTTCTGAAACCCTGCCAGGTCAATCCAACAATCATTTAGCGGGCGGGGGTGCCTCTTGTCAACGGTGAGACGTTTTCCTGTACAGGACAGCACCTTTGATTTCCATCCGCACTTTTCGTTTTGAAAGTACTGTTTTCTTAAATTTTGTTAAGGTCAAAGCCTCAGGAACACTAATTTTCTGAGAGCTGAAGAAGACTCTAAGCAGATCATGGTAACATGTCAGGTCAGCACAGAGAAGGCGTAGACGAACGAGCCGGTTCTTTCGTTGATAAACAGACGGGGTAGACAGAGGAATTTACATCAGAGGGGCTACCAAAGGATAACAAGCTTAGCTCCATTAACCAGTTTGCTTACCTTAAAACTAAACCAAATGCAATCAACTTACGCGAGCAATCTCCATGCAGAAAGAAAACTACTGGTCAATCCGCATGCAAGATCCGCCCGTCGAGGGTTCAAGGGCCCCTGTGCTTCCGGAAGCAGGAGAGGCAGCCGAGACCTCCTGGCTGATCCACGGGGATCATGCCCCCGCCCTTGGACGTGTCAATCGCCTCCAGCATGGTCACCACCTCGGCCATCTCAGGCCGCTTGTCGGGGTTGGCGTCCCAGCAGCGCTTCATCACGTTGGCGAAAGAGCTTGGGCAGCAGCGTGGGATCTCTGGCCTCAGGTTCTGGAAATCAGAGATTGCAATGTCAAGTGTCCGCTAGTTCAGAAGTCAGCAGATAAACATGCAGGGTGGAATTGCAGATTTGTACCTGACGAACAACAGCAGATGTGACCTCCGAGAAGCTCAAGTCCGCGTACGGCATATCGCAGCAGTATACCTCCCACAAACAGATCCCGTAGCTATAGACATCGCATTTCCTGTTGTAAGGGTTGCCGTTGAGTACCTGCACATCAGGTGGCGATAAGGCATATAAGATGCAAGGTGGCTAGCATACACAAGGGGCTGTTTGATGCGGAAATGCCAAATTGTATGAGAACACAGCAAGACCAGTCACTGTCCGATATAAAGATACAGTACCTCAGGTGCCATGTAACCCAAGGTGCCTGTTTCGCCTGTCATGTCGCTAGGATTTGCAGCCTCATGGCGAGCGACACCAAAATCCGCAATTTTTACTGTTCTTGTTTTGTCGAGAAGCATATTTTCTGTCTTCACGTCACGATGCACGATTTTCTTCGAGTGAAGATAACTTAGTCTATCAAAGATTTAGATGTCAGTTTTCCTCAAATCAGTGAGAACTTTGATAGCTACAGGGAGTCAAAATTTATGTTGCACGAGTTATGAGATGCAGTAAAGTACTTACCCCCTGGCAAGGTCAAGAGCTATTTGAACCACAACTTTGAAAGCTAACTTCCTTCTCCTGTTCTTGATCAGAAATGTTTTTAGTGCACCTCCAGCAAGGTACTCCACAATAACACAGCAGACATTACTTGGCATGCCAATATTTCCACTTTCTGTCTGAATATTCAGATCCCTAGCACCCATTATAGCCCCTATAAACTGTACAGGGAATCGAAGCTGTTGTCAGTGCAACTTTGCATGTTTGATAGTATGGTACAAAGCAATACATTTCAAGCATCTTAATAATACAGAAATGATGATAACAGAGCTTCAATTCGTATGTAGCAATTACACACAAAAAAGGTGCACAACAGTATGACAACTGACAAGTAATATGTGAAAATATTGGTGTAAGTGAACACTTCATTTTTTTTACAGAAGTTAATAGTTTGCCTGCTTTGACAACAATATATTGCACACAATTAAGTGCACGGTAATAAGGCTGATATTGTAGTTGCATATATAGGACTAACTAACAGCTTATGGATTTATTAGAGGAAACTAATGTTACAGTAGGGGCCAGTTAACAACATTGTTTCTGTAATGCACCCCGTACATCATTTAGACAGTAAGTATCATCAATCATAATAAGTTGCAGCATTGGAGATTCATTTCATTTTATCATCAATAAATGCATCAAATGTTGCACGCCAAAACAGCAGAGCAGATTAAAAAAAAAACTAGACCAACCAAGGCACTAGCACCCGTTGGGATTTTTTTTATAGAAGAAACTCCGTGATTGCACAGCGAGAGTCGAGGACTCGAACGCTGGCTGTCAGCTTGCGCACTCGCGAAGCTTACCAACAGACCGATTGCCCGTTCTCAACAGCAGAGCAGATTAACCACATAAATTTGAAGGAGGCACAATAACTTGTTGAGCCAAATAGTACCTTAGTCACATTTGGATGGTCAAGCTTGTGCCAGACGGAGACTTCTTGAGAAAACGATGCTCTTACAGCGGTTATTTCTTGTTCTGACCTATGACCATCCTCTCCCCAATCAAGCAATTTCACTGAAACATAACTGGTGTTAACCATCGTCCAAGTTTAAAAAAAGACAGTTGCAGTAAGAGGTTTCCACTACTCCATAGCAAACTATTGTCCTAAATTTGGGAAGTAAGAATTGATGTGGAAGGCTGGTGCCAGCATTGAGAGGGAGACAGCAAGAGGAGGGACAGGTTATTACTTGCTACAGAAAATTGGTATTTCCTGTGCTAGGATGTGGATCTCCACAACATGATACTAGCTAGTGCCCTGCCTAGGCGAATGAAGTGAGATAGCATTGTCTAGTTTTTCAAGCCTACGCAGTCCAGATTTTTGTAAGGAGGTTAAAATGATTTGATTTGATTTGTTTTGCCGAGTGATGCATAAAGAACATCTCAGGTATTACCAAATGAATGAGCATGAGTAAGAGCATCTCCACCGGCGGCCCCGATAGCGTTTTGGGGGCCGGGAGCCAAAATGGGCTCACACCGGTGCGCCCCAAACGGCGTCGGCGATTTTTCGAGCCCAATAGAAGCGCCGGCAACCCCGTGCCGGCCCCTTCGCCAAGGGCGCGAATCGGGCGCGCCGGCGCCTCGCGGAACGACGGTTTTCGCGGGTGGGGGCGCCTTGTCAGCGAGAGGACGCGGCGGTTCACATCGGAAACAACGCGGGGAGGTTGGTCATCGGCGTTAATGGCCTCCCGCGCGGAAACCCAAACGGCGAAGGCGGCGACTGGCCACACGGCATCCACCTACCTTACCCACACACCTTCAATGCGCGTCCGCCGCCTCCCTTCAAACCCCACCGGCGCGCACTTCTCGCTTTTCCCCGCCGTCGAACCTCCGCGCGAACCTCCCACACACCCCGCCTACAATGGCGCACAACGACCAAGCCGGCGGCGGCGTGCTCCGCTTGCTGCAGCTTAGCCTCGACGAGGCCGACGTACTGTAGTGGCACCGCATCCCGCATCCCTAGTACAGTACAAGTTGCCGCACGGCTGGCACGTCTCCAACGGCGGCTTCGCCGTGCCGCCACCGCCAGGAGCATAGACGCGGGCCCTTGCCAGGGAACGGCGGAGCCAGATGACGCCGGAGGAGAGGAGCCTACCGGACAACGCTCTCGACAGCCCGGCCTGGGCACGGCGTTTCGAAGTCGAGCGCGTCATCGAGCTCGCGCGGACGGACAACCGCTCGGGCGGCCGCTTCAACACCGTCGGCCGCCGTGCCTGGTGGTACGGCCGCAACGTTGACGACACGCTCTGCCAGTACGGCCGCAACGTTGACGACACGCTCTGCCAGTACGGCCGCAACGTTGACGACACGCTCTGCCAGTACGGCTTCCGTCCGCGGGCAACGGGAGCCGGTGTACTTCCCGTAGTCGGTGGGCATGGCACAAGCGCCGACCCTGCAGAGGGCGCCGGAAAGGACAGCGGCGTCAAAATTTGAATTTGACTTTCTAAATCTATTGGGGCCGCCGGTTTGGGGGCGCCGGTGTGGGAGCAGCATCCCCAAATAGAGGATGCTTTGCCGGCGCCCCTGCTGGCGCCTATTTGGGGGCCGCCGGTGAAGATGCTCTAAGGATCGGAGAAATAGGTGAGTGATTGCTGACAAGCCTCGGTGGCAAGAGTCATTAAGCAACAGGATGTGCATCTCTGCACAACTTGCGTACAGAATAATACTAACTCCTTAACAATTTGTTGCTAATTGACTATAACAAAATGCTTTCGTCAGTGCCCAGAAGATGAATCAACATAAAGGGATCCCTCTTTTATGCTGGTTGCCATGTCACGCAATTCCACCCATGGATAAACTCAACCTATTGAGTAATAGAGCTTCTAGACTGCATCGCTTCATGGTGCTAAGACGTCGACACATTTGGCTAACCCCCGGGGCGAACTCAACTCTCATTGCGTCCTGAAACTGCCTCCCGCGGTTCGCTTTAGCTCCCCATGGATCACAGGAATAAGGCCAGCGATAAGGACCGAGACTCACATGAGCGATGCCAACTTGCGATGTCACGGGGAACCCCCATGGAAAGGGTAGGAGGCCGCCAGAAAAGGGCGGCGATATCAGCTCCCGCGACTTGCCAAAAGGGGAAATAAAGCAGCCGACTGACAGGTAGCAGGTGGCCGGCGCCCGTCCGTCGGGCCAGGCCGCCGCGGACATTCCGTCGAACAGCGTGCGGGCGGGCGGGCGTTCGGCGGGCGCGCGAAGACACGGTCGGCTCGACACTCGCTGTAACTAGCGGCGACTGGCAAGCGTGCCGACAGTGAACAGGGGACTGGAGGTGGAAGGGAACGGACCTGCGACGTCTTGTCCGTGGTAGAGGCCGCGGTGGACGGTGCCGAAGGTGCCGCGCGCGATGACGGCGCGGACGACTAGGCTGGCGGGGTCGGCCTCCCAGTCCTCTCTCGGCTTGTGCTGGTGGTTGCGCGGCTTGTCCATGGTCCATGCGCGCGCGAGGTGGCGCTCGAGCTGCTCGTCCAGGGTCTTGAGGTCGATCTGGTCCGCCCGCACGAACCCGGCCCCGTCGCCGCCGCCGCCGCCGTCCTCCTTCATCTCCGCGGCTCCCGCTCCCGCTTCACTCACAGGCTTGGCGAATCTCGGCTCGCGCGCGAAGCAAGTGAGTGTGGCTGCCGCGGCTAGGTGGCTAGGTGGAGGTGGAGGTGGAGGCATGTGAGCAGATGCACATGGGGTGCCGCCGAATGACGATGGCAGAGGGAGAGGGGGGGTGTCGTGTCGCGCCGCGCCGCGCCGCGGGGGCCCCAGCGGCGCGTGCTGGTAGGCTGTTGTGGATTTGGCTTGGTTTCATCTCTGCCGGTCGGGGTGGCGATTTGCACAAAACTAACCTAAAATTAAAAGGATTTCGAAAAAATGAAATTCACGAATCTAACATTTCTGTGTCACGCAGTAGACTAGGGCGTGACACCCCATTGTGTGGCGCCCCAGCCTACGGCGTCACACAATGTGATACCATGGGGCTAAAGAGTTAGATCCGTGAATTTGTTTCTACTTTTGAAATTTGTTTCAACATTAGGTTATTTTTGTCCAAATTGCCGGTCGGGGTTCCTTTGGGTTTTATTTATCCATTTGTTTCTTTCACCGGATCACGCCGAGTTTCACTCGCCTGCTCTGCGTGATGGTCGGCATCGTTCGGCTCTCGCGAACGGTGCGGCCGGTGCACAACCCTTCGCCAGTACGGCTTCCGCCAGCGCGTCCGCGACGACAGGCAACCGGGCCAGCTGCACTTCCCGCAAACAGCATGCATGGCGCCGGCGGCGCCGACTCTGCATAGGGCGCCGGAAAGGACCGCGTCATCCGGAAGCTCGCGCACCGGATCGTCGTCTGTCTTCGCTCGCACACGCTCGGCCGCGCGCGCGCCTCCTTCCGGAGGCGTCATCAACCGGGACGAGGTGAGGCGCGCGTCCACTGCTTCGGCCCGTCGGACAACGGGGTCGCGCCGTCGCCCCCACGTCAAGGAGGAGGACGCCACGGCCTCGCCACCACTTCCGCCGGTGAAGAAGAAATGGTGGGGGAAGGAGACAGAGGCGCAGGCATCCCTCCGTGGTGACGACGGCGAGGAGGAATTCCCCGGCCTAAAGTTCATGATCGGCCGCTCTGTCGACGAGGACTACCGGCATATCACGCTGGACACGCAGCAAGCGGCGGTGTGGTCCGCCAGGGACCACGGCGCCAAATTCGTCGACCTCGCCGGACCATCGGAGCTGCCGGCGCCAAAGGAGGAGAATGCCAACGAGGAGGAGGCCGACAAGGACAAGAACTGGTACTTCGGGGCATCCAGCGACAGCGACGACCTGGACTTACTCCTTCGACTCCCAGCGCCGCTAGATGTTTTTTTAGTTTTTTTAGTTTAAATTCGCGGTAAATTTGTACAAATTTTGTTCGAACTTCGTATGAATATCATTTTAAAATTTTGATTTTAACTTTCTAAATCTATCGGGGCCGCCGGTTTGGGGGCACCGGTGTGGGAGCAGCATCCCCAAATAGAGGATGCTCTGTCGGCGCCCCCCATACGGCAGTGCTGGCGCCTATTTGGGGCCCGCCGGTGGAAATGCTCTTAGGTCGTTTGGACTGGTCCGCGGAAAATGGGGCCTTGCTGTCTCTTGATCTGTTTAGGGCAGGGTGAACCTACCAAACCGACGCATTTTCCTATTCCACTTGCCACCCCGGCCTGTGACTTTCCTCTTCGGTGTCTTTGCTCGTGCAAGGGAGCTACCCTAGGATGGACATCCCTCCAAAGCCGGCGGGAGAACACTCTTCGTCGAGTTCTTTCTCCCCATGTACCCACTTCACTCCATGTGGCCGAGGAGGGCTGCTCCGGTGCTCCCCCTAAATGAAGTTGAAGGGTTATAGTTGGGTCTTTTTTGTGTTGGGTCCGCCGAAACCCATATCTAGTCCATGTATACCTCTGTATTGATACGGTATGTGTACGTCGCGTAAGAAAAAAAAACAAGATTTCACGTGAGCAAGATCTTTATAGGACCTTTCTATTTCTGCCCACGCACATGACCGTAGATACGTACTAAAACAATGTACAACACAACACGGGTCATACGGGCATATACAGGGTTGTACGGACGATGGACCTACACTGAAATTACGATCGTGCCTCCGTTTACAAACAAGTATGGGAAAATCTCCACCATTGTTCTGTTTAACGCGCCCATAATTTTTTTAGGGGAGGAGCACCGGAACAGAAGTGGTGGCCGAGGTCTCCCGCTGCTACCTCCGATTTCATGTTCAAGGAGAGGACGGAAGAAGAGAGAAGAAACAATCAAATCAGTACATATAATGGAAATTTGGTTGTACGATGTGACTGAAAAAACGAGACCCATGGGCACTAGCACCGGAGGATATTCTTATGGAAAACGCTAAATGAGCTACAAATCCGTGTCCGAGGAGATTTAATCTCGGATTGTGGGGTAGCCACCAACTCGAGCTAACATATGACCTTCCGGTCATTGTCTTCTATGATGTGATTGATAGGCAAGGTAAAGCGGACAAAAGTGACGACAAGGTTCACTGGTATTGTTTTTTTCCACTGCACCATATCTATGCTATTACTCGAGTCAGATGTTCTCTAATTATTCCCCTTTGTTCCGTAATTTTTGTCCCAAATTTAAATATATTTACATACAAAACATGTCTAGCTACATCTAAATTTTCGACAAAAATCATGGAACAGAGGGAGTAATTTTTGGTTGATATGCAATATATCAGACATGGAAAGGCGCTATGGCTAGGGGTAACACTAATTAGGGGAGGGAACACACAACGTGATCCTATAACCTCAGTCGATTTTCGACATGTGCTTATGGGCCCATGTACACTGTTAGCTCGATTGATCTCTGCTAGCTCTGCCCACGGGTTTGGATTTTCTTTTTTCCTGCGAGCCTTGGCCGACACTGATTATATCATGTATGTCCAAACCGTTGAGAAAAACTACGGCGTTGGTTTGGACTTTGGACTTCCTCCATGTGGTATAGTGTGTTGTAAAAATAATGTACGTACTGTAAAGAAGTGTAGGAGAGAGACTGGCCCGTGTAGGTCGGCATCTCTCTTTGACCTGTGCCGGAATGTTTCGTCGTCACCTCGAGGCTGACATGTGCTTACTAGTGTTGCCTTGTTGATTTTTTTTTTTTGAAGGGCCCTTGGTGATTATTGGTTCAGTGTATATCTAGCCTGGCTGTCCACTGGTTCAGTGTGCTGTGCCCATTTTTTAATAAAGAAAAAGGGTGTGATGTGCCCATTTTCAATATACAAAAATGTGGTGTGGTAGAGATTATTTTTCATGCTCAAGAATCATCAAGGAACACTTTGCTCCTCGATGGAACGAAGTAGTGTGTTATGATATTTTCGCCTTATATATCTTGTGCCTCAGCTGATGTGGAACGATGCTCGATTGAGATTGATCTATGCTAGCTTTACCCACGGGTTGGCTGCAAACCTTGGGCGGCACCGATTATACCTCCTCCGTCTCAAAAAAGAAATCGTTGATTTGTATCTAGATGTGTTTAAATTTAGATAAATCTGCAACGTTCTTTTCTTGACTTGTGCCGTGCAATTTAGTCTGGTTTAAATTTAGATAAACCAGACTAGAGAGATGACCGGTTCCGTGTGCAGGTCAGCATCTCTCTTTGACTTGTGCCGGAATGTTTCGTCGTCACCTTGAGGCTAACATATGCTTACTACTGTTGCCTTGTTGATTTTTTTTGAAGGGCCCTTGTTAATTGTTGGTTCAGTGTATGTCTAGCCTGGTTGTCCACTGGTTCAGTGTGTTGTGCCCATTTTCAATAAGAAAAAAATGGTGTGATGTGCCCATTTTCAAAAGTGGTGTGGTAGAGATTGTTCTACATGCTCAAGAATCATCAAGGAACACTTTGCTCCTCGATGGAACGAAGTGTGATATGATATTCACACCTTATCTATCTTGTGCCTCAACTGATGTAGAAGCCAGGATAATCCCCATTTCGATTTTTTGTTACAACAAAGACTAGCAAGTCCACAAAGCGGCTTGCATAGGAGCAACCAAGTAGCTGAACACAAATTGCATAAGTAGAATGCCAAGTGACGGTTGTTGGCCTTGATTGACGAGGTAGCTTTGGTGCCTATGCCAGGCGGTGAAAAAGTTATGCGAAATATGTGCTCTTGTTTTCTCCATTGCACCCGATGCTATACCTCGGGCCTCATGTTCTCTACTTAAATTTTAATCACACAAAACATAAAAGGCATGCAAAGTAGAGTAATTTTTTCTAGGGATAACGCTAATTACATGATATGTTTTTCAATCTCTATACAACACATTGCACGCGTGTTGTCATTTAGAACATTTGTTGGCTCAATTGATCTATGCTAGCTCTGCCCACGGGTTAGCTGCAAACCATGGGCGACACGGATGCCTCTATCTTGAAAAAGAAAGTCGCAGATTTATATATAGACATATCTAAATTTAGATTAGTGCATAATTTTTTTAAAAACATAGCATATTCTGATAATGCATCCTAGCTAGATCTTCTTGTGGTCCAGCACGGTGTGCCCGGTACTTTGTCCCCATTTAGAAAACTACTGCGTTAGTTTGGACTTTGGATTTTCCTCCATGTGACATCATGACATGTCTGGGTGAGACTTGCCAGTGCAGGTCGGCATCTCAGTTTGACTTGTGCCGGTATGTTTCGTCGTCACGTCAAGGCTGAAAGGTACATCTATCTATATACGACGAGCAGCTTCCCTAGTTGACTGCTGGTTCAGTGTGCTGTGCCTCCATCCCGAGGGCACCGCTAAACAATTGGCAAGATAGAGACTAGGCCGCGTTAAACGACATTACCAGGCTATTGTTTACATGCTCAAGTGATAAAGATCAACAACTAAAGGAACACGTTGGTCGATGGAACGAAATGTGATATGGCCACCTTATCTGTCCTGCCCCATTTGGATTTCCCTAGGTGCCGTGCCATGGTTCCATCTTCCATATGGTTATCCAGCGTAGATATGACCTCGAGAGTGACATCAACCTCAAAAGCAAAATCTAGAGCTTGTTACACGAAATGCAAATGCATCCTTCTATTCCACTGTCATATCCCAGCCCATCGAACTGGCGTACGCATTTCATGGCACGCTTTCACCGTGCTCCAGTGCAGACCTTCTCTGAAACAAAACAAAAAAAAATCTCTACAAGGCTTTCTACGGAAAATAACTACGCTCCCGTGGATCTCAAACCAGTCTGAGATCTACAAGGCTTTTTTCTGATGAACTTGCTGAAGGTCCTTCTAGGACTACTGAGAGGTCAATCCTGGAGCTAGAGTATCTTGCCGATAGGCCTCATCTCCGCAGGCAGATGGTCGAAGTTGCCGGAATCCACGTCCGCCTGGAACATGGGCCGCTCCCCGTACTGAAACATGACAGCCGGCGCCAGGTGCTGCTTGTTTGGCGTCAGCATCACGTAGTTCGCATCAGCCTTCTCGTAGCTGCATTTTCATCGAGATTCATGAAGTATTCTCAGCGGTCGATACAGAGATTACTAGCATCGATAATAACAAGCCCCTCGAAGGCTTGATTAGAAACGTAATCCGGCAGAGAAAAGTACCTGGCCTTCCTGAGATCCTCGACGCGGATTCCAAAGCCGTACGACGTCGTCCCCTTCCTATGGTCATTCACAGCTGCAAACAGGAATGGAGCAGCAGGTGTCAGCTCGAAGTTATATCAAGTACACTGTAGGCAATTTGCAGCTCTCTTAGAGCTACCTTAAAATTTTCATGTTCAGTTTCTCTACTTCATCAGAATACATCGGCATACAAAGATAACAACAGAATATGCATTGCAGATTTGGATGTTCGAAATACGAGTCTTCTGCTTAGAAAAGGCGAGTTATTTGCTCCTGTTTGTATGCAGAGGTATATTAAGACAGGCTTGCAAACCTGTGACGCTAAGCGTAAAGGATGGTCTCCACCATGACTTGAATGCCAGAGCTACAGACGACTTGGAAGGACCTAGCTTTCCCTATTGAGAAGAATAGAGCAATGGTCATCAGAAAAAAAAAAAGCTATATAAGACTTGTTTAAAGGCCTGACTGATGAATGACTCTACTTGACCTTCAACATGAAGTTCTTATTAGCTTGCCAGCTTGCGGCTAACTGAAACAAGTTGTTGTTGGCGCTCTCTGTTGGTTTATCTTTGTCGATCCTAACAAAATGTGAAAGTGGAGCTAGTCAGCTGATTTCATGAAAAATCAAAGTTACGCTTCTTCCTGCAAGGCAGTAAGGCTTACCCTCCAGCCAACTCAAGTCCCAAATCAATGTAGTTTGTGATACCAACAACCTGATCATCTTCAAAAGGATTCTTCACCTGATAGATACAAACGGAATTAGACTGTCAACAGGCTTAGATACCATGACTGAAATTAACACCAAAACATGGTACAGTAAACCAGGAAATAAGAAGCAAACAGCTAGGAAAAAAGATCAAAAATATATAGTTCCCTCTAATGAAGTAATCACAAGAGTGGTCGGTCCTAAAGCAATTTTTTTAGTGACATGGAAATATAGAAACATCAACTGCCAATTGCATGGTACACCATCCATATGCATAGTGACATCTTCGGTTTCAGTGGAAGCATGGTGTAGTTTAAATTCATGAGTAAGCACATATCTTGGACATCATTTTATCTCCTAACAAAAATTATACTGATAATATCTACACTAGTGGCCAAGTGGGTAGGATGTTACTTTATTTGTTGGTAACTGTATGCATGCTGTCTAAGCAAAGTAAATACTGCTGTTGGCAACAGCATCCAAGTGGCACGGACAGCTATGTTTCATTTCATGTGAGCTTGCAGGCTTACCCTCCTCTTGCAAAAAGGATATGCGTTCTTCTGTATTCCAAGAGTTTTTGGAGCAAATTTCCCCTTCTTTTGTTAATATGTATTTGTTTGACCACTAAACAGAAAATAATGGGTCCAAAAAACTGTCATGATCCATATACACCCCCCCCCCCCCCCACTCCGCCCCTCTGCCACCCACATAATCGAACCAATATAAGTATGAAAGAACAACAATAAATCTTTTCGAATCATTAAATTACAAAATCAAAGAGAACTGTCCTTACCCTTCTTTGAACAACCAGGTGCTGATAGAATGATGCAATAAGCTGCACATCAAGGAAAAAACAAAGATGTATTTCCCATGAGACTCAGTGAGGGCAAATCAAAGTTTTCTTAAACTAGCATAATCATTGATTATTTAAACAGAGAGGAAGAACAAATGTATCAACCAGCTGTTTCATGGCACGCAACTATGTGATTGATGGTAGTTCTTTGATATTAAAAAGAAACATGTATCATTAAACAGCATGTATTGTACTCTCTCCACTTCAAAATACTATTCCAACTCAAACTATGATGTGTGCAACTCTTCACAATAATATTATTGAAATTTGCCCCCTTGGGATATGCCACAGGGAGGTACTCACACTCATGTCAATTCCTGTGTCAACAGACAGTTGCCCACATATATTCAATTGAACATATCAACATATAATGATGTCCAACGATCAAGATCTTACTTAGAGAAATGACATCTAAACATGTTCATAGCTACTTCTGAAATGCGGATCAATTGCAAGGACCAATTATCCATTATACAGTCTTGTTTATAGCCATATCAACATTATGCTAGCAATTGCAAGCTAACTCTCCGACCAGAGAAACAGCAAAAACTACAACAAACCTGTTTATTTCTGGCAAGCTCTAGGGAACAGATGAATGAAGGGCTGAGAGGGCTTGTTGTGCCAACACCATAACTGATTGCATAATTCCAGTTCTTCGGGTCCGTATATGGCATAGGATGTTGGTTTCCACCTGTTGCAGAATGAAGATAAAGGCGCTATAAAAAAACTCATAAAAGTGGATATAAACAACTGAAATACTGAATATCCACATCTGATTCTCTACATGCATGAAGACAACCAACAAACATGAAAGCAGATACTGATTGTACATGTCATCACATTACATAAATTTCATCAGTCCAATATTAGAACAAGCACAAAAATGTTAGAAACTAGAATAGGAACAGAAAATATTCAGAATGCAGAGTACTTCCATTTTAGTGATTCTGTGACAAAAGATGCCACATGCTACAGAGTTTGATCTAAAAGGCCCATGCATACTTCGGTGGTGAACAAAAGGAAGCAAATGCAAATCATCAGAATTGACAACTTAGGGAAAATATACATGCGCCCATACACTAGCAAATTTTAATCCACGCAGAAGAAAATATGTGTAGTTGCTAAGATGAAACCTAGTGCTGCAACTATTAACCGTGCTCCTATTTTCCACTTCAAATAGAATCCCAAAACCACCATCAATTTCTAATGTAAAACAACATGTTATGAATATACAGTATTTTAACTTTATATTCCTGCTTCTAAGGTGTTGGAATTTTGCAGGCCGATGAACAACCTCAACGATAGTAAGTTACAATTCCAGGGAATAACACTCACTAAGTGGCTTATATTGTGCTCCTGCAGTTAAACTTCCTTTTTTCGCAACCAACCATGCTCCATATGGCACCTCACCAGTTCCTGCAAGCAAAAGTAATGTCAGCAAGTAATATTGTTTTTATTAGAACATCAGCAAATATTATAAGGAAAAGTGAACTTACTATAACCTTAACAAGATTGAATTCAAAGCATATATAGATGACAATAATGCTGATTCCTTATATGGATTCAAATTTAAATGGGTATCTATTTTGTTACATGTAATCTTCAAACACAGTTCAAAAACAAATACATGAGAAATATGAATGGTACATACCAGGCACTGGTACAAAGGAAGCCCCAACTGATAGATTCTCTGAACCATATCTTACACCCAGGACACCATAGTCCTCAGAAGACACCCTGAAAAACATAACTTCCTCACTGATGGTTTCCAAATTCTAATTATATCAACTGAAATTGATAATGAAAACGTCTAACATTGTATTTGGGAACATTTTTCGGCAAGTTCAACAAACGAACAAGTGGAAAGCTATGTAACAATGGCTTCCATGATTTGCAGCTGCAAGAGATATATAGCTTACCTGTTTCCCATTAGCAAAGGGAGTGTCCAAAATGCACCAACGTGATACTCAGGGTAGTAACCACATGACCTCAGCTTCAACATGCTGGATAAACAAGTATGAGCCAAAATATCGCAATCAATGCAATTTCCAAACTAAAGTAATAATTAATACAGTAATGATATTATACATCGAAGTGTCCAACAATAAAGCACGTACGGGTCTGAAGTCGATGCAAGAAGTTCCACAAAGGTATGGGGATCATATAAATCTCTGAAAAACAGTAAATCGTTTCTTGTGTTAAAATGTATCAGAGATCGCATAAATACGAAGCGCGGGCAAATTACGGAACAATTACTTCTGCCAGCGAAACAGCGCGTCTCCTTTTACTTCTGTTCCACTATTTTCACCAGCAGCTGCAGATACCTATAGTGGTATTAAGGTACGCAAAGACTCCTCTTGCAATAACTGGGTGTCAATCCACAAAATGTACTGCATATGAATAAAACGTCTTGACACTTCAATTGCACGACCTAGAACCATTCTACAAGTTGAGATTGAAGGGTTAATAACGGCTTTATAAACATGCGCACCACCTGAAATATTTTTGTAGCACCAAGGTGGTCTCAAGCACTGTTGGCAATCTCAATTTTGTTACTTGTGCATAGCATAGATACCAGTGGGGATTTGTTTGCATCAAAAGGTACCATCCACAAGGCATTACAATGTTATCGTAACTGACAGAACAAGCCAAAAAAATGCTATTACCATGAAGTAACATAAGAGAGCAGCTATATGAAGGAACCATCGAAGATCCGCTAATCCTCACATCGTATCAAACTTAACAGATACAGTACTACTGAATGAACCTGATGCAGCAGAACATAAAAAAATATTGGTAACGAATGATTCATGTTGCAGAGGATACGTTGGCGACCAAATCGACGTGAGGATCCTCCAGCGGCTTGAGCATAAACCTGGAGGTCATGCTCCCCGCGTGATCGAAGTAGTCCTCAAACAGACTGCGCAGCGGGAGCTTTCCGAACATCACCTCATATGCTGGCACCGACATCCTGCATGGTCAATACACAAAAAAAAACCCAATTCAGTATATCTCAAGGAAGGACAAAACTTGCTGCTTCCTTTCGCTCACATAGTGACATATGTGCATTGCCACAGCGCGGTTAAGAGTAGAGGAACCACGAGGCGCGGTTTCACAGGGGGCATGGCGTCGCTAATCACGACCATCTAATCTAATCAAGCAATTAGTAGCACAAAATTAAGAAACCCTCGTCACCGAATCGCATTGCGGAAAGCGCGGCGTGCCCCGGTCCTCGCTCCCTACTAGAGCGAGAGGGTCCGTGGCAGATTTCGTTTGCGGGGGTGAGGGAAGGGGAGGGGAGGGGAGAGGGCCGGGGACCTGGTGCGGGCGGCGATGGGCGGGTAGTCGAAGAGCGGCGGCACCAGCACCATCGGCGGCGGCGGCTCCGGCTTGCCCCAGAGGCTGCTCCACAGGACGCCCATCGGGGTGCGCGCCGGCGGCGGCGAGTCGCGAGTTGATCTGCGTTTGAGGATGAACTTGGGGAAGAAGAAGAAGAAAGAAGAAGAATCCGTTACAGTGCCCAGCTGTTGCCTGTTGGTATTTGAAGGGCAGAATTGCAATTTCTTTTCTTTTCTTTTAGCCGTGCGCGATGAGGCGCGGCGTCGCGTAGGGCGGTGTGTGCGGTCGTGTCGCACCTCGCCTATGGTGGGCCGGCCCATGCGCTCCCGATGGAATTTTGACAAGCCAATCTTAGCATTTTGACGGCCCACGCCTATGGTGCCTACATTTTGTGGTGAGAAAATCAACATGGTGCGGGCGGCGATGGACTCAAATTGGTTACCCAGAGATGAGATGATGAGGCCAACAACTTGTCGGATTACTGATCCACCACACATTTGGTAAGTGAACTCATTGATGCAAGCATCATGCATGGGACAAGGAAAAAGAGCAGCAATGTTTTGTGAGAGTGGATATCGATACAATTTTTGGCATGCCTCTTTGTACTCGACCAGTGAGCGGTTTCTGGGCATGGAATTTTGACAAGCCAGGTACTTTTACTGTGAGATCTGTTTACCGGTTGCTTGTGGAGATACAGAAAAAGGAGAGAAGCATGGCTAGAGGGACATTCATCTTCCTAAAACGATAATGCGGATTCTAAAAGCTGGACACGTATGTGGAAGGTAAATGTTCCCTCAAAAATCAAAGTGTTTTTATGGAGATTGGCTAAGCAATCGCTCTCCACATATGATCTTTTGCACTACGGAAACATGTCCAACACAAGCTCATGCTCACTATGTGGAAGGATAGTGTCGTTGCCAATTCGACGGTACCTCGGAGGAGAGATCCTCACGAGGGGGAGAAGAAGTAGGGGCCATAGGGCGGAGAGTCCTCGGAACGGTGGTACGCGATTTACCCAGCTTCGGAACACCTGCTCGGAGACAGGGCCTACTGCTGCTTGTCTGGAATTATCTGGGCGCTTTCGCGTTGTTATAAGGAGTTGTGGTTGTGCCTCTAGGGCTCCCAGGATCCGGCTTATAAAGGCGCACGGATCTAGAGTTTACACGGAGAGTCCTAGCCGGAATACAAGTCACCTAACTACGGTACATTATCTTGCCGTGTACGTCAAGGATCCGCCTTCCCTTGTATGTCGTACCGGATCCGGCTACCCCTGATGGGCCATGCCGGATCCGACTTCCAACGTCGGTCTGGTGGATCCGGCTTCTTGTTCCTGGGCTGTACTTCATCCTTCTTGATCTACAGCGACTGGGCCGTCCGATGGGCCTCATGCCACCATCACAGTCTATGGGCCACCCGGCCTCGCCGGATCTAGGCACTGTCGATGGTACACCCATGAAGTATACCCACAACAGTAGCCCCCAGAGTTATCCGAGATTCACCTCTTGTTTCTGCCTTGCTGAAGCATCGTGGCTTCCGACAATCCTCTCGGTTACATGGGGAAACTTGAAGAACTCCAACTTCACCTTTTCCAACTTTAGAGCCGGAAAAAACCTTTGCCCCGCGGGACTTCATCCATCGACACCATTTTTACAATGCGTCTCTGGGTTACTCCCTTGCTGAGATAATGGTAGGTAGTTTTCAAACTGTCACCCGGAACCTTGAAAAGTTCAAACGGTTCCGCCAATCTTGGCGCCATTTTCGGGCGATCTGAGCGGTAACTTATCCTTAGCCATTCTTACCGCATAGGGTTTTCGACACGTGTCAGCCATCCAACGGTGCGACGCTTGCGTTTCGACCACAGGATGCGGAGTACGAATCTCCTCCCACGGCCTATATCTCACCGTTCACCCCAATCTCTCATTCACCCCCCTTTTCACCTCTCATCCCAGCGCCGCCTCCGAGCTCCTCCTCCGCCGTACCGGAACCCGCCGGAAGATCACCGGAGTTCGAGCGCCGCCGTGAGTTGTTTATCCAAATCATACTGTTCTTAAGTCCGGCGAGCCAAAAATAATATTATAAGTTCTAGGAATAAAAAGCTACTCCATTTACCCATATTACTTGTCGCACAAACGAGTGAATAACATTATATATCTAGATACATGTGAATAACCGACAAATAATTGAATTGTATGGAGTACATTTGTACGAGGGTTTTGAACTAAGATTTACGCAATGAGTGTGATAGCTTGCGGTTACAATATTTTGTCAATAGGTTTCATCTCTGTTGGTAAATTATCAAATTCCCCGGCATCAGGGTCAAATTGGAATGTGCGCTTTGTCTTCTCTCCATCAAATCTCTCTTCAGTTTTTGTCAAGACTGTCCCGTCTGAATTGACTGTGTGGTAACTGCACACCATAGTTCATTAAGACATGGTAAGATAGTCATATTAGTGTAGCATAAACATATATGGCTTTGGATGTGTAAACGATGTGTGTTGCCAAATTTCCAACTATGACAATTAGATTCAAGAGTGTAGTCATATTTATAGGTCTATTGGAGACTAAATAACGAACCAGGGTTCCATGACCTCCCCGATACAAATTCCAAGTCCATATGATGTACCCTTCGAATGGTCATTTTCAGCTGCAAATAGGAAACATTGTCGAGAGTCGATGAAAACTTGAACATAATATGATATATAACTATATTGATAATATAATACTAAGTAACAGTTTTAACTACAATATAATATTGGTATTGCATTATCTATGTAATGGAATGTTAACTGATTGATATCACAAATGATGTGGGGCTTGCCACACCACACTTTTTTATTATTATACTGGCCACTTTTTTTTTTGTTGATGTAATAAACATGGGTTGCATACATCGATGATCAGGGGATTCAATGTAAATAAGAAACAGCATCACTTAATATAAAAAATAGCACTTACTATACATACCTTAAATTCCTAAAGATAATTAATCACATTATGATGCTGAGACTTTCTAGATTTAAAATATTTTACCATCGTTGCTCAGATATTATTTGGGGAAAGTAGAGATTTTCAATGAGAAGGGCATAAACCACAGAAGCTAGTGAAAATATATGGGTTTATGGTTCATGGTTTAGGGTTAGAGATTTCTATGTAGTAGCCTTTTTTTTCTAATAACTATGACAAAGTAATTGTTGCAAATGTAATTATCTGCAGGAATTTATAGCATTGCAAACCTGTGACACTTAATCTGAAGTAGGGTGGAAGCTTGCACACCAAAGCTGCAGAATATTTGGACGTACCTAACTTCCCCTGTTAAGAGAGTAATAATAATTATTCAGAAACAATCGTGATCCATTTAAATTTAGAAATCTTGAGTCGATTGACTAGTCTTCAGTTTTGCACAACGATCGTGATCCTTCTAATTTTATAAAATAATTACTATGTTTATAAATTTAATAGGAATTTTGGAACTAATGTCAATAGTTCATAACAAGATTGAGGATTACCTTTACTAGTAAGTATGAATTAGGTTGGAAACTTGCAGCTAACTGAAACAAGGATTTATCGGCACTATCTGCAGGTTTGTCTTTATCCACTCTAAAGACCACACAAAATGAAATTATGGTAAATTGAATGGATACAAAATAGAAAATATGCGTCCCTGGTTAAGGTTGATGCAACATACCTTGTCGCCAGCTCAAGCCCAAAGTCAACGTAGCCTAAGGCTCCAATAATATGATCATCGCCAAGATGGTAATTTTCCTAGTACACACATGGTGCAGATTCAATAAAAAGTTGATATTACAAGAGCTTTTTAATATTACTACTTGGTTAAATATGCTGACATATTTAAACATGAGATATTCAACTTCAATACGTATTTTGGCTCCTGAGGTTGCATCAGCCTATTGTTTATCTCGTACTGTCACTTTGTCATCCCATGTTTGATAAGCCTAGCTATTCCGATTTCACTAAGTCTGGGCATTGATCCAGAGTTAATTTTTGTTCTGCTAGAATTACACAAAAAATTATTAATGAATAAAAAATCTCAATAAAAATACAAAGATTAAGCGTGCGTTGAGCGCTGTTGATGCCTGTAAGTTAGATAAATAATATATTTTTAGAATTAGATATCTTCACTAGAAATCCGCTACCCCAAACAAATAATCAAATCCTTAACATTCAAGAATATCCATTTAGTAACTCTCCGGAACAACTAGCTTAAATCTCATGTAATAAAGGTAAAATATCTTCCAAGTCTTTTTTTTGACACAAGTATCTTCTAAGTCTCATGAAAGGTAACATTCAAATCGTTAACATTCATCCATTTAGTAACTCTCATAACAAATAGATTAAATATCGTATTATAAAGGTAAAATATCTTCTAGGTCTCATGGGAGGTAACACTCTATGGATAACGTACGGCTGAAATATATACAAATGTGTCCTTACCCTTCTTTGAAGAATTTGGCGTTGATAGGCTGATGCAACCAGCTGCATATCAAGGAAAAGAATGTCAATGCATGAGAAATGATCAACATAAATTTTAATATATAGGCTCGAGAAAGGTGAAACAGTGTCAATATATGAAGGTTTCCCTTTGGCAAAAAAAAAGAAGAAACATATACGAGTTGTTTGAGGGTGATAGATCATTAAATTCTTTAGCTCTAAGTGGAAATCTGAGAATTTTACAAAGAAGCATGCATGGTGCACATGGTAAATTTTGAAACATATTTCCTACATGACGTCACATAACTAAATTAATAAATATTTTGAGAAATTTGAATACAACAATCTTGTTTTACAATCCAATAGGATTAAATAAAACCTTCTTAATTCATAAAAATTCACCGCTAGAAACAAATTTTGTATGGTTATTAAGCTACTGTAAATTCGCGGCACAATATTACCAAAAGAACTAAGGGGTTGCAAGACAACAACAAAATTCTTTCCTATAGAATAAATAAGGAATATCAACAACAAACCTGCGCACTTCCAATAAGCTCTAGTGTGCACATGAATGGATTACTGAGTGGGCTAGTTGAGCCTGTGCCATAGCTGATCGCACAATTCCAGTTCTTCAAGTCTGTATATGGCATATATTGCCTTCTTCCAGCTACTGAACATTATATGAACACAAAAAATATGGAGTTGGCACACAAATTAACTTTATACAACTACATAATACAAATATCTTCAACACATGCAAATAAATACACAACATCAATCTGCATTTATTTATGTGAAAGGGTCCAAATGTGCAAACTGAGGGTGCACCTGTACTTGGTTGCTTCCTAGTTCATTTGTAGTGTTCCTTGGAAGTATAAAAATTTAAAGTAGGATAGCATATATATATGTATGCATATTAGACATTGCTTTTATATTTTACGCATAGTACCACTACAATTTAAGATTGGGAGCCGACATGATAGTTCCTTTATTTTCCATTTAATAAAAAAGGAAATTGTACAATTATTAGGACTCTATTTGAAGAATTTTCTAAGAACGCAAGTGTATGGTTATGTTCCTAATTTCCATGGTGAGTAGGATTCCCTACGCAACACCTAATAAAGTGATATACTGAAACAAAAGAATATTGTAGACCTACTTCGGAACAAAAGACACAAAAGTTATGGGGCTAATAAAAACCATCTACGATTATAACTCAAGGTTTAGAAACTCACCAAGTGGCTTATATTGTAGCCCTCCACTGAACCTTCCTTTTCTACCAACTAACCATGCACCATATGGTACTTCATCGGGCGCTGCATTTTAAATGTAATTAAGCATACGATAAGAAGACCAAATTCTAGAATATTATCAATTGAGAGAAAAATAAGTGAAACGATATAAAGTTGAGATTGATACTCTAGTACATATTGTTATAACTTTGTTAGTAAATTCATTAGGTTTCAGTTATTAATAAGTTTTTTTTCCAAAAGGGAAAACCCCGTCCTAACTATAGTCAAGTATAAGTAGGTAGTCACTTACAAGGGAACGGAACAAACGACGCTCCAACTGATAGATTCTCTGAAGCATATCTTAAACCCATGACACCATAGTCCTTTGAACACGCCCTGCAAAACATAAAAAGGAATTAACTTTGTTCTCTTACACATTGTTAATTATGTGCCTTTTTAAATAGAAAAATAAATAACGACTACATCTTATTTATATATACTGGGCAGTGGGATTGTTTCTTATAAGTAGTATCAAGATACAAGTTAGTGGAAAGGTGTGTAACAGATATATGGATGACATGCAAGCGCAAACAAGAGCTGTATAGCCGACCTTTTTTCCATAAGCAGAGGGAACGTCCCAAATGCGCCGATACCGTACTTAGGATAGTAAGCACACGACCTCAGCTGCAACATACTGGATATTCAAGTAGTAAAGCGAAATCAGGATTATCTGCATATATACAATTTTTTAATGTGATTGATTTGGACATCCAATTCAACAAGAAAGTGTGCGTACGATTTTGAGGACGACATGAGAAGGTCCACGAAGGTATGAGGATCATCCAAGTCCCTGCAAAATCCCAAAATTAAAGTCATTTTATGTTCATAGCGTGTAGTACGTAAGTTAGTAACAAGGGGCAGAAGGAACGGAAGAAGAGAGAATGATTTCGTCGGGCCATCTAATCTTACCTCTGCCACCGCAACAGAGCCTCCCCGTTATTGTTAGACATCTAGTGAAAATTCAGTTAAGAAATAATAATAGTAAACAACAACCTGATTTTCTTGCAAAACTCAGGAAAAAGCGAGCCAAACAGCTGAAGTGCGAGCCAAAACAAGAAGCGCGAGAATTCATCATGAGATACGGTGGCAATTAGCTTGAACGTTTGGATACGGTGGTGGTGAGATGGAGGTGAGCTTCTCGCGGCGGCTTTAGCAGGACCTGAGCGTCAACGTTCATCCCAGGCTGCCGAGGGTAGTAGTCGTCGAAGAGGCGGCGCAGCGAGAGCTTCCCGAACATGAGATCGTACGCCGGCACCGCCATCCTGCATCCGCACGTCCAGGCATATATATGATTATCGATCAGCTAGCGTGCTAGCTATATACTATATAGATGGAAGTACGTCCAGCCGATGGATTGGAGCTCACCTGGTGCGGGCGGCGTCGGGAGGGAAGTCGAAGGGCTGCGGCACCAGAGTCATCGCCGGCGGCTTCGGTTTCGGCTTGCTCTGCGGGGCTCCCATCGATCCTCAGCTCTTCTCCCTCGATCTCACGCGTGTCTCAGAACACCAGACGATGGAACCACCAAGATCGCAACTAATTAACAAACCTAGCTAGCTGGGTTTATTTTTCAAATCAAAATAGAGTACGTATCTTCTACGGGGTACTTTTTTTTTTCGTTAAGAGAGGAAGTTCTTTCTTGCTAACCAAGGCTAAGCCTACTCTAGCGCCGCCGCCCGGCCCCAAACTCCCGTTCCCCACCTCTGGAAGTCCCAGTGCCAGTGCGTCACCCTGCTTCTCCTCGCGCCTCCATCATGGCCCTGGATCCAACACGAAAAAAGCTGCTGCACCCCGAGCGCCATGGCCCCTGGATCCAGCATGAGCGGCTCGTCGAGTGTCCGTCGGTGGCCTGCGATAACCAGGACCGTGGTGGAGGGCAGATACCTGATGAACTGATGAATGATGCATGTCGTGAGAAGCTGCTTGCACAGTTGCACGGAGGCGATGCGGTGCAAATGAATGGAATATAATGTCAGTGAGCCTGCATGCCCATGTCCATATTTCCTACTGCGCTAAGGTTGCCGCTTGTGATTTTGCTGATGCTTCTTAAGCCTCCAGGTATCCCCTCGTGTAGCATAGTTTAAGAATTTAAGTCCATCTAAGTACAGCTCAGGTAATGTAGATGTGTTGCATTTGTGTGAATGCCAATTATAGTTCTGAAAACATGACCGACCTATTTGTGTGTCCCAATATAATTGTCCAATACATGGTTCTTAAGGGATTGTGATGAATAAGTCATTGTATTCTGATCTTTGTGAAGCTGCTACTGCACATGGTTCTTGTGAAGGCCTGCAGTACACACATGGTCCTTTGTGAAGGACATGTGGTTAGGATAGGATAGCATCCCTGATCTTTGACTGCCTTTTAGAGGCATCAAGGACTGGTTGTTAGCAACTTTAGATTATCATCTTAGATTAGCATATTCTGGCTGACTAGCAGCTATAAATCTGTAGCTCCCTGTCCTCAGTTTGGCATGGCATTGTGTGAGATGTGTGAGAAATAAACCAACAAAAATTGCCCCAGCTCTCCTAGTGCCATCCTCTTCTTCATGAAAGTGAGGCTAAAGATACTAACAATTGGTATATCAGAGCCAGGTTGTCTTGCAGCCTGAGCATTTCCTGCTCCTCCCCTTCACATGGAAGGGAGCAGTCCCAGCCAGTAGCAGCCTCAACTACCCCTGTTTACTTCCCTCCGTCCGGGTTATCGAGCAGCAGCTCGTCGGAAGCAGCGCTCAGCCCCCCAGCAGCGAGCCATGTTCGGCGGCCACTCTCAACACACGGCTACCTCCAGCACGCGGCGTCGGCAGGAGGCCGATCGCGCCGAGGTATAGGAGCGTGAACGAGTGGCTGCAGCAGATGCTGCGACGACAGCAAGGACGTCGAGGCTGGCAGCGGCGGAGTTGGCAGCAGCCATAGCGGAGGTAGAAGCAGCAGAAGCAGCGGAGGTAGCACGTGCGGCGGCGGAGGTCGAGGTGCTGCGCGGCAGCGCCAACAGCTCCGCTTTAGCTGATGGCAGCGCCGATGCAGCGGCGTGGCAGGTGGCGCAGCGGGCGGCGCAGTGGGCAGCCGAGCACGCCCGCGCACCTCGGGATGGCTCTCCCAGAGGAGGCGCGCACGGTGGTGGCGGCTGGGATGACCAAGATCGCGGCCTCTACGGGGTTCGGACGGTGGTCAAGGATGTTGGTCCCGGTGTTGGGTGGCCTACCCTCACCAAAACCAACTACGTCGAGTGGGCCGCGATCATGAAGATCAGGCTCCAGGTGCGGCACATGTGGGAGGCAGTCCACGATGACGACGTCTACCATCATGAGGATCGACGAGCGCTGGACGCCCTCATCGCTGCAGTCCCAGCCGATATGCAGTTCTCGCTCTCCCACAAGCAGACTGCCAAGGAGGCTTGGGACGCCATCGCCGCAGCACGCATCGGCAGCGACCGTGCCCGCAAGTCCACACTGCAGGCACTTCGAAGGAGTGGGAGAACCTGGCCTTCAACCAGGTGAGGGCGTTGATGACTTTTCTCTCCATCTTAACACTCTGCTGCAGAAGATGGTGCAGTTCAGCAATGACGCCTACGACGAGGAGAGAGCTATCGAGAAGCTCTTTCGCTGCGTCCCCGAGAAGTACAAGCAGATGGCTCGCTCGATCGAGTCCCTGCTGGACCTCTCCACCATGACGATAGAGGAGGCGATAGGTCGCCTCAAGGTCGTCGACACCGACGAGCCACAGTCTTCGTCAGGGCCCATCACCACCGGTGGGAAGCTGCTCCTCACTCGGGAGTAGTGGGATGCCGGCCACGGTGACGGGAAGAAGGGGGAGTCTTCTTCCTCGACAGGCGGCCGCAAGGCGCGGAAGGATGGCCATGCCAAGGCGCAAGGTGATGCCGGTGGAGGCGCCGCCGGCAATCACAAGCCGGCAAAGGATGACGTCTGCCACAACTGCGGCAATATTGGTCATTCGGCCAACGAATGCCGATAGCCACGACGTGGCCAGGCCCACGTTGCACAGGAGGGGGAGGAGGAGCCAGCTCTGTTCATGGCGCATGCTAGCATCGAGCTGTCTCCAGCGACACCGACCGCAGTGGCTCTCCACCATACCACTCTCCTCCACCTTGACGAGCCGAAAGCACACGCCCTTCTCGGCGATTGCTCCAGCAACGACAAGACTGGCGGGTGGTGCCTCGACACCGGCGCCACACACCACATGACCGGCCGACGGGAGTTCTTCGTTGAGCTCGACTCCGACGTGCGAGGCTCCGTCAAGTTTGGGGATGCCTCCGCTGTGGAGATCAAGGGTGTCGGCTCCGTCATCTTCTCCTCCAAGACTGGAGAGCATCAGCTGCTCACCGGTGTTTACTACATCCCCGCGCTGAGGAACTCCATCATCAGCCTGGGACAGCTGGATGAGATCGGCTCCCGCGTGCTGATCGAGAGCGGAGTTCTGCGCATCTGGGATCGCCACCGTCACCTGCTTGCCAAGGTAACCAGAGGCACAAATCGCCTCTATGTTCTTGATGTGCAGGTGGCACAACCCCTCTATCTCGCTGCTAGTCGGGAGGACGAGGCGTGCCAGTGGCACGAGCGCTTCGGGCACCTTCACTTCGAGGCCCTGAAGCGGCTCAGTGCCATGGAGATGGTGCAAGGCATGCCGTGCCTTGACCATGTGGAGCAGTTCTGCGACGTCTGCGTTTTGACAAAGCAGAGACGACTCCCCATTCCCCATCAGGCGAGCTTCGGAGCTAAGGAGAAGCTCGAGCTCGTGCACGGGTACTTGTGTGGCCCGGTGACACCGGCCACTCCAGGAGGACGACGCTACTTCCTGCTGCTCGTCGATGACCTCTCCCGCTACATGTGGGTGGTGCTCCTCGGCAGCAAGGGAGAGGCAGCGGACGCCATCAGGCGCTCACAGGTTGCTGCGGAGGCGGAGTGCGGCCGCAAGCTGCGCGTGCTGCGTATAGACAACGATGGAGAATTCACAGCGACTGAATTCGCGTCGTGCTACGCTGATGAAGGCATCCAGCGCCACTACTCCGCGCCTTACAGCCCGCAACACAACAGCATCGTCGAGCGGCGCAACCAGACGGTTGTGGGGATGGCTCGGGCCCTCCTCAAGCAGAGAGAGATGCTGGCTGTCTTCTAGGGAGAGGCGGTGCTGACGGCCGTCTACATCCTCAACCGCTCGCCTACTAAGGCTCTCGACGACAGGAGGCCGTACGAGGCCTTGCATGGGTGAAATCCAGCAGTCTCCCACCTGTGGGTCTTCGGCTGCCTCGCATTCGCCAAGGAGCTCGGCCACATCGGCAAGCTCTACGACAGGAGCACTCCGGGAGTGTTCATTGGCTACTCGGAGGGCTCGAAGGCCTACCGCATCCTTGACCCCAAGACACATCGTGTGCGCACGTCGCGAGACATCGTGTTCAACGAAGGGCGAGGATGGGCATGGGACAAGGCGGTGGAGGACAGCTCGACTTTGACGTATGAAGACTTCATTGTCGAGTACGTCTCGAGGCAGTCGGGGGAGTAGGCAGCTCTTCTTCAACAAGCTCGCCTACCTCAGTCCCCAAGTCTCCATCGACCCCGGTGGTTGCTACACCACCACAGCCAGCGGCTCCACGTACTCTAACACGGGCAGTCACTCCTTCGGGCACGTCTATAGCAGCTCATGTTGAGCACAGCCCGGTGGAGTTCGCTTCCCCGCTCTCTCACGACGGGGAGCGCATCGACGCGTATCATGGCGGTGAGCCGCTTGATACGTCTCCAACGTATCGATAATTTCTTATGTTCCATGCTAATTTATTGATGATACCTACATGTTTTATGCACATTATATGTCATATTTATGCATTTTCTGGAACTAACCTATTAACGAGATGCCGAAGAGCCAGTTGCTGTTTTCTGCTGTTCTTGGTTTCAGAAATCCTAGTAAGGAAATATTCTCGGAATTGGACGAAATCTTCGCCCAGAGTCCTATTTTTGCACGGAACTTCCAGAAGACCGAAGAGATAACGAAGTGGGGCGACGAGGTGCCGCCACCATAGGGCCGCACGGCCAGAGGGGGGCCCGCGCCGCCCTATGGTGTGGGCCCCTCGTCAGCCCCCCTGACCTACCCTTCCGCCTACAAATAGCCTCCGTCGCGAAACCCCCGATGCCGAGAGCCACGATACGGAAAACCTTCCGGAGACGCCGCCGCCGCGAATCCCATCTCGGGGGATTCGGGAGATCGCCTCCGGCACCCCTGCCGGAGAGGGGATTCATCTCCCGGAGGACTCTTCATCGCCATGATCGCCTCCGGAGTGATGAGTGAGTAGTTCACCCCTGGACCATGGGTCCATAGCGGTAGCTAGATGGTCGTCTTCTCCTTGTTGTGCTTCATTGTTGGATCTTGTGAGCTGCCTAACATGATCAAGATCATCTATCTCGTAATACTATATGTTGTGTTTGTCGGGATCCGATGGATAGAGAATACTATGTTATGGTGATTATCAATCTATTGTTTATGTGTTGTTTATGATCTTGCATGCTCTCCGTTATTAGTAGAGGCTCTGGCCAAGTTTGTACTCTTAACTCCAAGAGGGAGTATTTATGCTCGATAGTGGGTTCAT
>NC_061511.1:214695711-214722741 GCF_022539505.1 Lolium rigidum | reverse complement strand
TAACATGGGAAGAATTGCAGTGAAGAAGTTAGAGGAAAGAAACGTGTGAATGATCAGATTTGGAAATCTCATGTCAGCAGCAGAGCCCGGTCCAGGATTAGCGGGCCGACAAGTCACTGGCTGCTTCCGGTCTTGCTCTCCTCCTGGTCAGTATTTTTTTCAACAAGTTCCTCCCAGTCCATTTTGCTCCAATTTCTCCACACTTTATTTTTATTTATCTATTTTTTGAAACGATATTTATCTATTTTTTATTTGGCTAACAATTGTTGCTGATGCTACTCCTACTAGCATAGTGCCCGATGTGATGCTAGGAATATAAGACATGAAAAATGATAACAGATTTTCTTTCATAAGAATGCATTAATAGCTATGCAGAGGCTGGGGTATTATCCCTATTTCGAAAAAAAATGCATTAATAGCTACTAATTGTTGTGTCAACAAACAACACAGTCGGTTTTCCGGTTTTCCACGGCTTTCTTTTCAATAACTATTGTGTCTCCTCTCACTATTGGATTGCGTGTTCCTTCCTTTCAGTTGCTTTCGGCCCTTATAGCTAAGGATTTCCTTCTCTTTGCTCCAACTTCAATGCATCTCCTCTCATCCTCCCTTTTAGATTGTCCTCGATTTTGTGGTCGCTTGTTACAGTCATGATAAATTTCTACATGGCTTTGAAGATGTATGCAGACAGTCTATCATCCAAACTCCATAAGAGGACCAAGGACGTGAATATCCAACACATGTAATTTTTGGTCTCATGTGCTCGCAAGAAACTAACAACGAAAGAATAATTAATAAAATCCCGCGTGTACAGACATGGATGAGAACCTGCAACATAATTCTCTTTTTGGTCTAGTTCCTAAATCTATGGCTACTGCAGGTGAACGGCAACCAAACCGCACCAACTTTTAGTCATATTGACCTACCATAATTAAATATAAGGAAAAAAATAGTAAAGAACAAATATACCTAACTGCATGTATCTCTTTTCATGAAACAGTTCGCATATTTCACGAACCAAACCGCATGCCGTGCAACTTCCTTTTTAGGAAGAGTATGATTCAGTTTGTATTGTACATTTGTACTTAGAAAATTCATGCGAGATGTAATTTTTTTCTTACATCATTAGCTTTTCTTTTGATAAATGGCGCCTTTATTATTTAAGATAAAGTATTACACCTGACCTCTACATAACGCGATGCACACAGTCGCACACACTCCCACAAAGGAAGTCTAGTACAAATAAAAAATATAAGAAACAACACAAGAACTCACGCCTACCATGAGGAAAGCTCAATCCGTAGATTACGCCGTCATCCATGTTGGGAAAAAATATCCTTCACCGAATCCTCCAATCATGTAGATGCCTCCATAAAGAGGTTGCGACTCTCCGCGCGCCAAAGCAATGACCACAAACGGAGCAAAGCAGTTGACCGGTAGATAACCTGCAACAAGGAAGAGTAAAAAATCATTGAAAACCTTGTTATTTCTACATAGCCATAGCGATCCAAATAATGGCAATCGCCCACACCCGAATAAAAGTTTTGAACCTACAATCAACACCATTGAGCCAGTTGCCAAAAACATTTGCAACGCTCCATGGTGGGTACAAGGTAAATCTATTTGGATTACTGGCCATATAGATCTCGTGAATTGGCACAGGAAAAAATGGTGGTTGATAGTCTCATCGTGATGATAAAAAAACATACATTTTACTACCTTGCCAATTACGTTTTACAAGATTGTCCTTAGTTAGAATTACCCCCTACAAAGATACCACGTCGTCTTTAATAAAATCTTCATATATAGACCAGATTTTTTATCATTAACAATTGGCGTATCGGATTGGATTAAAGCATTACGCATAGAATCAACAGAGAATTTGCCACTCTCATTTAGATTCCACCGAACCTCATCAGACCCATGCGTTAGCTGGACCATCTCCAGACGCTGAAGCAACGTATTCCAAGATACTAGCCTGGGACCGACAAGATCACGTAAGAAGGACATTTCCAATTGTGAATTTTAATAACCATATGAAGTGTCTCGAGGATCTAACACAATCTGAAGAGTTTAATAACCATATGTGTCCACCATTGCTGGTACTATTGTATAGCATCTCTATACCAATCAGTCATTGGAACGCAGGATTCATTCATTCTGCAGATAAGAAGGGGGAAAATCAATGTGCACCTGGCTTAGAAGTCGCCGAACACCAAAATAGGACATATCCAGCCGATGATTATCCTGCTTCTTGCATTCTATTTGCACACATCTGTTATATATATTGAAAATCATGACTAATTTGTATCAGCTACCAAATTAGTTCCGAATTGCAAGCACATAACAATCTAAGAAATAGTACTGAAACACTTCAACAACAAATGCTCTAAAATAACCAGCTTAAAGTTGAGAGCTCTCATTTCCCCCTTTCCCCCTCCCTCTCCTCGCTACAGTAGTTGGGTAGGGTTTCCCCTGTTTCGGGATGGGCCAAGGCCCTCGTCGGCAGCCATGCCGCCGGGGAGTGGCTGAGGCGAGGCCCTGGTTGTCGTACTGTATATACTAGGTATAGGGTTTGTAGTTGGTCCTCTACGGCGTCTAGGAGTAGAGCATCAGATCTTGCTGGCTAGATCTTGTGTGTCCTGCGGCCGAGCTTCTTCATCGTCATGCGCTGGTGGCGAGCGCTGCCATCGACGGAGAAGAACATCCCTAGGATCTCCGACAATAAGGCCATTGAGTCTAGCTTCTGCATCTTATAAATGCTTCCAAGGTGGAAGGATGAGATGCAGAGCCTGAACGCGTCTGCTCTGGCTCGTCGTCACCACTATCCTCTCCGCATGCCTCCTCCCCAAATCCGTGGCAGGTACTTTGGGATCTATGGCAGGTTGATTTCTTTGAAGTGGTGCTGCCGTGCCTCTACTCTTCTAGTCCATCTGCTGTCTCTAGTTTTCTTCGATTTCTTGGGCGCCATGGTGGTGATTCAGATCGAAGTGGACAAAGCAGCTGCTGTGACTAGATGGGTTCGGTGTTCTGGAGCCAGATTATCATGGAGCTTTTCCTCGGCGACCAAGTTCTGGGAGCTGAAATATTTGGCTATGGAGATCCATGTAAGGCCGGACATGATCTCCGGCAAAAATTCAACCTCCACTGGGAGACCCTTTTGGAGTTCAGGCGTTGAGGGCTTAGTCAGACTGGAGGCAAGTGGTTCTGTCCCTGTCTCCAGCCATGGCTGCAGCGAGCTGATCTCCGATCTCCACAGAGGGGAAGAGAAAGGACTTGATTGCTTTCTTAGATTTTTCAGTAGGGTCTTTTCTACAAATGCCAGGAATCCATATGTAATTTCTGAATTTTATGGGGTCCTTTATAATAGTTCTGTACTCCCTCTGTTACTGGAATGAAAAGGTTCTGGCCCCTTCGGGGGTGCTCCGCTGTTCAAAAAAAAACCAGCTTACTAAAATGCATGCTTGTCAAGTTTGAGCAGTATTGAAAATCATGGCTTTGGAGATAGATGCAGACACACAGTATATCGTCCAAACTCCATAAGAGGACAAATGACGTGAACGTCCAACACATGTAATTTTTGGTCTCATGTGCTCGAAAGAAACTAACAACGAAAGATTAAATAACAAAATCCCGCATGTACAGACATGGACGAGAATCTGCAACATAATTCTCTCTTTGGTCTAGTTCCTAAATCTATGGCTAGTGTAGGTGAATGGCAACAGAAGTGCGCCAACTTTTAGTCATATTGACCTACCATAATCAAATAAGAAAAACTAAATAGTAAAGAACAAATATACCTAGCTGCATGTACCTCTTTTCGTGCATGAAACAGTTCTCATATTTCACGAACCAAGCTGCATGGCGTGCAACTTCCTTTCTAAGAAGAGTATGATTCAGTTTGTATTACTTAGAAAATTCATGCAAGATGTAAATTGTTTTTCTTACAACACTAGCTAGTCTTGACCATTAACTGATACTATTATATAGCATCTCTGTACCAATCAGTCATTGGAGCGCAGGATTCATTCATTCCGTAGATAAGAAGGGGGGAAATCAATGTGTACCTGGCTCAGAAGTCGCTGAACACCACAATAGGACATAGTCAGCTGATGATTATCCTGCTTCTTGCATTGTATTTGCACGCAACTGTTATATACACTGAAAATCACGACTCTAATTTTGTATCAGCTACCAAATTAGTTCCAAATTGCAAGCACATAACAATCTAAGAAATAATACTGAAACACTTCAACAACAAATGCTCTAAAATAGCCAGCTTAATAAAATTCCTGCTTGTCAACTTTGAGCAGTTCATATTGTTAGTATCTCTAGCCTCACTTTTATGAAGAAGAGGATGACACTAGGAGAGTTTAGGCAATTTTTGTTGGTTTATTTCTCACACGTCTCACACAATGCCATGCCAAACTGAGGGCACGGAGCTACAGATTTATAGCTGCTAGCTAGCCAAAATATGTTAGTCTAAGATGCTAGTCTAAAGTTGCTAACAACCAGTCCTTGATGCCTCTAAAAGGCACTCAAAGATCAGGGATGTTATCCTATCCTAACCACATGTCCTTCACAAAGGACCATGTGTGTGCTGCAGTTCTTCACAAGAACCATGTGCAGTAGCAGCTCCACAAAGACCAGAATACAATGCCTTATTCATCATTCCCCACCTAAGTCTTGTACGCCGTCTTGCGGGAGCGTTGAGCCATCCCGATCTGGGAGCAGAGCTCGAGGAACTTGATCCTCCCAAGAGGCTTGGTGAGCAGATCCGCGAGCTGATCTGTGGTGTTGACGTAGCTTGCCTTGATGCTCCCTTCTTCCAAGCAGTCTCGGATGAAGTGATACCTCAACCGAATGTGCTTGCTCCGTTCATGAAAAACAGGGTTCTTTGCCAGGGCCAGAGCAGACTTGCTGAGGCTGCGATGTACTCAGCCTCACAGCTGGACATGGCCACCACCTGCTGCTTGACCGACTGCCAGCTCACGAGTCACTTGCCAAGGAAGACGAGGATCCCGCTCGTGCTCTTGCTGGTGTCGATGTCGCCGGCGTGGTCGCTGTCGCTGTACCCGATGAAGTGCGCCGCCCCAGGACACCTAGGGTAGTGGAGCCCATGGTCGAGAGTCTCCGCAATGTAGCGGATGATCCTCTTCACATCCTGCAGGTGCTCCGTCATCGGTCGCTCCATGAAACGACTAACGTAGCCGACGGAGAAGGCCAAGTCCGGCCGTGTGTGGGCGAGGTAGCACAAGCTCCCTGATACGTCTCAAACGTATCTATAATTTCTTATGTTCCATGCTACTTTTATGACAATACTTGAATGTTTTATACATACTTGACAGCATTATTATACATTTCCGGCACTAACCTATTAACAAGATGCCGAAGTGCCAATTGTCTGTTTTCTCGCTGTTTTTGGTTTCGAAATCCTAGTAAGGAAATATTCTCGGAATTGGACGAAATCAACGCCTAGGGTCCTATTTTTACACGAAGCTTCCAGAAGACCGAGGGGGAAAGGAAGTGGGGCCACGAGGCGCCGACACACTAGGGCGGCGCGGCCCAAGCCCTGGCCGCGCCGGCCTGGTGTGTGGGGCCCTCGTGTGGCCCCCTGCGTTGCCCTTCCGCCTACAAATAGCCTTCGTCGCGAAACCCCCTGTACCGAGAGCCACGATACGGAAAACATTACTGAGACGCCGCCGCCGCCAATCCCATCTCAGGGGATTCAGGAGATCGCCTCTGGCACCCTGCCGGAGAGGGGAATCATCACCGGAGGGGCTCTACATCATCATGCCCGCCTCCGGATTGATGCATGAGTAGTTCATCCTTAGACTATGGGTCCATAGCAGTAGCTAGATGGTTGTCTTCTCCGCTTGTGCTATCATTGTTTAGATCTTGTGAGCTGCCTAACATGATCAAGATCATCTATTTGTAATGCTACATGTTGTGTTTGGCGGGATCCGATGAATATAGAATACTATGTTAAGTTGATTATCAATCTATCATATATGTGTTGTTTATGTTCTTGCATGCTCTCCGTTGCTAGTAGAGGCTCTGGCCAAGTTGATACTTGTAACTCCAAGAGGGAGTAATTATGCTCGATAGTGGGTTCATGCCTGACATAGGCATCCCAAATGGGCCTGCCGAAGATAGTACCCGGAGTTTACTGAAGGCCCACTACCCGAAGATTAAGAAGATTCGAGAGTCCAAGATATATTAAGGAAAGCTAGAGTTGTAATAGGAAGAGTTATTTGTAATCCGGCGGGATGAGTTAGAAACCGTCCCGGACTCGTAACTTGTACAAAACGAAACCCTCGGCTCTGCCTCCTATATAAGGGGGAGTCGAGGGACAAAGAAAGGATCGAATTGACTGTCAACATAACCCTAGTTTTCATAATCGTCGAGTACTTTCCGCCTAAACCTTCGAGATCTACTTGCCCTCTACTTCTAGCAAAACCCTAGTCTACAATCTGTAGGCATTGACAAGTTAATACTTTGTCAATTGGCGCCGTCTGTGGGAATTAGAGGTTGCAAGGAGCTGATCTCGATGGCACGTTCAAGATCTTCGACTTCATCAACAACAAGCAACGCGATGGATCGAGGTAACAAGGGAAAAACTGATCTATTCAATTTTATTCCTCACCCGCCCTCCCGTATGGATGCATGTGCCTATCTGGAGGAGCCCATCATCATGACGTTCGGAGAATTCCGATTTGGCGTCAACAAGGAAGGATCCTACCGTCTCGAAGATCCGATCTCGTCGGAATTTTCAGCGGTCGATTCTAGTTCTTCGTCGAGTGACGAGAAGTTTTCTTCGCCATACTTCATCGACACCAAGGCGAAGGGAAAGCTCGCCAAAATCTTCAGCAACACATCCTTCAAGTCGTCTGCGGACTCCTTTATAAGCAGCGACTCCGAAAGCGTCGGCAGCTTCAACTTCATCGACAAATCTGTCGCCATCGGGAAGGTCTTCACCACTCTGTATGATGGTGTCACCAACCTTGAGAAAAATCAATTCACAAAATACCACCAGATCTGTGCAATAGAAGAAACGGGTACATCAGAACCACAAACGTCAGAGGCTTTCGACGATTTGGGAAATCCATACGTCGATCCCGCCGATCTCGTAAAAGGCTCTGGGCACTAAATATGCCGGATCTTCAACTCGCGCAAAAGTCCAACTCCCGCAAGCTGCGTGGGATAGGGCTGCGAGAGCCATGGATGGATCAGAACCAATGAATACTACTGCCACCGTACAAGAGTTACAGGCATATCAATATAGACTTGCTCGGGTAAGCAGAGATTTGGAAAAACAGACAGCATCCCTGAATAGGAGGAAAGAAGCAGCTTCTGCATCAAGCAGACGCCGAGCAGAGTTGAGTCGACTTTCAGGAACTTCGGGAGATAGTAACAGAGAGGCTCGAAGGAGAGCAAGATCTCGGCTGCAAAATATACCCGAAGGAGAAAGGGGGAATCTAATTCAAAATCTCGACATGTCCTTCATGACGATTGATGAAAGGGGAAATATCATCCCAAAAACACCAGAAGCAGGTTACATGGCAACACAGGCTTACATCCTCGCATCCAGACCACCTCCCGGGGACCCGAGAGAACCATTGTTCAATATGGCGATGGCTGGAGTAGGAGTTATGGGAACAGCGTTTGCAACAACGCCTCCCGAAGAAAATCCTAGGCAAAATAGTCCACGACCCACCGCAGCAGCTTCAGGACCCACCAAGAGCAAGTGGAGCAAGAGACACAAGCAGTCCAAGTAAGGGTGGATAGAGCGCGACAAGAAAGAAGGGAGCGTCAGCACTCGCCAGAGCTTGCCGACGAAGATATGTGCGGGCTCCCGTGCTTTACGAGAAGAGTTCGAAAAACTCGAGTCCCAAAAGGGTTCAAGTTACCCGAAAATTTCAAGAAGTTCGACGGCCTGCAAGATCCCGAGGATTGGCTCGTGGATTATCTCGAGATGGTAAAACCGGTAGGAGGAACCAGAGCAACAGCTATGCAAAGTATCCAAGTTCACCCGAGTGGTGCCGCAAGATCTTGGATAAAGAAACTCCCCTTAAATTCCATCGACAGCTGGGAGACCTTTGAGGACATCTTCGTGAAAAACTTCCGATCCACGTGCAAGAAACCTGCATCGTTGGAAGAGCTAAGGGCATGCCGACAAAAACACGACGAGTCGATGAGGAAATATATACAGCGATGGAACATCATAAAGAACTCGGCAGAGGATATATCTGACGAGAGGGCAATAGATGCGTTCGTGGCAGGAGTCCGCCGAGCAGATTTCATCGAGGACTTAGGGAGAACTAGCCCTAAGACCATATCAGCACTCATGGAGATAGCCAATAAATGGGCAGATGGAGAAGACGCAATATACAACAAGCGACATAGGTCGCCGTAAGAGGATCGTGGTCGAAATTATCAAAATAGAAGGCGATTTTCTCGCCGCTTCTACAACAACGATGCTCCCGGCCATATATCGGCTGGTTTTCGGGGAAATCCCGGAGGAAATAGTCGAGATGATTATCAAAGGAGCAACGAGCAACAAGGCGACAATAGAGGTGATTTTCGCGGCAATAGGCAAAATAGTGGACCAAGGATTCAAAGACCTTACGTATCTCCCGAAGAGATGATGAACGGTCCGTGCCAAATGCATTTTTACCTCGACAACAATGGAAAGAGGCAATCAGACATCTCCAGAAAGACTGCCGTAATTTTCAGGCAATGTTGCGAGCCGCAGGAATTGCAAATGCTCAAGCAAATAACAGAAACCCTCGGGAGCCAAGAAGCGAGATCCACCTTCCACCTCCTCCCGCAATTACCGACGAAAATCGACACCAGCTTAGAATTGCGGCAGCACCACATCCACCTCCATATGTTGACCCCAACTCTAACGGTGTGGTCTCGATGATTCAGAAAGCTAGGCCATCCAACAGGGCGCAGAAGGTAATATCTCGACAAGTGTTCATGGCAGAGAAGATGCCTCCACCAACAGTCGAGTACTTAAATTGGTCGGGGCAAGATATCGGCTTCACAATCGCGGACCATCCGCAGCAAGTCCCTCGACCAGGACAATCGGCACTCATCTTACCCGCTGTAATCGCTGGTTTTGACGTGTCGAGAGTTTTCATAGATGGCGGCAGCAGCTTAAACCTCATGTATGCAGATACATTGAGGAAGATGAACATATCCCTAGCAAATCTGAAACCAACTGGACACACGTTTCCACGGGATTACACCGGAGAAGCCAAGTTACCCATTGGGCAAGATCAACCTCGACGTTCAGTTTGGAACCCGAGAAAACTACAGGATAGAGAATCTGGAGTTCGAAGTGGTGGATTTCCCGTCGCAATATCACGCCTTGTTGGGACGACCAGCGTACGCCAGGTTCATGGCAGTGCCGCATTATACATATCTGTTGTGGAGGTTGCCTGGGCCTAAGGGACCTATCACAATCAAAGGAAGTTTCGCGTTATCTGATAAATGCGACAAGGATTTTCATCGACTATCAGAAACTTTCGGGATGCAAGCAGAGTATGCGGCGCCAAGGTTCACTGATTATGACGTGCTGCCAGAGGTAGGAAGATCTTCTAAGGAGCCAACTTTCAACACAGCCAAGGATTCAAAAGAGGTACAGATCCACCCGACAGATCCAAAGAAAACGACGTCCATTGCCACAAACATGGATGTCGCATAGGAAAGCGCGCTCGTCGAGTTCCTCCGTGAGCACCGGAAAATCTTCGCATGGTGTCCAGCTGACATGCCAGGAGTACCTGTGGAACTTGCCGAGCACCACCTCAATTTGGATCCTCTCGCAAGACCAGCAAAGCAACCTTTGCGGCGTTTTTCGGAGCCTAGTCGCAAAGCCATGTTATCTGAAATAGATCGACTCAAAGATGCTGGTTTCATCAGGGAAATATCGACAGAAGCCACATGGGTAGCTAACCCAGTGATGGTGCCGAAGAAACACACAATAGTCCTTCGCATGTGCGTCGACTTCACGTGTCTCAATAAACATTGTCCCAAGGATCACTTTCCCTCCCAAGGATCGATCAAATCATCGACTCCACGGCAGGATGCGAACGTCTTTCCTTCTTGGACGCATATTCTGGTTATAACCAGCATCAGACTAAAAGAAGAAGATGAAGCCAAGACAGCGTTCATCACACCTTATGGCGTGTTTTGCTACAAAACAATGCCCTTTGGTCCGAAAAACGCGGGAGCGACATATCGACGGATGATGCGAAGTGCCTAGCAACACAGATCGGAAAAAATGTACAAGTTTACATCGATGATGTCGTAATAACATCCAAGAAAGGATCGACTTTGATCGAAGATTTGAAGGAAACCTTCGACAACCTCGACAAGTTCTCGCCTCAAGCCGAACCCGACAAAGTGCTCTTTCGGAGTTCCCGCCGGAGAACTTCTCGGTTCTTAGTATCAGCAAGGGGGATTGAAGCTAATCCCGAAAAATACAGGCCATCGTTACTATGAGAAAGCCAACAAAGTTGAAAGAAATACAACAGCTAACGGGGCGAGTCGCAGCTTTAAGCTGCATTCGTCGCCGAGTTAGGAGAAAAAGCGCCGCCGTTCTATGCATTGATCAAGCAAGGGGAAAAATTTCAATGGAACGAGGAAGGCACAGAGCTTTCGAGAATCTCAAGCGAGCAATTTCGACACCACCGATATTGGTGGCGCCAAAAGAGAAAGAACCTCTCCTCTTGTATATTGCAGCCACACCTCGGTGGTCGCACGGCCCTAGTAGTCGAAAGGGAAGAAGAAGGCAAGCTTCATGGAGTTCAAAGGCCAAGATATTTCATCGGCGAAGTATCGTCGTCGTCAAAACAGCTGGTACCCGCAATATCAAAAGCTAGCATATGGAGTATTCACGACAAAGAAGAAAATTGCGACACTATTTTTCAGCACACCCGATAATAGTGGTCAACGAGGCTCCCTTATCAAATATACTAAACAACCCGTGAGTTACTGGTCGTGTCTCCCTTTGGGGAATAGAACTTTCCCCTGGACATCACGTATGAAAAGAAAAGCAATAAAATCGCAGGTCTTACCAGATTTCATTGCAGAGTGGATGGAGCTACAAAACACGGGACCCCCAGATTTATCGAGAACTTGGACCATGAACTTCGACGGGTCCAAAAGATTGGAAGGTGCCGGAGCAGGCGTGATATTAGTATCACCTGAAGGCGACAAGTTGAAGTATGTTCTCGCGGATGACGTTCCCAAACGCATCTAACAATGAAGCAGTAATATGAAGCTCTCATACACGGGATGAAGATGGCGAAAGCTATGGTGCAACCCGACCGAAAATTTTCGGCGACTCACAGCTTGGTAGCACAACAAGTCATGAACCAATGCGATGCAATCAACGAAAGTATGATAGCATACAAAGAGGTGTACAATGAGCCGGAGAAGTTATTCGATGGTTGTGAGGTAAACCACATCGGCAGGATGAGCAACGATGAAGCCGACGTTCTCGCAAACATCGGGTCACAATGCCTCGCGATTCCTCCAGGTGTGTTCTGGGAAGAGATTAGCGAGAGATCAACAAAGCCAGCAAAAACAAAGAAGGAGAAAAAAGAGAAACCCTCGAGTATCGCCAAAGACACAGCAGAAGAAGAAGAAGAGCAAGAGCTAGTCATGATGGTGCAAATTCCATGGATGCAGGCTTACATATCATATATCCTAAGGAAAACCATACCCGACGATCCAAATCAAGCAAGGCGAATAATTAGGCGATCAAAAGCTTTTACCGTGGTAAAAGGGGAGCTATACAAACGCAGAGATCTCGGTGTGCTACAACGGTGTGTTACACCCGAAGAAGGAAGGATCATCCTAAAGGACGTGCATGAAGGAATATGTGGGCACCACGCGAGTAGCATAGCTATCGCGGCTAAGGTTTTCAGAGCAGGATTTTATTGGCTCACAGCAATCGAGGATGCAAAGGAAATAGTGCGCACTTGCGACGCGTGTCAAAGATTTGCGGCAAGACCTCACTCACCAGCAGCGGAACTTATGCCAATCCCACCGTCTTGGCCCTTTGCTCAATGGGGTCTCGACATGGTGGGTAAATTGCACAAAGCTTCGCCAGGAGGATATGAATACTTGCTGGTGGTCAGTCGACAAATTTACCAAGTGGATAGAGGCGAAGCCAATAAATTCACTCGGATGCAGCATCCGCAATAAAGTTTGTGAAGAGCATCGTTTTTCGCTTTGGAGTACCTCACAAAGATCGTCACGTATAACGGCAGTAACTTTACTTCCAAGGAGTTCAAAGCATATTGTGCGGAGGTGGGCATAAAACTAAGTTTTGCGTCCGTCGCACATCCACGCACCAATGGCCAAGTCGAAAAGGCCAATGGCATCATCCGCAATGGCATCAAGAAGCGCCCGCTAGGACCTTTTGGAAAAGCTAGGCATACTTGGCCGCAGGAGCTACCAAGTGTTTTGTGGAGTATTCGAACAACACCAAATACAGACGACGCAGGAAACGCCGTTCTTTTTGGTCCACGGAGCTGAAGCAGTCTTGCCGATAGAAATAGAGCACGATTCTCCACGAGTCGCGGAATATGACGAAGAAACTTCGAGAAAAGTTTTGGAGGATGATGTCGACGCACTCGATGAAGTTCGAGACGAAGTCCTGTCACGAGTCGCCAAATATCAGCAAGACCTGAAAAACTATCACAGCCGACGATTGCGGCCAAGATCTTTCCAAGTTGGTGACCTGGTTTTGCGACTCAATCAAAAAAGCCATGAAAAACTCGAGTCACCGTGGCTAGGACCATACATCGTCACAGAAGTAATAGAAGGAGGAGCATACGTAATCAAAGACAAGAAGACAGGGATTGACGAGCCAAATCCTCGGAACGTGGCACAGCTCGAGCGTTTCTACGCCTAGATGTCGAAATATAGTCCTCCTTTGTAAAAGCTACAATGTACTGAAACGCCCGCGAGTTTTCAGACGCACTCTTTTCCTTTTTCGGGGCACCGAGTGGGGCCGGGAAAGGTTTTTAATGAGGCGGGCTCGCGGTGCTGCAATATAATAAAGATAGTGGAAATATATATCTTCTTCTCGACAAGATCAGGGGTTTTCCCCTACATGATACAATATATATATATATAAACGCAGTGTCGATAAACGCAAAAGAAGCATCTTGCCTTGGTAAAAATACCTCGCCAAAAGAAAAAGAGATATAGACAAAATAGTGATCAACAAAAGACTCGGGGGCTTGCACCCACAAAAATAGTACACAGTGTATATTATCTTGCCTTGGTTTAAAAACCTCGCATTATACAAATACAGCGAATAGCCACCGAAAATACTCGGGGGCTAGACAAATATAGAAATATGATGTTTGCTTCACAATAGAATCATAATCATGATTTACAAAGGAGAATTATCTACAGAAGGAAAATAATCAGTTCTGATTCAATATATCATCAAGAGTAACTCTGTTTTCTTCAGGAGCAGCGCCAAGAAAATCAGCATAATGACCATCCGCAAAAAAGTCGGCATCCATCCGAAGAAGGTCTTCAATCATTTCCTCGGCTACAGGTGAAACCTTCGTGTTGATGCGGTCGATACCAACTCTTCGGCGCCGTACCTTCTCGTGAACTTTCTCGACAACTTGGTTCAGATCAAGTTTCGAGTGGCAGATCTGAAGCATTATAAGGGCAAACCTGGCGCCAGCCACCAGCTGAGCTCTGACAAAGTGATGGATCCTGTGGGCATCCTTAAACTTCTCCATTAACTCGGGAAGAGTTTTTGGTTGAATATTCCGAGGAAACATAGAGTTATAAACCATAGAGAGGGTCTTGGTACAGAAGTCAAGATACCCGCGAACCTGAAGCGCGCGATCTTGAAATCTCACGATTTGGCGAGTCCGTTCAGGCGTGCCCCAAAAAGTCGACCCATGTTCACGTGCAAGCCGAACAAGAACATTGGAACGAGCCTCGACACGTTCATCTTCAGTAGCAGTATCCAAAAAAGCACCTATTGTTTCTTACAACAGGTCAGTAGATAATAAGGAGGCAAGCAGCAAAGAAAAAAGAAGCGCGACAAAGATAATGAAACATACCCGCCATATCCAAGCTAGCATCTATTAGCAACTGGAGCATGGAATTTTCCCTTGACACAGCTGCAGCAGCTTCAGCAACAGCAGAGTCCTTCTCAGCAATGGCCTCGTGAGCTTGCCGAAGTGCAATTTTTTCGGCTTCAGATGACTTACGAGACTTTTCCATCAGCACAAGTGATTGCTTCTTCACGCACTGAAGTTGGTGCCGAAGTTCATCCAATTCCTGCGGCAAGGAGTCTTCGGCAGGTGAAGCATAAGCAGGAGTTCCCCTTGTGTGAGAGGAAGGCGAAATATTGGAAGGACCAGGAGCTGGCGTATAATTGTCAAAAATTAACTGGAAAAAAGAAATATTTCGACATCAATCACTGAGCAAAGATAGATTTCCATTCATCTCCATAATATATACATGTCTATTACAAAAAAAAGGACCTCCTAGAGACCTACTGAAGCAGTTCTCGCCAAAAACACTACGGCAACAAAGCCAAAAGAAAGAGGTATGCTAAAAAGAAAAAGTAAAGAGGCATTCAACTAGACCTCCGGTTTTGATGAGCTAGGGGTCGAAGACGGCTTGATCCCGATATAAGCCAGGATTTTCTTCGTGTTGGGCTTAGCTGCCTTGATCAAAGACTTCCACCTCGACTGTTCTATTTGCTCAGTGTCGCCAACTTTCGCCCGGCCGATAGACCGTCGGCTATCGAGCAACCAAGGCGACAGTATTTTCCACGGCAACCTTCATATTCTCATGACGCACCCTTAGCCCAAGATCTTCTGATGGATTAAAGCACTTGGCGAGGTTAAGGAAAGTTGCGGGTTCCTCTCTCTTTGGGAAAAAATAAGGAAAAAGCCGCGACAACCCTGCTTTAGCCTGATCAATGCCTTCGCGTGCCTCTGATCCATGAACCTCGAGGAATGAAAGGGCGTCAAGAAGAGGATCATTGGTGGGTTCTTCAAGTCGAAACTCTTGAGCTGTTTTGGCTGTCAAGAAAGAAACTTATTGAGCAACAAACGAGTGCAGAGAGGGAAATACAAAAGATAATAAGTGGTACTTACCGACGAAGCGGCGACTTTGCGTCCTTAAACGCTTAAGGATCGCCTCCTCGCGAGCAGATTGGGCAGCTATGTGATCGCTCAGTGAAGTCTCAGCGGTGTGAAGCCTCTTTCTAAGATCTTCGACACCAGCAGCGTCAGCCTTGGCCTTGTCAGCTTCTCCTCTAGCTTCAGTGGCGTCCAATTCGGCCTTTTTGCGAGCCTTTTCACTGTGCTCTAACTGTTGAGCAAGTGTGTTGGCACGCTCATTGGCTTCCGCCAGTTTTTCTGGCAAAGAAGAAAAATATAGTTAAAAACTTCGACAACAAAGGAGCAAAAGGGCAGAGGCAAAAAGAAGTAGCAAAACATTACCTTCAGTTTTACTAGCATATTCACAATTTGTTGGGTACCGATGCGAAGAAGATCCTTGATCATAGGCTGTTAAAAAAAAAGAGGACAAAGAGAAAATGGGGGTATGAGAAAAATATGGTGATACACAGAAGTAAACAGAGAAAACATAAACAATGACAAAAAAGTGAAGAACTTACATCTTCCATGAGAGGGTTCGAGGAGCTACTCAATTGGAGAGTAGGTTCCGAGATAATCTCCGTCCTTGCCCTTTTCGGTGAAGAGGCTCGGGGCTCGGGGGCGGACTAGAAGCGCCGATGTTTTGTTGAGGAGGCGAGGATTCCTCTCCTTCAACTCGCGGCTCTGAAATAACTAGGGTACGTGACGTACTCGTTCGAGCAGCCACATCCAAAGTTGGTGTTTCTTCGTCATCATCACTATCGAAAAAGGGTGGCAGCATAAAGAGCAAGGCAAGCAAAATTCTTCGAATAGGAAAATAAAAAAAGACAGGGAACTCACGAACTGATGAGACTCGCGAGATATGGGTCATAAGCTGCCTTTTGCGGTGAAAGAGCAGTTTCTTTGGGTTGAGAGGTCCCGGAGTCCTCGACGTCATTTTTCTTCCTTTTGTTCGTCGGAGAAACAGCAGGAGGAGGAGTTTGTGCTGAGGTAGTATCTTCAGAAGCAGCATCCTTTTCAACAGATCCCGCAGATTTTCGAGAATCTGCGGGTTCATTAACAAATGAGGGGGCCTCCTGGTTGTCATCAGTGACAATGGCCCTTTCTTCGACGTCTCCACCCTCCGGAAGAGGAGGAAGAGAATCCATAGAAGGATGATCCTGTCGAAATATAAAGACATAAAAAAAGAAAATATTAGAGAAATATCAAAACAATGAGATGCAGGAAAAATTCGGAACAAGGAACAAATTCGAGAAGACAAAATACCTTGGGGAGAGGATTGGTAGAGCTATATGGTTTCACGCGACAAGAGGAAGGAATAGGATCTTTCTTGTTCAGTGAAGTAATTTTTCGGACAAGTTTTTCCAAGTCCTTCACAAGCAAGATCCTTCGACAACCTATTGGCGTCATTTTCACCAACGATACGTCCAAAGGGGATTCTTGCGAGCCCGAAGAGGCTGCACTCTAATCCGAAGAAAGTAGGCAATGATTTGAACACCGGAAAGTTCTTTGCCTCGAGTATTCGAAGCTCATGAATACGAGTCATAAGCGCTTCGTCGCCTTTCTCTCTTCTTCGGAAGCTTCAGCATCCCAGGAATGGCGGCGTTGAATTTTGGCACTTCCGTCAAAAGGGACTATGTTGTGCTCGACAGAGTTGGCATCTTCTTCGTGTATATAAAGCCACCTTCTGCGCCATCCTTGGACAGAATCAGGAAATTTGACGTCGAAGTAATCAACATCAGTTCGGACGCCAGATAACAACTCCACCTATGTTATAGGTGGTGTTGTGGGAACCATTGCGGCGGAGGCAGAAAATGCGTTTCCAAAGAACCCAATTTGGAGTGATTCCAAGGAAGCATTCGCACAATGTGATGAAAATAGAAATATGAAGGATGGAATTGGGGGTCAGCTGGTGTAGCTGAATCCCATAGACAAAGAGAAGGCCGCGGAGGAAATCGTGAACTGGAGTAGAAAGGCCGCGGATGAGATGATCAACGAAACTAACCCGGTACTCCATTGGAGGGTTGGGGTAGCTTTCTTCGCTAGGGAAGCGGATGGCGTCTTCTTTCTTCATCAAGCCAAGCCTTTTCAGCAGGTTGACATCCTGGTTTGTGACCTTGGACCTCTCCCACTCCACGGTTCCTAGATCCGTGGCGGCCATTGATGAATCAGGTGTGCTGTGGCGAGTGAGACGCGTGCGTGGTGGCATCAACGGCAGCGGACAAAGCAATGCTTGGGCGTGCGGAAGATCAAACAGAGTTGGGCGCAGGGGAAGTTTTTGCAGAGGGGAACAGATGTGCGGCGCAAACGAAGGACTGGACCGAGGTTGAAGAAAGGTTTATATAGGGTTCGGACGAAGCAGTGCACCGTTGGATGAAGAAATCGTGTGGTGAAAAAGGATCTCGTAGATACAAGGGTAAAAAGGTATTTTTACTAGGAAGGAATGGAACAGGCATTACCGTACGTGCGCTAGGAAAAGCGGAGGACGTGTGTCCCCCACTTGCACGACGTGTCAACGTGGTGGGAACAATGGACCCACAAGGCAGAAAAAATCCCAATTATTGATAGAGATGAAGAGAATTTGACAAAGGAAAATATGTCGACAAGAAAAATAAAAAGAGAATGGCGACAGGGTAAATCATTTGAATACTTTTGGAGCCTTTGATCAAATACAAGTTTTTGCCCAAACGCTCGGGGGCTACTTTGGAAAAATAGAAAATTTCGAGTATGACAATATAGAAATGGCAAGAGCCTATGACCAAATCCAAAAATTTGTTCATAGCCTCGGGGCTACTCCCATCGGGAGCGCTGGTCGCGCACCCGATAAATATAAAAATATCGAGAAGGATTATAAATATAGCGGCAAAGGATACTAATTTGTGGAGCCTACACCCAAGCACAAGTTCTTGGCTGTAGCCTCGGGGCTACTCCCATCGGGAACGCTGTTCGCGTGCCCGATGAGTTTTATCAAAATAAACGAAGTGAGTATATTTCGAGTTACAAAGATAACTCTACATATACTCCCATCGGGAAGACAAAATAAGTCATCAAATATGACTCGATAAAATGTGCTATTCCAAAGGCGAAAAGCACTCGACAATATATTCTCGAACGCCAAAGTTGCGATCAATTTCTGAATGCCGCAAATTTGCGAAGGTAAGACTCCGAGATCCGTTCTGCTGGGCGTGGCATCGCCAAAGACTGCGCTCCGCTACTTTTATCCGTATCAACGGATACGAAGAAAAATCCTAACGGACGCGTTAGGTACCCGATAAATTTGATCGGGACTCGACGGAATGGTAAGACCTTAAGCGGCACTCGTCGAAGTTTACACCAGTATCCCGAGATCATGTCCAGGGACGTGATCTTGAAGTAGGTTTTTGCGGATTGCCACTAGAGCGAGTTAACTAGTACCTGATCCGTCGGATGAACTAGCCCCAACTACCATTATCCCTGTACAATATAGAATTTTATGTGAAGAAGCATAAATAAAAGCTCTCGAAAAAATATAAACGAGATGAGATTTCCCTTGACTCTACGATTCAAGCAAAATCTCGGGGCTACTCGACATAGGCATCCCAAATGGGCCTGCCGAAGATAGTACCCGGAGTTTACTGAAGGCCCACTACCCGAAGATTAAGAAGATTCGAGAGTCCAAGATATATTAAGGAAAGCTAGAGTTGTAATAGGAAGAGTTATTTGTAATCTGGCGGGATGAGTTAGAAACCGTCCCGGACTCTGTAACTTGTACAAAACGAAACCCTCGGCTCCGCCTCCTATATAAGGGGGAGTCGAGGGACAAAGAAAGGATCGAATTGACTGTCAACATAACCCTAGTTTTCATAATCGTCGAGTACTTTCCGCCTAAACCTTCGAGATCTACTTGCCCTCTACTTCTAGCAAAACCCTAGTCTACAATCTGTAGGCATTGACAAGTTAATACTTTGTCAATGCCTCCATTGAATCTGGGATCGTGACAGTAGGTTCTAAGGTTGTGGATGTGCTGTTGCTACTAGGGATAAAACATCAATGCTTTGTCTAAGGATATTTGTGTTGATTACATTACGCGCCATACTTAATGCAATTATCTCGTTGTTTATAACTTAATACCGGAAGGGGTTCGGATGATAACTCGAAGGTGGATTATTTAGGCATAGATGCATGCTGTATAGCGGTCTATGTACTTTGTCGTAATGCACCGATTAAATCACATAGTAATCATCATTGATATGTATTGAATCTTTATTTGTCAATTGCCCGCTTGTAATTTGTTCACCCAGGCATGTTAGTTATCTTATTGGAGAGACACCTCTAGTGAACTGTGGACCCCGGTCCATTCTTTTACATCTGAATACATTCTACTGTGTTCTTTCTTGTTCTTTGCAAACAAACACCATTTTCCACTCGATACGTTTAATTCTTTGTTTTCAGCAAGCCGGTGAGATTGACAACCTCACTGTTACGTTGGGGCAAAGTACTTTGATTGTGTTGTGCAGGTTCCACGTTGGCACCGGTTTCACTGGTGTTGCGCCGCACTACACTCCTCCACCAACAACCTTCACGTGCTTCTTGGCTCCTACTGGTTCGATAACCTTGGTTTCATACTGAGGGAAACTTGCTGCTGTGCGCATCATACCTTTCTCTTGGGGTTCCCAACGGACGTGTACATCTACGCGCATCAAGCTAAATTTCTGGCGCCGTTGCCGGGGAGATCAAGACACGCTGCAAGGGGAGTCTCCACTTCCAATCTCTTTACTTTGTTTTTGTCTTGCTTTATTTTATTTTATTTACTGTCTTGTTTGCTTCATACTAAAAACACAAAAAAATTAGTTACTTTACTTTCTGTCTTGTTTACTTGCTCTATATCAAAACATAAAAAATTAGTTACTTGTCTTTACTTTACTTGTTTAGCTTACTTTTTTCTTATTTCTCCATCCTAAGTTTACTCTGGAAAAAATACCAGTAGGACGAGGATCTATCATTGGAAGAGATAATATAGAAGAATTTTTCACTCATGTTAGTATGGATGAAGATTTTGAAGATATACCATTATTAAAAACTGCTCCTACTTATGAAAGTGCTTCTGCCTGTTTAGTACACATGTTGGAGACTAGATTTGTTAATCTCAATCCCATAATACAACATATGTTTCTTACACTTTCGGATATGGAGATGGGAGAAAAGAGAAATTTTGTTTTAAAAGTCCTTGTTAGAGAATTTGAGGATATAGCTAAAGAAGCTAGAAAAGTTTTTATTAAGCATAAGAGGCTTGGTTTTTTTCCTAATTTTAAACAAATACTTGAAAAGATGGATATGGATAGAATTAAGTATACTAATAATGTTAATGATGGTAGGGAAATTAAAGCGCCAATACCTAGTAAGCTCCTAGGGATGCATGAAGCTTTGGAAGATAACTATGCTTGGCTTGTTCCTGAAAATTTGTTTGATGAGAATAGTAAGCCTAGGAGCAATGAGAGAGGAGTTACTTATGTAGACCAGATACAATCCATTGTGGAGAAAACTTCCAACTCCCAAGGTAATAATGTTGATGCATCATCTCTTGAAAATACTTGATTTGCACTTTCTGCGCCTAGCTGAAAGGCGTTAAAGAAAAGCACTTCTTGGGAGATAACTCAAGTTTCATTTTATTTACTGTATTGTTGAGTCTTGGAAGTTGTTTCTATGTTAAAGTTGATGCTATATTTGGGATTGCTGCGCAGAAACATCATTGCTGTCTGTCACGAATTCTCGCAGAGCTCTCTGTAAAAAAATCGAAAAAATCTGCAAATTTACGAGGGTGATCCTCAGATATGTACGCAACTTTCATTAGTTTTGATTTTTTCCATTTGAGCAAGTTAAGTGCCCCTTCCAGATTCATCTTTACGGACTGTTCTATTTTTGACAGATTCTGCCTTTTATTTCGCATTGCCGCTTTTGCTATGTTGAATGAGTTTCTTTGTTCCATTAACTTTCAGAAGCTTTGTGCAATGTCCAGAAGTGTTAAGAATGATTGTGTCACCTCTGAATATGTGAATTTTGATTATGCACTAACCCTCTAATGAGTTTGCTTGAAGTTTGTTGTGAAGGAAGTTTTCAAGGGTCAAGAGAACAGGATGATATACTATGATCAAGAAGAGTGAAAGGTCTAAGCTTGGGGATGCCCCGGTGGTTCATCCCTGCATATTTTAAGAAGACTCAAGCATCTAAGCTTGGGGATGCCCAAGGCATCCCCTTCTTCATCGACAACATTATCGAGGTCACTTCTAGTGAAACTATATTTTTATTCCATCACATCTTATGTTCTTTACTTGGAGCGTCGGTTTGCTTTTATTTTTGTTTTGGTTTGAATAAAGTTGGACCCCATCATTCTTATATTGGAGATATTACGCTCCGCTTTTTCATATGGAACACTTGTGTTCCTAATTGTGCTTTAATGTTCATGGCGAAGGCTGAAATTGCTACGTTAAATTGCTATTTGGTTGGAATCAGAAAATGCTGCATATGGTTTGGATTAACTTGGCAATTGTTTGAGCTCTCATAGATCATGTTTAAGCTCTTGCATCATGTAGTTTAATCTATTAATGAATAACTACCGTAGAGCTTGTTTAATTTGGTTTGCATGATTGGTCTCTCTAAGTCTAGATATTTTTGGGTAAAGTGTTTGAACAACAAGGAAGACAGTGTAGAGTCTTATAATGCTTGCAATATGTTCTTGTGTAAGTTTTGTTGTACCTGTTCATACTTGTGTTTGCTTCAAACAACCTTGCTAGCCCAAACCTTGTACCGAGAGGAAATGTTTCTCGTGCATCCAAACACCTTGAGCCAAAACCCATGCCATTTGTGTCCACCATATCTACCTACTATGTGGTATTTTTCTGCCATTCCAAAGTAAATTACTTGAGTGCTACCTTTAAAATTTCATTCCTTTATCTTTGCAATATATAGCTCATGGGACAAATAGCTTAAAAACTATTGTGGTGATGAATATGTAGTTATGTGTCTTAATTCTTATAAGTTGCTTGTTGAGCGGTAACCATGTTTCGGGGACGCCATCAACTTTTTACCTTTGTTGGATATCATGTGAGATGCTATGCATGTTCGTCTTGTCCGAAGTAAGTGCGATTTCATGATCAAATGGTTTGAGTATGCATATGTTAGAGAAGAACATTAGGCCGCTAACTAAAGCCATGTATCATGGTGGAAGTTTCGAGTTTGGACATACAACCTCAATCTCTTATGAGAATATTAATCGTTGTTGAATGCTTAAGCATTAAAAGAGGAGTCCATTATCTCGTTGTCTATGTTGTCCCGGTATGGATGTCTAAGTTGAGAATAATCAAAAGCGAGAAATCCAATGCGTGCTTTCTCCTTAGACATTTGTACGAAGCGGCATAGAGGTACCCTTTTGTGACACTTGGTTGAAACATATGTTATGCGATGATAATCCGTGTTTTCCGAGCTAAGTAGGACAAGGTGCGAGCACTATTAGTACTCTATGCATGAGACTTGCAACTTGTAGGAAGTATTATGCATAGCACATATGAATTATTACTACCGTTGACAAAATTGTTTCTATGTTTTCAAAACAAATGCTCTAGCACAAAAATAGTAATCCATGCTTCCCTCTGCGAAGGGCCATTCTTTTACTTTATTGTTGAGTCAGTCTACCCACTTCTTTCTATCTTAGAAGCAAACACTTGTGTTAACTGTGTGCATTGATTCTTACATGTTTATTTATTGCACTTGTTATATTACTCTATGTTGACAAATATCCATGAGATATACATGTTACAAGTTGAAAGCAATTGCTGAAACTTAATCATCCTTTGTGTTGCTTCAATGCATTCTACTTTGAATTTATTGCTTATGAGTTAGCTCTTATGCAAGTCTTATTGATACTTGTTTGAAAGTATTATTCATGAAAAGTTTTGCTATATGATTCATTTGTTTAGTCATTATCTTTGTTAGCAATCTTTTGTTCGGATCACTCCATTCATCTCATATGCTTTACAATAATGTTGATCAAGATTATGTTGGTAGCATGTCACTTCAGAAATTATTTGTGTTATCGTTTACCTACTCGAGGGCGAGTAGGAACTAAGCTTGGGGATGCTTGATACGTCTCAAACGTATCTATAATTTCTTATGTTTCATGCTACTTTTATGACAATACTTGAATGTTTTATACATACTTTACAGCATTATTATACATTTTCCGGCACTAACCTATTAACAAGATACCGAAGTGCCAGTTGCTGTTTTCTGCTGTTTTTGGTTTCACAAATCCTAGTAAGGAAATATTCTCGGAATTGGACGAAATCAACGCCCAGGGTCCTATTTTTACACGAAGCTTCCAGAAGACCGAGGGGGAAAGGAAGTGGGGCCACGAGGCGCCGACACACTAGGGCGGCGCGGCCCAAGCCCTGGCCGCGCCGACCTGGTGTGTGGGGCCCTCGTGTGGCCCCCTGCGTTGCCCTTCCGCCTACAAATAGCCTTCGCCGCGAAACCCCCTGTACCGAGAGCCACGATACGGAAAACATTACTGAGACGCCACCGCCGCCAATCCCATCTCGGGGGATTCAGGAGATCGCCTCCGGCACCCTGCCGGAGAGGGGAATCATCACCGGAGGGGCTCTACATCATCATGCCCGCCTCCGGATTGATGCGTGAGTAGTTCATCCTTTAACTATGGGTCCATAGCAGTAGCTAGATGGTTGTCTTCTCCGCTTGTGCTATCATTGTTTAGATCTTGTGAGCTGCCTAACATGATCAAGATCATCTATTTGTAATGCTACATGTTGTGTTTGGCGGGATCCGATGAATATAGAATACTATGTTAAGTTGATTATCAATCTATCATATATGTGTTGTTTATGTTCTTGCATGCTCTCCGTTGCTAGTAGAGGCTCGGCCAAGTTGATACTTGTAACTCCAAGAGGGAGTAATTATGCTCGATAGTGGGTTCATGCCTCCATTGAATCTGGGATCGTGACGGTAGGTTCTAAGGTTGTGGATGTGCTTGTTGCTACTAGGGATAAAACATCAATTCTTTGTCTAAGGATATTTGTGTTGATTACATTACGCGCCATACTTAATGCAATTATCTCGTTGTTTACAACTTAATACTGGAAGGGGTTCGGATGATAACCCTGAAGGTGGATTATTTAGGCATAGATGCATGCTTGGATAGCGGTCTATGTACTTTGTCGTAATGCCTCGATTAAATCACATAGTAATCATCATTGATATGTATTGAATCTTTATTTGTCAATTGCCCGCTCGTAATTTGTTCACCCAGCATGTTAGTTATCTTATTGGAGAGACACCTCTAGTGAACTGTGGACCCCGGTCCATTCTTTTACATCTGAATACATTCTACTGTTCTTTACTGTTCTTTGCAAACAAACATCATTTTCCACTCGATACGTTTAATCCTTTGTTTTTAGCAAGCTGGTGAGATTGACAACCTCACTGTTACGTTGGGGCAAAGTACTTTGATTGTGTTGTGCAGGTTCCACATTGGCGCCGGTTTCACTAGTGTTGCGCCGCACTACACTCCTCCACCAAAAACCTTCACGTGCTTCTTGGCTCCTACTGGTTCGATAACCTTGGTTTCATACTGAGGGAAACTTGCTGCTGTGCGCATCATACCTTCCTCTTGGGGTTCCCAACGGACGTGTACATCTACGCGCATCACTCCCCACAAGACGCCGGTATTGTGTGGCGTCCACTTCCTCCGTCGTGCTGTCGCGGCTCAATTTCAGTCTCTCCTCCATCGGAGTGAGGGCTGGGTTGCACTCGGTGAGCCAAACTAGCTCAACAATGCACTTGGCGTAGGCGGTCTGCCGAAGCGTGATCCCGAAGTGGTCCTAGTGCACCTCGATCCCCAGATAGAAGGAAAGGAGCCCCAAAGCACTCATCTGGAAGGTGTCCTTCATCTCTTCCTTGAACGCTACCACCTTTGCATCCTTGATGCCGGTGATCACCAAGTCGTCAACATAGACGCCTACCAATAGGGTGTTTCCTCCACTCCCCCGTCGGTTGACGGCCGCCTCGTGCGGGCTTTGCTCGAACCCATTGCCTTCTGCGTGGAAACCAGCTTGGCATTCCACGCATGTGGTGCCTGTCGCAGGCCATAGAGAGCCTTGCGCTCGCGGAGTACCTTGCCCTCCTGGCCGGGAATCGCAAATCCCGACGGCTGCTGCACGTAGACCTCCTCCTTCAAGTCGCCGTTGAGGAAGGCAGGCTTGACATCCATGTGATGGACGCCCCAGCCCTCCTGGGCAGCGAGCGCAAGGAGGATTCGCACAGACTCCATCCGTGCCACGGGAGCGAAGGCGTCGTCGAAGTCGACCCCCTCCTGCTGCAAGAAACCTCGTGCCACCAAGCGAGCCTTGTGCTTGACGATGGCGCTGGCTTCATCCCTCTTCAGCTTGAACACCCATTTGAGGGTGATCGCGCGGTGACCACAAGGGAGGTCAACAAGCTCCCAGGTGTGGTTCTTCTCGACCGCATCCATCTCCAACTGCATGGCGGCACGCCATGCTGCGTCTCTCTCAGCCTCTGCAAAGGACTAAGGCTTGCCGTCGTCACGCGCAAGCTATAACTGCGTCTCCAGGTCGCGTGGCACCTGTCCCGGCACCGGCTGGTCGCCAAGAAGGTTCTCCATCATACGGTACCGCAGCGGTGATGCGCGTAGATGTACACGTCCGTTGGGAACCCCAAGAGGAAGGTATGATGCGCACAGTGGCAAGTTTCCCTCAGTAAGAAACCAAGGTTTAATCGGACCAGTAGGAGTCAAGAAGCACGTTGAAGGTTGATGGTGGCGAAATGTGATGCGGCGCAACAACAGGGATTCCGGCGCCAACGTGGAATCCGCACAACAAAACCAAAGTACTTTGCCCCAACGAAACAGATGAGGTTGTCAATCTCACCGGCTTGCTATAACAAAGGATTAAACGTATCGAGTGGAAGATGATTGTTTGCAAGAAAATAGTAAAACACAATATGCGAGTAGATTGTATGCTATGTAAAGAATAGGACCGGGGTCCACAGTTCACTAGAGGTGTCTCTCCCATAAGATAAAAGCATGTTGGGTGAACAAATTACAGTCGGGCAATTGACAAATAGAGAAGGGCATAACAATGCATGTACATTATATGATAAATATAGTGAGATTTAATTGGGCATTACGACAAAGTACATAGACCGCCATCCAATCGCATCTATGCCTAAAAAGTCCACCTTCAGAGTTATCATCCGAACCCCATTCAGTATTAAGTTGCTAAGCAACAGACAATTGCATTAAGTATGGTGCGTAATGTAATCGACAACTACATCCTTAGACATAGAATCAATGTTTTATCCCTAGTGGCAACAAGCACATCACAACCTTAGAACTTTTCTCATCATCGTCCTAGTGTCAATGAAGGCATGAACCCACTATCGAGCATAAATACTCCCTCTTGGAGTTAAGAGTACAAACTTGGCCGAGCCTCTACTAATAACGGAGAGCATGCAAGATCATAAACAACACATAAACAATAGATTGATAATCACCATAACATAGTATTCTCTATCCATCGGATCCCGACAAACACAACATATAGTATTACGAGATAGATGATCTTGATCATGTTAGGCAGCTCACAAGATCCAACAATGAAGCACAACAAGGAGAAGACGACCATCTAGCTACTGCTATGGACCCATGGTCCAGGGGTGAACTACTCACTCATCACTCCGGAGGCGATCATGGCGATGAAGAGTCCTCCGGAGATGAATCCCCTCTCCGGCAGTGGTGCCGGAGGCGATCTCCCGAATCCCCGAGATGGGATTCGCGGCGGCGGCGTCTCGGAAGGTTTTCCCGTTC
>NC_061511.1:214630441-214695611 GCF_022539505.1 Lolium rigidum | reverse complement strand
TGGGAACATCTAGTAAGTGTTCTGAATTTCCAATACAGTTCATACTTCGTCATACACGAGTGTACAATGGTAATGTGCATTCTACATTTTTTCAAGCGAAGGCTAAGCAGCAGGAACAAGAAACCTCTCCAATTGAATTTTTAGAATCACACACACTACCAAGGATAACATTATGAGTGCTGAAGCAAAAAGTGCATATGTAAGAAATATTTCTTATTAGCACAATATAATATAATCCAGTTTTGTATGTTGTCCATGCAATGATTGTAATCTTTATGCAGGATCAAATGGTGGCACAAAAAGCGGCGCTACGCAATGAAGATGAACCTGATTTGACTGATTTGCAAATTGTTCAGCTAGTTCTGAGCGAGAAAAGCCCATCCACCACCTGCAACAGCACATTCCTACCAAGATTGGGCGTCGCAACAAGTTCCGGGAAGTCTTCGTCTCAGCTACACGCATCCGAGAGCTACAACAAAGACCGGCGGATCAAGAGCAGAACTCCATACAGAGCGACTGAAACGTACCACGGTGAGATGCGATGCAAGACTGCAAGAACAAGATGAAAAATTTGAAGTCATCGGGAAGAAGCGGGAGGAAGAACTTGAAGCCGTGAAGAAAGCCCAAGAAGAAAAGACTCGGCTTATGAAAAGAGGCTGACGAAATGGATGCCGTGCTTAATTTGCTCTTGAGGACATCCCAGCCACCATCCATGTCTCAATCCCAGGGCAACTAATCTATTGCACCACCGTCCTACAACATTATTAATCATAGGTCTTTTAATTTCTTTGTGTTCCAATTGTAATTTTCTTATGAATCTTTCGATTCGTGAGAGACATATATACTTCTTGTGCCACCATTTAAGTATGATATTTATTGTCTACTTTTTGATATTTCGCCAGCTTTTTTGTTCCCCAAATTTCGCAAATAATTCAAATGCTCTCAAATTTTGTCAAATTCAAAAGGTGACGGAAAATGTCACAACGTCACTATTAAATGAAACCACGTGGCACCAATTTGTGGTCCCACTTGTCAGAATTTGTGGGTCCCACCAGTCAGCATTATTGGGACCCATATGTCGGCAACAACCTCGGTCCCACTTGTCCGAATTTTGTGGATCCCACCGGTCGAATATTGTGGGTCCAGACTTGTCATAATATTTTGTCTGTCCCACCGATCGCACTATGCCGGTCCCACATGACAGATATCCATGTCAGCGCCGTCGGACCCATGTTGTCGAAGCCAAATTGGACCCACATGTAAGGCCACGTATGCTTTTTTGGACCAATCGAAACTTCCCAAGATTTAGATATTGACGAAAGTTGCAATTTTTCGTGACAAACCCGTCTGTCAACAATGAACCTTTGATGTTGACGAATTTCAGTGTCGTCACCATCAAACATTTGACGTTGACAAAAAATGCATACCGTCACCCCCGATATTTTATGACGGAGCTTCCTTGACGAACCCCATGACGATCAAATTTTGTCACCGCGAAGTAATCCTTGACGAAAATTGGCCTTAATATGACGAAAGTGATTTGTCAAAAAAATTGTTTTCCTTTGTAGTGACATCCAAATAACAATTCTTCAATGGTGGCAAGTCAAGCATATCATAAATCTTTTTAGGCATAACAGAAATACTTGCACCAAGATCACATAAAGCATTACATTCAAAGTCATTGAATTTCATTTTAATGATGGGCTCCCAACCATCTTCTAACTTTCTAGGAATAGAAGTTTCAAGTTTTAGTTTCTCTTCTCTAGCTTTTATGAGAGCATTTGTAATATGTTTTGTAAAGGCCAAATTTATAAGCACTAGCATTAGGACTTTTAGCAAGTTTTTGTAAGAACTTTATAACTTCAGAGATGTGGCAATCATCAAAATCTAAATCATTATGAGCTACAAGCAATGGGATCATTGTCCCCAAGGTTGGAAAAAATTTCAGTAGTTTTATCACAAGCGGTTTCAAGTAGCTTTAGCAATTTCAGGCAGTTTTGTACGCTTTGCACTAGGAGTAGAAACATTACCAACACCAATTATTTTACCATTGATAGTAGGAGGTGCAGCAACATGTGAATCATTATCATTACTAATGGTGGTAATAGTCCAACCTTTAGCTACATTATTCTCTTTAGCTAGTTTTTCATTTTCTTCTCTATCCCACCTAGCACGCAATTCAGCCATTAATCTTATATTCTCATTAATTATAACTTGGATGGCATTTGCTGTACTAGTAATCTTATTATCAATATCATTATTAGGCATAACTTTCAATTTTAATAGATCAACATCAGAGGCAAGTCTATCAATTCTAGAAGCAATAATATCAATTTTATCAAGCTTTTCCTCAACAGATTTGTTAAAAGCAGCTTTGTGTACTAATAAATTCTTTAAGCATAGCTTCAAGACCAGAGGGTACACTCCTATTATTATTGTAAGAATTCCCATAAGAATTACCATAACCATTACCATTAGCAGAAGGATATGGCCTATAGTTATTACCGTAATTGTTTCTATAAGCATTGTTGTTGAAATTATTATTTTTAATGAAATTCACATCAACATTTTCTTCTTGAGCAACCAATGAAGCTAAAGGAACATTATTAGGATCAACATTAGATCTACCATTCACAAGCATAGACATAATCACATCAATCTTATCACTCAAGGAAGAGGTTTCTTCAACGAATTTACCTTCTTACCTTGTGGAGCTCTTTCCGTGTGCCATTCGGAGTAATTTATCATCATATCATCAAGAAGCTTTGTAGCCGCCCCCAAAGTGATGGACATAAAGGTACCTCCAGCAGCTGAATCCAATAAATTCCGCGAAGAAAAATTTAGTCCTCGCATAGAAGGTTTGGATGATCATCCAAGTAGTCGGTCCATGGGTTGGGCAATTCTTTACCAAAGATTTCATTCTCTCCCATGCTTGAGCAACATGTTCAGTATCTAATTGCTTAAAATTCATTATGCTACTTCTCAAAGATATAATTTTAGCGGGAGGATAATATCTACCAATAAAAGCATCCTTACATTTAGTCCATGAATCAATACTATTCTTAGGCAAAGATAGCAACCAATCTTTAGCTCTTCCTCTTAATGAGAAAGGAAACAATTTCAATTTAATAATATCACCATCTACATCCTTATACTTTTGCATTTCACAAAGTTCAACAAAATTATTAAGATGGGCAGCAAGATCATCGTAACTAACACCGGAAAATTGATCTCTCATAACAAGGTTCAAGTAAAGCAGTGTTTAATTTCAAAGAATTCTGCTGTAGTAGCAGGTGGAGCAATAGGTGTGCACAGGAAATCATTATTATTTGTGTTTGTGAAATCACACAACTTAGTATTTTCAGGGGTATTCATTTTAGCAACAATAAATAAAGCAAACTAGATAAAGTAAATGCAAGTAACTAATTTTTTTGTGTTTTTGATATAGAGAGAAAGACAGTAAATAAAGTAAAACTAGCAACTAAATTTTTTTGTGTTTTGTTTAGGTGCAGCAAACAAAGTAGTAAATAAAATAAAGCAAGACAAAAACAAAGTAAAGAGATTGGGAAGTGGAGACTCCCTTGCAACGTGTCTTGATCTCCCGCGCAACGGCGCCGAAATTTGCTTGATGCGTGTAGTTGACACGTCCGTTGGGAACCCCAAGAGGAAGGTGTGATGCGCACAGTAGCAAGTTTCTCTCAGTAAGAAACCAAGGTTTAATCGGACCAGTAGGAGTCAAGAAGCACGTTGAAGGTTGATGTTGGCGAAATGTGATGTGGCGCAACACCAGGGATTCCGGCGCCAACGTGGAACCTGCACAACACAACCAAAGTACTTTGCCCCAACGAAACAGTGAGGTTGTCAATCTCACCGGCTTGCTGTAACAAAGGATTAACCGTATTGTGTGGAAGATGAATGTTTGCGAAGAAAACAGTAAAACAAGTATTGCAGTAGATTGTATGCGATGTAAAGAATAGGACCAGGGTCCACAGTTCACTAGAGGTGTCTCTCCCATAAGATAAAAGCATGTTGGGTGAACAAATTACAGTCGAGCAATTGACAAATAGAAAAGGGCATAACAATGCATATACATGATATGATAAATATAGTGAGATTTAATTGGGCATTACGACAAAGTACATAGACCGCCATCCAACATGCATCTATGCCTAAAAAGTCCACCTTCAGGTTATCATCCGAACCCTTTCCAGTATTAAGTTGCAAGCAACAGACAATTGCATTAATTATGGTGCGTAATGTAATCAACAACTACATCGTTAGACATAGCATCAATGTTTTATCCCTAGTGGCAACATCACATCCACAACCTTAAAACTTTCTGTCACTGCCCCAGATATCAATGGAGGCATGAACCCACTATCGAGCATAAATACTCCCTCTTGGAGTTAAGAGCAAAAACTTGGCCAGAGCCTCTACTAATAACGGAGAGCATGCAAGATCATAAACAACACATAAATAATAGATTGATAATCACCATAACATAGTATTCTCTATCCATCGGATCCCGACAAACACAACATATAGTATTACGGATAGATGATCTTGATCATGTTAGGCAGCTCACAAGATCCAACAATGAAGCACAATTAGGAGAAGACGACCATCTAGCTACGCTATGGACCCATAGTCCAGGGGTGAACTACTCACTCATCACTCCGGGAGGCGATCATGGCGATGAAGAGTCCTCCGGGAGATGATTCCCCTCTCCGGCAGGGTGCCGGAGGCGATCTCCCGAATCCCCCGAGATGGGATCCGCGGCGGCGGCGTCTCCGGAAGGTTTTCCGTATCGTGGCTCTCTGCACGGAGGGTTTCGCGACGGAGGCTTTAAGTAGGCGGAAGGGCAACGCGGGGGGCCACATGAGGGCCCCACACACCAGGGCCGCGCGGCCAAGGGCTGGGCCGCGCCGCCCTAGTGTGGCGGCGCCTCGTGGCCCCACTTCCTTTCCCCTTCGGTCTTCTGGAAGCTTCGTGCAAAAATAGGACCCTTGGCGTTGATTTCGTCCAATTCCGAGAATATTTCTTTACTAGGATTTCTGAAACCAAAAACAGCAGAAAACAAAGAATCGGCTCTTCGGCATCTTGTTAATAGGTTAGTGCCGGAAAATGCGTAAATACGACATATAATGTGTATAAAACATGTAGATATCATCAATAATGTAGCATGGAACATAAGAAATTATCGATACGTCGGAGACGTATCAACGATTTCTCCGCATTGACACGCCTCAGTAGCCAGGATATCTCACGCAGGTAGCTGCCCACACGGCTGCTCTTCGCTTCCTCGTGCCTCCTCGGAGATCGCACGTTGGTGCAATTGGAGGTGGAGCCCCGGCCCCGCGGCAGTTTGTTGCCGATGCACTCGGCTGATGAGACGTCCTGAATCCGAGCCCGGCCTTCTCCGCTAGAGGAGGACGAAATTGTGGAGGCGGTGCTAAAGGAGCCCGACACGGATGCGGTGCTAGCCGGTCGGCTCTTTCGCTGTCGTCGGTGCCCCTTCATCAGGTCCTCGGCGCCCAGCGGCGTGGAAGACGCCCCCTTCCGTCTGCTGCCGCGCGCGGCGAAGCACTGCGGCGAGGTGGAGTGGCTGCCTAATGGCACTATCTCAAATTTGCTGGAAGCGCGGGGATTCACATTTCTAGGCCAGCATAATGGTAGCAAAGAAATATTTCTTCTAATATGGTTCGTTCTCAATTAAGGATGGATAAAAAATAAGGTTCTCGGAGCATAAGTGGCTAGGTAATGCTACAGTAATGGAAGAATATCCAGCTTCATAAATAATGTGGGTCACAAAGGCGATACAACCGCTAAGATGTTGGACTCTTTACCACCAAATGCGAGGTTCACAAGGATTCTTGTTAGTCCTAAGTTGGCATCATGGAATGTCTTCCTACATCGTTTAGCTTCGATCCATTTGATGCAAGAGATTGACGAATTTTGGTGGAATCTAAATGAGACCCACTAAATTCACCGTGCATTTCATGTATAGAGATTTAATCCATCCAAACGTGATGGTTGATAATAATAATAAATTATTATTATTATTTGAAAATGAAGATTTCGTTAAAGACTAAGGTTGCATGATAGGTGTAATTCTCACTGAAGACAGCCTTATAAAACGCAGTTGATACGGAAGTATAAAATGTGTATTTTGTCACCATGATGAGATTATCATACACTTAGTTTTCCAGTGCAAATTTGCTAGATCTATATGGTCAGTCATCCAAGTAGGTTAACTTATATCAGCCACGTGGTGTTGATAATATATTCGGCAATTGGCTAAACGGTGTGTATCATAGATTTGGAATACTTATTAGGATGAAAGCGCTTGCTATTATCTGGTCGCTATGCCTATGTAGAAATGATAATGTTTTGGAGTGATAAAAAATTTCTCACATGCAGATTATCTACTGATGAACAACTTTGCTTTATTTATGATCGTTTCTTTAGTATGTGGAGAATCACAACCTATTTATCGAGTGTTTATAAGGTTGGAGAACACGGCGAGCGATATTTTTATCCAACATGCATGACAACGTAGTCTACGGATTGGTCATCCATCATCTTAGACGCTTTTGAAGTTTCTAAGGATTACGTGTATTGCACATTTTTTATTTTTATCTTTTGATATGGTTAGAATTGAGCGGCTTTGTAATCTTAGTTATATAGAAGTCCACTTTTCGTCCTTCAACTTTACTAAGAGTTCACTTTTAGTCCTAAAACTATTTTATGGTATAAAATAGACCTTAAACTTCTTAAATTGATCACTTCAACAAGTTTGCTGATTTTGTGTCAACATGACCTATGTTGCTAAAAACCAACGAATCGGTTTAAGTGTTAAACGGTCCACACGAAAAGAAGAAGGATCCACATCTGATCGCTCTCGATCATGATGTCGTGGTCTCCTCTCGTCTCCCTCCCACGCCCCTTGCAGCGTCGCACGCTGCCGAACTCCCTCCGACGCAGCAAAACAGAAGAAGAGCCATTTATGTCATGTTTCTACACTCTAGCTATTGGCCACGGGAGGGCCCGCGAGGAGGACCGTCGCTTGGATGGCGGGATGGACAGATGGTGGCCGACGATACACGAATGGCATGGCCGTCGCCATCAGTTTGGTGGATGACAAGCTTCACGGTCAGGAAGACGGGATGCTAAGGCGGTTGCCATCGTGATGGCGGCATTGAAGAGGAGGGTTTCCGCATCGTCTGGCTGGTAACGGATGACGGGACGAGCCATATACCCACGGTCAGGTTGAGGGGAACGACGCCAAGTCGACAAGGAGGACCGTTGCGCCGTTGGATTAGAGGAGCACAAGAGTTATGCACACGAGCAGGGCGATGCATTGTAGTTGAGCGCCAAAGCTGCTCGAGATTGAGAGGGTTATTTTGACCTCAAATTTGCGGAGTCACTTTTCGTCCTTCAACTTTACTAAGAGTTCACTTTTAGTCCTAAAACTATTTTATGGTATAAAATAGACCTTAAACTTCTTAAATTGATCACTTCAACAAGTTTGCTGATTTTGTGTCAACATGACCTATGTTGCTAAAAACCAACGAATTGGTTTAAGTGTTAAACGGTCCACACGAAAAGAAGAAGGATCCACATCTGATCGCTCTCGATCATGATGTCGTGGTCTCCTCTCGTCTCGCTCCCACGCCCCTTGTAGCGTCGCACGCTGCCGAACTCCCTCCCACGCAGCAAAACAGAAGAAGAGCCATTTATGTCCTGTTTGTACACTCTAGCTATTGGCCACGGGAGGGCCCGCGAGGAGGACCGTCGCTTGGATGGCGGGATGGACAGATGGTGGCCGACGATACACGAATGGCATGGCCGTCGCCATCAGTTTGGTGGATGACAAGCTTCACGGTCAGGAAGACGGGATGCTAAGGCGGTTGCCATCGTGATGGCGGCATTGAAGAGGAGGGTTGCCGCATCGTCTGGCTGGTAACGGATGACGGGACGAGCCACATACCCACGGTCAGGTTGAGGGGAACGGCGCCAAGTCGACAAGGAGGACCGTTGCGCCGTTGGATTAGAGGAGCACAAGAGTTATGCACACGAGCAGGGCGATGCATTGTAGTTGAGCGCCAAAGCTGCTCGAGATTGAGAGGGTTATTTTGACCTCAAATTTGCGGAGTTTAGATCGGTCCAGACAGACCGATTCAGCCCGGTTCAGTCCAATTGGATCAATCTTCGGTTTTTAGATAATTTTTTTTTGAAAAACCATCCTATTGAACAATTATGAAAGTTCAAGGTCTAATTTGAACCAGATAAAACTTTTAGGACTAAATGTGAACTTTCAGCAAAGTTGGAGGACTAAAAGTGGACTTTCTTCAATGCTTAATAATTGTCAGTAATAAAACACATATATTAAAGAAAAAATAGACTTGGTAATAATAATTGAAATCATATATCCTTTTTTGGCTATTTACAAAAGTTTGGCTTTAAGGTTGATAGTAGAGTTCATATAATAAGCAAAAAACCTGAACTGTTCTTCGTTACTAAAACTACTCCGTACCTGAAGTATTCTAGTATGTGTCACACTAAACCTAAGGGGGTGGTGGGCGGCCGATTCTTTTCGATGTTCCTGGTCGTGGCACTCGCAGCGACAAAAGCTCGAATATCTTCCTCCGACGCGATGGTGTTCGGACGACTGCACTCTCGCACGGTTCCCGCTGTCGGCCTTGTTGTCGTCGGCGGCGGCGGCGATTTCTCCGCGTTGACACGCCTCAGTAGCCTGGAGATCTCGCGCAGGTAGCTGCCCACACCGCCGCTCTTCGGTTCCTCGTGCTTCCTCGGCGATCGCGCACGCCGGCCCCGCGGCGGTTTGCTGCCGAAGCACGGGGGTTGATGGGACGTCCTGAATCCGAGCCCTTCTCCGCTAGAGGGGGAGGAAGTTGTAGAGGCGGTGCTGGAGGAGCCCGAGCCAGACACGGATGCGGTGCCGGCCGGTCGGCTCTTCCGCTGTCGTCGGTGCCCCTTCAGGTCCTCGGCGGCCGGCGGCGCGGAAACAAGGTCGCCCTTGGGCGTCGCAGCCCCCTTCCGCCTGCTGCCGCGCGCGCCGAAGCACCGCGGCGAGGTGGAGTGGCTGCGCTGCAGAGGCGTCGCGTCCAACGCCGAAGGGGAGGAGCAAGCCGACGACGCCTGGCCGCCCGCGCTCGACGAGTGTTGGGGCTCGTGGTCGACGGTCCCTGCAGACGCGTTGAGCGCCATGCAGGAGAGAAACCACGCAAAGGTGAGGTGGAAGATCTGCATCGCGCGCGCGCGCGTGCGCCGGAGTTGGGGACGAAGGAGGAGTCGGCGGCCGGGGCTGTCACTGTGGACGGGGTGGCACGGTGCTATGTATACGCACGGCAGCAGATTGCAGCGGGACACGGGCGGCGGGCATTACGGCTGCACGCGCGCGTCTTGCCGAAAATGCAATGCAGTCCGGCCTTTGCCAAAATCTGTGGCTAATTTCTTGCGATTATTTACTGCTTCGAAGTTTAGTTACTTGCCGGTCGATCGGTTTGGCAGGCTAGCTGAATGACCAAGTCACTGGACAATTCAACCTGTCGTGAGGACGTGTTACGATCGAGCGGACCGAAAACACTAGTGCAAGACACGACATGAGAGAATTACCAATCTAATTTAGCAAGTAGTTCGAAAAAGCCTTGAGATCAACAACTAACAGCGGAAATACACAGATCGAGCACGGAGCGAGAGGAAAAACGACATGACGATCTAGGTGCAACGCGCGCGCGCAGGGACGGCGGCGGTCTAGCGGGATCTACCTAGGCGCCGGGCGCGGCGTCCTTGACCCGGTTGTTGAGGTACCCGCCGTACTCGCGCGCGTAGTCCTTGACGTGGCTGGCGGTATCGGCGATGCGGCTGCGGGCGCGGTCCACCTGGTCGGCGCCGACGGGGTGGCGGCCCGTGAAGTAGCGGTAGGCCCAGGTGGCCGCGGCGAGCGCGGCGACGGCGAAGCCCGCGGCGGAGAGCGCCGCGAAGCCGACGACGAAGAGCGCGAGCGCGAAGGGCACCCAGATGGGGCTGGTGAGCAGGGCCAGCGGGCCGAGGAAGACCAGCGCCACCACGGCGCCCGTGATGGTGAGGCCCGCGAGCAGGAGCAGCGCGGCGCCGGCGAGGAGGAGGGTTAGGAGCCCGACGATCTGGGTGGAGGTTGGGGCGTGGGCTTGCACGCGGTGGAGGAGGGTTGATGGGTCGGGGGCGTGCGAGTCACCGTGTTGCTGCTGCTGCCGATCCGCCATGCTCGCCCGCGTGGAGGAGACGGTGGTAGGAGTGGGGGGATCGAGGGTAGTGGTGGCAGGAGCTGGGTGAGAGGAATGGCGAGGAGGAGAGTTAAAGGGGCGGAGAGGGACGTGGGCGAGAGAGCGCGTGGCGTGGACGGAGTGTGCATGCGCGACGTGTGTGCGACCATGGCCAGATCGAGCTTGCTCTGCCTCCTTGTCGTTGCACCGTGCTCTTCGGATCGGATTCTTTTTTCTACTTTTACCGGCGGTGCTTAGTGGGCATCTGATGCCACGTGCGGAGGGAGCACGACGGTTCGAGGCCGTGGGACGGTGACACGGCGACTCATCCTACGTTGCCGGAGACAGGTGGCCGTGGCCCGTGAGCATGCCTTGGCGCGGTTCGGCTGTGCTGTTCCAAGCGGCGGGCGGTAGTGACGGTGCCGCATGGTAGTTGTTTTTTTTTTTTTTTTTTTTGAACAAAGGGAGGGGTCGAGAACGACCCCGAAGCTGCTCCATTAGAACCACACGTGGCGGGTACAATTTACAAAGAAGCCCTTAGGCATCACTCGTACAAAGGACCTAAAATTCGAGATAAGGGCCTCCAAACTTACAAAAAACACCCTGCCTGAAAAAGTAAGAATGCAATCTAGGACACGGGCATCTCCGCCACAGATCGCCGGTGACCTCCAGGCGTCGCCGCCGAGATCTGAGGACAGTTCGCTCGATGGCCCTGCTCCGACGATGTACCTACACCGCTGGCCACCGCCGCACCATCGGGGACGAACCACTTGAGGGTGTAGCAGTGTCGAGCTCCAGCAGCTGGCACCAGAGAAAGCCTCCACCATGGAGGTTGAGATTGGGCCGCCTTTTCGGCCAAGGATCATGCCGCCGATCATGGACGCCATGTGTTTCGCACAGGGAGAGCTTGACGAAGCATCTCCATAGCACCCCGTAGGCAGAGCTTGACGAAGAACACAACAGGCAAGATCTGCAACGTCGCATCTGCTCTCCGAACCACCACGGCAGGTAGGAGCGATGCACGACGCAGCAGATCTCCTCCAGGGTCGACGTCGAGCCAGAAATGGGTATCTCGAGAGCAGAATCATGAGCCAGGAGCTGCCACTCCCCTCTCCCTCGCCGCCAAGGCCGGCCAAGAGCGGAGTGAGAACAAAACTCACCAAGACAGGGCAGCGCTCCTCCTCGCCTCCATGGCCGGCCAGGAGAACTGCAGCATCTTGGGCTCCATGAATCCAGCAGAGATCCACCGCCGCGCCTTTATTGAGGGAGATGTTGCTGGTCGATCTCCCGATTTGCTCCGACCAGAGGAGCATCATCAGGATCATCACCAGCCCTAGAAAGCCGGAGATCTGGCGGCGCCGACCTCCAACTCCACCTCCTCTACGGGGAGAGTCCCCAAACGGCGGCATCTAGCCGCAAAACACCAAAGAAACTACCTAACCTAGCCCTAGACTACTCCGGCGCCTCACCACGACCAACTCCGGCCAGCTAGCCTGGCGGAGCGGCCTGCGGCGGCCCGGTCAGAGGAAGGAGACACTCAAGGTTACTGTAGCGAGCTTAGAGCGGTGGAGGGGGAGAATGCTCGCATGGTAGTTGATACGCATCGACGTGCGCCCTACTTCGACAACGGAGACGACTCCCAGGCGCGGCGGCCTCGGTCTTCTTTGGAGACGTGGACGACGGCAAGGGTGTCAGAAGATAATTTCATGTCTATGGGCATCGCTAAAGGGGCGAAGCAAACGGTCCGTTCCGAAAAAATGGGACTGCACCTAAATAGTAAATATATCCGATGCATAGTGACCGGTCCGTTCGTCGAGACGTAAACGTGGCCTAAATATGCTCTGTGAATGCGTCTACGTGAACGCTGCCTTCGCCGCTCGGTCAGCGGACACGTTTCCGTGGTCCTCGCACGGATCCGCCTAGCAACGCCCCTCGATGGTGGTGCACCGCACATTCGATGAGTTGTATCTGGGTATGGCAGCCCAGCACAACATAGCCGTGTCTGTGGGGTGGCCGGGTGGGTGGGCTCTGAATACTAAGCCCAACACCCGAGCATGGGCCTAGGTTTTCTACGAAACGGAGAAGAGGCCCGACCCAAGGCTCGATGGGCTTTCCCTCTAATAGGTTTGGTTTGGTTCTTTTTTTTAGCATGATAATCAAGCCGGTCCTAGGCTTAGGTTTTTTTTTGCATCGGGCTTTGCTTGACCCGGTCCATCCAAAAAAATGTCCACGTAAAAATTCAACCATGAGCCAATGAGCTAATGCACTTCGTCTAGCTTTGGTGAGGATAGGAAAGAGCCATCAATATAACTGTTGATGTTATAGCGACACCTCTAGTCATCGGAGCCATAGAGGAACGTATGAGGATGCGCGAGGAAGGAGCTACGGCAAGGTTCCTATAGTCGTTTCTTCATGAGTCCAACGAGGAGTCAAAGCTACGATGTCAAATTTGAAGCAATGACGGCATACGACAAATAGTCCCGCTCGGTGATCCTTCGCGTCGCCAGATATGCATAGTTCTCAATTATTGCTTGTTCCTCTATTGGAGGTTACCTTGTTGTTGATGTTTGTGGTTGATTGTATGGTTGTTCATAGTGTTGTTCGGCGTGCATGTTGTCATGAGGGCCTCATTGGTGGTCATCAATGGTGAAGTCGGGCCGCCTGTTCGTGGAGTACTGACTATGATGAGTATGTGCATGTTACCTCGATGGTAGTTGTAGTGGTGGTGGTGGTGGTCGTGGTTGTGGCAGCAGTAGCAGCCGTAGCAGCAGAAGCAGCAGCAGTTGGTGTTCTGATGCATGACAATGTGGAAAATATCTTACAATAAGAATATGAAGTTTAGTCTGAAATTTTGCTTGCACAATCTGTTTTTCCTATTGTATTTTAATTTTTGCTTGAAAATTTGAACAGGAAGAAGATGAGACATTTGCATGTCATATGATCATAGCATGCCATTTAAAAAGTTTACTTATATAGTCTTGTTCAATAATCTACTGAATAAGAGTGCAATGAGCAAGACAAAAAAAAAAGGATGAGCCAAATGATTACCAAATTTGACAGAGAGCTAACAGGATCGGACATAGGCAATGCAGTGTTAGATGATGATGACATTAACTCTAAAGAAGATTGACAGGTTCAAGAATTTCAGAGAAGTAGATTTTCCATATCAAGCAAAGGCAATTTAGTGTAAGATTTGCTCTTGTTGACAGGTTCAAGACTAAAACACACAAAAAAGGTAGATAGGACAAGTTAGTTGAGGTTGCGTTGACAAATGTCACCCTTAATAATTCACTAAAAAACAACAATTTTTCGAGATATAAATGGTTGTGGCATTTTGAAATGACGTTGATGTTTGATGAAATTTGGTATGAATTTTGGTCTAAAATTCAAATATTTATCTAAAATTTGGTCTCACAAATGTCACCCTTAAATCCATAAAAAATCAGCAAACACAAATTTGGTCTGACAATTTTTAGAGACATAACCAATAGGATCTGGATTCAGAATATTGTTCCATGGATCACCAACAACAGAAGCAACACATCATAGATAGATAGAGAGATCATGAATCCTACATTGTCTTGGTTACACACACATGCATGCACCCACTTGTTAATCAACACAACACAAACCCTTGCATCAACAACACCTACAATTCTTATTTCTTTACAGGAACCAACAAACAAACCAACACAAGAAGTGCAACAATAATATTCAAAAGAAGAAATGCTTTCTTCCAGTACGCTTTGTTCTCATCACATCATATGGGCTTGGACTTGTTGTTGCCAGTTCTTCGGCCTTCAGCTTCAAACTAATTTCCACGTAAAGAATCAACATTTCAATTACAATTCACATACCACCACATCGCAGTCTAGGCTAGCGATGAGGGGGGGGGGGGGTGAACGGGCGGCGGCGAGGCAGCGACCAACACGTCGAGTTTCCAGAGGACATGGCGGCCACGAAGGCAATGATCTAGCTATGGTCCAAGTGCTCCGATTGCGGCGTGCGCAACTAGGGTTTGACATGCGAGAGGAGAAGGGAAATTTCGGCTCCGCTCTCGGGAGGAAGGTGACTGCCTCTAATTACCATAGCTGTGGACTGGGACTTATGAAAGTGGGTTATCATGGGCTGGTTTTGGTGCAAGCAGTTATGTGCTACTGGCCCATATGGTAGTTGTGCAATTCCTTGGTAGCCCATGAAGCCCATATCCCGACTCCGTCCGCTGCTCCACGTCGCCGCCGCCGTCGGTAGCTAATTGTCGACGGCCAAGTTCCCGCCCCGGCGGCGGCACCAGCTAATCCCCCGCTAGCTTCCTTCGATCGATCTGACTGTCGATGCAACAGGAGGCGGCTCCAGCAGGCGCATTGCCGGCGGCGAACCGAGCGCAACCGCCCCCATTTGCAGCGCTCGCTACTCCATTCGAAATTCAGTCGTGGAGCCCGCCGCCGCAAACCCCACAGTACACCTGACTGCGGATATGCTTCAGCCGCGCGGTCTGCAGGGCCGCTCTGGTGCTCCACCGTGGGGTTTCTACTGTTCTACTACACTATCAGAGACCAAGTAACAACCCTTTCCTAGTTTCCTCGCTATAAAATTTCTCCTGTTTTAGTATTGCTCGAATTTAGTGTCAGACAGTTCAATCTGATAAGGTTGCTATGGACACTGAAGCAGAAATTTCCATCAACTGTGACATATCACTGAATCAGAAGAGTAGCGGAAACTAGGTATCTCATGACTGTGGTTCACTCTTTACAAACTGCCCGGTCACAAAAATGTAACCTGACAAACAAACTTGGACAAAAACGGATATACGTATAGTATAACCAGAACCTGTAGACTTGACATATACAAGACAACATTGGAATTTACAGTTCTCTCTTTTGTACAGTTTAGCTAGCCAACTAATCCTGCCCTCTGCATAAACAGACCGGAGAAGAGAAGCGTGGAACCCTGACTCCGTGTTATGTCTCCGATGGCGGCGGAGCGGGTGCCTGTGTGCTCATCTTGCTCCTCAGCTCCTCGAAAACTTTCATGCTGTCCGCGTCGAAGCCTCCAGCAAACTGTAGAATGGTGAACGGTAAGTTTGTGATTTCAACTCTCTGATGTACCTGTAAATGCTCATACTGTTGATATATAAACTTTAGATAGTTGTATACCTGATGAACCCGGAAAGCGAATCTGACACCCTGGAGGAGCAAGAACTCTCTGTTGTGCTCTTTCTCAGTGCCTTGCATTGCATCGAGCTCTGAGGCAACCCTCTCCATATACTTCTTTGCCAGCTGAACTGATGCCAGTTTGATCTACACAAACATGTGAAATTAGATTTTTTATTCAACTTTTGGTTCATGTTCTTACTAGAAACTTGTTCATCTTTATAAGGAATTAATAAACGTATGCAATGCTCTTTTGACTAAGGTTGCCAACATAAGTTGGTAATTCAGTAACAATAGATATAGTCTAGCGATGCACACCTTGCCAACTTTTCCAGAATCCGATAGCCAGTCAACTGGTATTCCATACTCCTTGTAGCGTGCGCTGGTCATGTCTCTTGTACGAAGAAGTGCATAAACACTCTGCTCCACTCTGTCATAAGCACGGCACGGTTATTTCATCGACACAATGATGCTGTCACAAATATTCTGGAATTTTCTAGATATTGCTGATTCTCTCTCGTATTATTTATTGCTTCACCCTGAAGAACTATGCAATTTACGAGAATACCTAGTTCAGACGAGATACTTACTTTTCAAGCAGCGAATACATCTTCTTGAGAGCTTCTTCACATGGAAGTTTGGGATCGTCGGCAAATGATGTAGCCTTGTTTTCTAATTTTTGCAGATCTGTATACTCGAAAGCAGCCTCTCTTAATGCATCAGTTTTGCTCTCTGGCCAATCAAAATGCTTTAGCACCGCTCGCTCATCAACCTAAAATAAGTTAATTGATGTTTTTAGTAATAGATCATGTGCAGAATACGTAATGTGGAAAAGTTTGTGGGGTCTTACCAAGAAAGATAACTCCTCATCTAGCCAATGTACAAATGCAACAACATCATCTATGTTCACGAATTTTGCTGCTCGGACCTCACTTGCTAGCGACTCAACAAAATCTCCTTGTGTCTCCACATCAGCTTTGACCTGAAAAATTCCAAGTTTTTGACAATGTTGGTCATTTCTTACATAGAATTTTTACCGACCGATTATAGTGGGCTGCACTAATAATGGATGCCATGAATTTGGCAGGATATTTATGCAAGGTGGGCCATTGAAGATACTTACTGCTAAGAGGAACGTTGATCTGTTCTCAATCTCGCCGATCATGTTGCTTCTGTTATCAGAAACATTTGATGTTTTTGATCCCAAAGAAGTTGTGTTCTTAGCTTCCCGTTTCATGAGACTCTGGTAGAACTCCACAACCTCTGGAGCACGGTGTACCTTGTCACCACCAGCACCGCTCTTGGATAGAGAACCAGGAGGCGGCGGTGGAGGCGGCGGACCACCAGGTCTCCCAGGAGGTGGTGGCGGAGGAGGAGGTCCACCTGGTGGACGTGGCGGCAGCGGTGCTCCGCCTGCAGTGTTGGTAGCTCCTGAAGCAACAGCTGATGCGGTGGGAGGTGGACGGGGGACTCTTGGAGCTCTCTTCTCAATTTGGGCAAGCTTCAACTGGGTTACCGCCAGGGGATTGTTCTGGTTATCACTAGATTGCTCGCCGGGTTCAACATTTGCTGCAGGGACCTTCTTCTCCTTTATTTGAGCAAGTTTTGGTGGGAGTGCAGCTCTTGGAGATGGTACTAGAGCTGAGCTATAGCCACCACCGAACCTTTGTGCTCTAGCTTGCTCAGCCTTCTCTTTGACCGCCTTCTCCCGTTCTGTAGCAAGCTTATGTCGGTCTTTGTAAGCGGGATACTTCTCATCAGCAAAGCCTTCGACAGTCTTTGACATCAATTGGAATGAAGATGCAATATTCGCGTCATCCATTTCATTGGAATCTTGCTCCCTCTTTCCAAACGTTGTAATAGAGATACCATCTCCTGCATTTCTGATCATGAGAGATTCCAAGGGGCCCTTTGGTTTCTGGCTCCTCTTTGGAGAGCCACTGGTCAGGGACCGTGTCGGCGATGATAAATAGCTGCTGTCATCCTTGCTCCTCCCCCACTTCTTGAGTTTTTGCATCAGATTGGGCCTTTTGCTTAGGAAGCTGTATCTGCTGGAAGAACTGTCGATTGACATAGTGTCGAAGTCTTCACTTCTGGGGGAAGAAGGTGCAGAAGAAGGAGCACTATCAAGGTCAGTGTCACCCTGGCCTCGTTCAGACCCATATTCCAACATTAGCTGTTTAGCCCTCTCCTGTGATTTTGGGCTAAGCGTCCTATTGAGGTCACGGGCAGACATTTTTCCTGATGGTATCTGGTAGTTGCGGAGCTCGAATCGCAGACAAGCATTGACCCACCGCAGGTACACCAACTCTTCTACTTCACTGAATCTGTTCATTTGTAGGCCTTCCACTTGCTTTGTGAGGTCCTCATTTGTATGTCGTAAGTTGTTAATCTCATCTCTTGCATGGGCAACCACATCACTCTGCAGGGAGATGATATATCATTAGTACATTATTGGAAAGTATATTATGTAACAAACTATCCAATACTTGATTAAAAATTACTGGCTAGCGTTCTTCTTTTGTAGAAGTGTAGAATTGTGATATGGGTCTGAAATATAAGGCTAATTCTCAATATAGAAAAACACCTTAGCATGTTCTCTTGAACAGGGATGAAAATTGTAATTATCCTGATACTAAGCTGTTCAGTTCTTGTCCTGATGAGAATGTTACAGCGAAAATCATGCCATTATGTGCAAGAGAAGAGTCAAAATTTGCAGTCCTGGTCATGAAACTAATTGATTGGTTTGGTTTCTAGGAAGAAAAAGCAATATAAGAAAGAGCATATCATTTGTGATACCTTTTGCAAGTGAAAACAAAAGCAAAATACTAGTTTTGAACTAGAGACAAGCTAAGAGGATAGGCCTGTACGGATAGAGACAAATCCAGCAAATGTTTCAGAACCACTGCTAGTCTGCCACAAAAACTAGGATCCTCTAGGACCATGCAAATGATTATGCTAGAAAGAACTGCTGCTGAATATTGTGTGGTACTGTCAGTAAATGCGATTTTTTGTTACAAACTTTGCAGAGTAAGAGTAATAAAGTACTACTCTCTACCTCTGTTATTTTCCCCTGGGCTGCATCCAACTTCACCATGAGGTCCCTCTTCTCATACAACAGCTCCTTGTTCTTCCTCCTCAGCTCAAGGACCTCCACTTCCAAATCCTTGAGCTTCTTGAGCTTCCGTTCGATCTCCGCGTCCTTCTTGGCCACCTCCTCTTCCTTGGCCTTCAGCCCCATGACCTGTTGCTTCAGCAGCATCAGCTGGCCCTTCGTCTGGTTTGCCTCCATCTGTATCTGGCGCTGCAGCTCCTTGATCCTGGTCCTAGACGCCTCGAGCTCTTTCTTGGCTGCTGCGCCTCGGACAACGTCCTCCTGCAGCTTCTTCCTCTCCGCCTGCAGCGAGCTGATGGTGATGTTGAGCATGTCGACCTCCACCGTCTTGATCTTGAGCTGCTTCTGCAGCTCGGTGACGTCGGTCTCCTGCTCCTTGAGGCCATAGTACTCCAGCAGCTCTCCCTCGAGCTTCACCTCCCTCTCCTCCAGCTCCTGCACCAGGCTTCGCAGCCTCTCCATCTCGGCCGCGTTGTTCGCCATGTGGGCGTTGTACCGTGACCGCTCCTTGACGTCGAACCTGTCGCTCGGTATTGGGATGTCGATCTCCCCACCCAGCAGGCTCTCGATCTCTGAGAACATATCGTCTTCATCGTCGTCTACTGATGGAGCTGAGTTTATTATACCGCTGATTGTTTTAACCTCTTCCGCCTCTTCTTCTTTCTCCCCCTGAAGAAGTTCAGACAGAAAAGTGAATACAACAGAGTTTTCTTGTAACTTGCAACTTCTAGTAGACTGGAAATACGTACATGTTCAAAACCCCGAGCCCTATCCTTCTTCTTGCTTGCTTGGCCATTGTCTGAAACAAGCAATGAAGCAGAGCTTGAGCGAGAAATTCAGACACGAGGAACCATCAGAGAGAGATGTACGTACCTTTGTTAGGCCCCTTCCCTCTCTTAAGGGTAAACGCCGCGAAGGATGCTAAGACCACGAATCCCAATCGCACAAGCATGACTCTGTCGGCTCATCACTGTGCCGGCCTCAACCGGCAGGAGGGCAGAGACAGGCAGCTCTGGCTCTGCACATCAGAAAGCTTGCAAAAGCAGAGGTGGGAGGAGGAGCATGTGTGAATGGCCAAGGCGGCTAAACCTTCTCCATATCTCTAGCCTGCAACCGAAGACCACCGGAGGAACATGTGGCTGGCCTTATTCATCCATGCCATGCTGGCACCGCAAATGTTTATCCCTAAGCTAAAACAAGCTCGTGTAGCACATGAAGTCTGAAGCTTATTTTCTCTCTGTTTGCGTGTGTCCAATAGTGTGGCACTTCTTAGTTAGTAGTAGCTGACAAATTTTTCATATGCTGATGGTGCCAGGACCAGGAGGAGAGCATGTGTATCTTGGTGGGCTTCTCGTTTGCTGTTTCTGTGATGCAGAGAAGGCTTGTGTCTTTGGAAGATTGTGGTATGCCGTTGTTTCCTGTGCACAGAAATGGGTGGTGGCTGGTGTGTCTGGGTGAGGGTGAAGGGGGAGTTGTAGTCAGATCGATGGTGATGTGTGGATAGGGGATACGGGGGGAGTTATGATGAGAGGCTCGCACATAGGATGGAGCATTTGCCCTCTGCTGGAATATAATCTGGATAGTTTTTTAAAATCTAAATCAGTAGTACTGAACTATTCTGATTAATTTGTAAAAGACCGCAGAAAAATGGGCTTGATTGACCCGAGGCATGTTTCATATCTCAACTATTGCATTGTCCAGAAATTCGATGTGTTTTTTACCTTCATTGGAATAGTTGATAAATCTAGAGGCTTGCATGTACTATGTAGTATTTGGAGCTCAGTAGCTAGTGATTTAAGCTGATGAGCGTGCTCAGTAATAGTAATATGGTACTATATGTATGATATCTTTCTTCCAGGCCTCCTAAAGGGGTACTCGAGTAATTGGATTACTTATGTACAAGTTTCTTTTGTCCAAAAGACCAAGGGAGCCTCGGCATCCAGGATCTTGACGCCTAAAACATAGCTCTCTCCTTAGTAACTGGTTGTTCAAACTTTTAATGGAGGATGGGTATGGGAAAAACTCCCAGAGGAAAAAAAATGTGGGTTGAAAGGCTATATCCGGGTATATTTGAAACCGGGGACTCACACTTTTTTTGCCTGATCTGGTGGCAAACAAAGAAATACTTCTTCCACCTTCTTAATTATGGAATGGCTCAGGGATTCATGGCTAGGAAATGCCCCTCTTCACGACCAATATACTGCTTCTACATCATAGAGGTGCTAGGAACAAACCCACCAAATGCGACTTTTAGACGAGACTTAGTCGGTGCGCGCCTCGCTGCATGGAATACCCTCCAACGGGCAGTTGACATTTGTCCAATTATTGCAAGAAAAGGCAAATTTCATTGAAATCTACATGAAAATGTTAAATTCTATGTGGACTACACCTGCAAAACACTAGTCCATTCTGATGCCCCAGGTAGAAATAATAAGTGTGTGCTACCATCGAAGAGGTGTTACCCTAATCAAAGGACAATTTTGCAAAGCACAGCTAGTAAGGCAGTACACAATGTTTCTTTTGGTACAAGGTGTTTCTTCTAGTATAAGTTTCTTCTATATGGTCAGTTATCTGAGTGGCTTTTAACATGCATCCACCTTGCACTGTTGTAAATATTTTTGGCCACAATTGTGTGAGCCATTGATCGCAAGATTTGAATCTTCGTACACGTCGAAGAGTTTTCCTTATTATGGTCGCTATGACAATGCAGAAGTGACATGGTTCTAATGCTAAAATGAATCTCATTTGCAGGTTATTTTCCAATGGGTATGCTGGCTCCGGTCGTGGTCAATTCTATAAAGACTGTAACACCACATGTTGTTTTCAGTGGTGTCCTTACAATTGGAGCATACAACGAAGGATATATTTGTACCCCACATGCATTCATGCATGACTTTGTAATTTTCTTTTATCTTATATCATTTAACTCTGCAGAGGCTGATGTGAGACTTGATATGAATGTTTGAATTAAAAAAATGTACTTTATAAAAAACATGTAGGACATAGGGGTCTAGGCCGTACATTAATACTTGTAGTTCCCACATGGTTTACCTAGCTGTCAATATACAAAGGTAGGCGATAAGCCTCTACAGCGCACACATCTTATTTGAACGTGTATGAATGGCTGATTTTTCGCACACTACTAGTTTCGAAAACCGTGTGCGGCATGCATGGTCTTCACAAATGGTAATTCACAGTCAACCGGTTGTGTTTTGGATGATAGCAAACGACCGGTGTTGTTTCACCGTCTGTGTTCAGCTCATGGCGCACACGTTTTTGTTTAGACAAGCGGTATGTTGATTGCTTATATTGCATATGTTTTTACTTGCATAACCATGATACAAGCATATATACCTGCAGAACCATGATACAAGCATACCTATGCCTAGTTGTACTAACAACACATAATAGTATGATACTATCATTATATTTGATTGCATGTTCACCCACCACATATACATGCATTTTGACATGTAATCATTGCTAGCTATACAAGAGATGTACACAATAGATAATTTACTTTTCTTAGTTGCATCCTTGTCTTCGTGGTTTTGAAAGGATAATAGCATTACCGACTTCCCAAGACTGTGGTGGCAGTATAACCCTCTTGTTGTACCTCGTTTTAACATGAACCCTTTGGAGGAGTTGTTGATTTCCTCAAGTGAGGTGTTGTTCTGGATTTCCTCCTCAAGTGAAGTGCAATTCCTAACCACCAAGTGAATACTGCACATAAATATTATCAATGCGAGAATATATAAATATGAAAAAGCTAGAAACAAATAATGGGAAACAAATGGTTTGTGGACTTACCCAAAAATGCAACTGCTAGAGGTAGATCCTCGGCTACACCGAGAAGCAAACAATCTAGAGGATTTTGCTGCAACTCGGGGACGAGAAGTACTCTCTGAGAAACAAACTATTTGTCACTGATTTTGGCAAAAATAAAAATCCAAAAATCTTTCTAGGTTCATTGAATCTGCGACAAGTAATTCGAACCGGAGGGATAAGTGCTCCAAGAGTAACAGGCTCACTGTCTCTCACTCGAACTAATCGAAATGAAGAGCTCAACACTACCCAAGGATGCAAAGAAATAACACAAAAGGTGTTCAAATCATTCACACTCAAATCCCACCAAAGCAACAAGTGCTATGCAGGAATTAGAGAGGAAGAAAAAATAAGGTAATCAACAGATGACTTCGAGATCTAGATCCCCAAGAGTTCCTCTCACTTAGAGGAGGAATTGCTTGGTGGAGATTGTAGATCTAGATTCCCTCTTCCAAATCCTTCAAGAAGATGCAAGAATCATAGGAGGGAAGGGAGATGAAACAAGCTTTTGAGGTTCAACAATGGAGTATGAGAGAAAGAGCAAGTGTAATGGTTGACCTTACCTCCTTAAGGAGGAAGAATGGCTATTTACAGTCCAAGGGAGAAAACTAGCCGTTAGGGGAGTTCTTGTGACCCAAACCGGCGGCAAATTAAATCGGCGATGCCGCCTCCTGCCGTATTGGACCGGCGTACAAACCGGCAGATCGAAATACTCGCCAGATTGGTCCCAGTGCACAAGACTGGGCCGGTTTGAACCTGACACGTTGGTTTCCTCGTCGGATTGAATCCATCAGGCCGGAACTATTCTATTTTCACTGAAACAACTCTTTGTGTGCCTTTTGGCACATGCCAGAGCAATCCGGCGACACGATACAATTCCGGCAGGCCGCCGGTTTATGCGCCAATTTCGTGAGAACCCATCAAACAACAGTTTTCCTGAAAGAACTAAACTTTCACAAAGTTTCTGAACTCCGATTAAGATGAAACCAATTTGGTTGGAAAGATAATGAGGAATAGAGCCCCAAAAATGGAATATTAGGAATCAACGAGGCAGGATATTTTTACATAGTTTTAGAAGTCAAACCCTCTCCAAACTAAGAACGGGTAAAACTATCCAAACTTAAAAACACAATAGATGATGCATACGATTTATGTTTTTGATGAACTTGGCCTTGTTGAAAAGCTAACAACAAGCTCAAAAACCTCACACAGAGAAACACCGAGAAGCAACAAGAATAAGGGATGCAAAGTATTCAAAGGATTGAGCTCCCTAAGACGATGTGATAAAATTACCCAACTGAAAGCCCCTATTTATAGTGCGGCTATCTATCCTATAACCCGATCTCTCAACAACCACCTTGTAAAAGAAAAACCTAGCGAGTCTATTCCTTTGCCTTGCGCATTTCGCTTGATCTTGATGATGATGCTTTATGCTTCATTCAAGCGGAATACACCACTTGATCATCGTTGTTTCATGAAGACTCCTAGTTTCTTCCCCATACACCACAATGGGATAGCTTCATCAAGGCATATTTTCACATGTCTAGTATCACCAAATTCTCAACAAGCTTGAAGCATGTGATCTTCTCGAGATGCTTATCGTGAACTTGCCCTTCTCGAACCTTGATGACCACTCATCACTTGATGTTACCCTCCACATGGGCTATATGAGAGATCTTACTTTTGATGCATGCTGATGTCTACGCACGCTTTTATTCCTGTAGATAGTATTGGGCCTCCAAGAGAAGAGGTTTGTATAACAGCAGCAAGTTTCCCTTAAGTGAATCACCCAAGGTTTATCGAACTCAAGGAGGTAGAGGTTAAAGATATCCCTCTCAAGCAACCCTGCAATTAAGATACAAGAAGTCTCTTGTGTCCCCAACACACCTAATACACTTGTCAGATGTATAGGTGCACTAGTTCGGTGAAGAGATAGTGAAATACAAGTAATATGGATGATTATAAGTAGTAATTGCAATCTGAAATAAAAATGGCAGCAAGCGAACATGTAGCAGAACTTGTTGGAAACGGTGTTTCAATGCTTAGAAACAAGGCCTAGGGATCATACTTTCACTAGTGGACACTCTCAACAATGATCACATAATTAAATAAATAAATGCTACTCTCAAACACTCTCTTGTTGGATAACAAACACCATTCATTGTGTAGGGCTGCAAAAGCACACCTCAAGCCGGAGTAAACAAGCTCCACAACTTCATAAAGAATCACACACGATGCGCACACCTGTCACCATCACACCGTGGAGAGTGACTCCGGAGTTCATATTAAAGTAACCTCTAGAGTGCATAATAGACAAGAGTAACATCTACATATTCAACTAGATTACAAAGCTCATGATCACATAAATATCACATCATGGGAGAGAGAGAGATGAACCACATAGCTATCGGTAGAGCCCTCAGCCTCGGGGGAGAACTACTCTCTCCTCATCATGGGAGACAGCAACGGCGATGAAGATGGCGGTGGTGTCGATGGAGATGGATTCCGGGGGCACTTCCCCGTCCCGGCGGCGTGCCGGAACAGAGACTTCTGTCCCCCGAACTTGGTTTCACGATGGCGGCGGCTACGTAACTTTTCGTGGAGGAAGACCGATGTCTTTAGGGTTTTCGCATCTAGGAGAATATATAGGCGGAAGGGCGGCCTCCGAGGGGCCCTAGGGTGCCCTCCCCACCTGGTGGCGCGGCAGAGGGGTGGGCCGCGCCCCCCTATGGTGTGGGGGGCCCTTGGCCCCCCTCTGGCCCTTCTCTAGCTCTCTGGGTCCGCCTCGGCAAAATATTGACTTCTGTCTTCGTGGGGTCCAATTCCGAGAATATTTCCTGTGCAGAATTTCTGAAACCAAAAACAGCAGAAAACAGGAACTGGCGCTTCGGCATCTTGTTAATAGGTTAGTCCCGGAAAATGCATAAAAATGATATAAAGTGTGAGCAAAACATGTAGGTATTGTCATAAAACTTGCATGGAACATAAGAAATTATAGATACGTTGGAGACGTATCACATGCCCATGTAAATATACCTAACCCAAATAGACAACACAAATATACATATATGATGGGTTAGTTCAAAAACCATAATTGACAAGACTTATCATCCCAAGACGTAAAACACAAGAACAGAGCTAGCAAGATTTAGGGATTGGTATTTCAGATGGTGCAGACTCAAAAGGAAACCTAAGAGATGGAAAGTCTTAATCTCCAGTAGTACACTTAGATCACATGATCCAATATGGCACATTCTTTATGCTTCATGTGTTAACCAACTTGAATCTAATCTATGCTCTTAGTCTTGGTCAATCTTGTATCTCTTCATCCTCTATCATAATATCTTGATCATCCATTGCTTAACACTCTAGAGCATGGTTAACTTGAGGTCCACATAATAAGTCCATCTTCATTTCTTCTTATTGGTCATATCATATTCTTCTCTTCAAATTGATCATCTTGATTCCAATACCCAAGGTATATCTTCATCTTCATGACATCCACACTTGAATCCAACACATGAACTACAAGAACTACCTATGCAATATTCCTTCATATAAACTCAATGAAAATATTAGTCAATAAAAATTATTATTAATTACCAAAAACACACGTAGGGGCAATGTACCTTTATAGTTATGTAGTCAATTGACGAAACCTAACGAATATAAAATGACTTCTTTCTTCTAACTTCCAGGAAAGGTCTTGGGCTTGGTTCGGTTTATGCGTGCGACGGGTCATGCTACGCTGGTCGAACTGGATGGGAGCCCACATATGTCAACTAGTGTTTCCGATTGGAGACGTGGCTTGTGCAATTTTTCTCTCTCTATGCAAGTGTTTTGGATTGGATATGGCCTAATAGTTACATGGCCCATGACTTTCTCCGTCTCTATTTAGGTTGCGCACAAGTTTTTACGTCTAAATTCAACCATCAATTTGACCAATTAAAACATATCATTAAATTCGTATAGAATAATTATTTTATTGGCATAATTTTTATTGCATTAACATGTAGTATAGGATAAATTATTGGTCAAGGTTAAAACATGCAAAACGATAACATCACGTCCATTGGGAGGGGGAGTAAAAAGCAAGCAGATTCATCGACCCAATTGCAAGAATGATGGTTATAAAAAGACAAATCTAGCAATCTCTTGCCTATTGACAATGCTTGAATACAAGCTCTCCCTGTCAAACCTTGCCCCTCCATTGAAGGCTCGCGCACAGGTTCTTGAGAAACTATCTAAATTCTTTGTTGATGATAAAGCAATGTCCGCAGATAGATGTTGCTAAAGGAAAAAAATGATCATTTCAGAGACCCAAGGATTTAGAATTAAAGAACTAGGGCATAGCAAAAAAGAAGGATAGGAAGCAGACATGGATACCGCCTGAATGGGGAAGGCAAAGCAGATGATCTATGTTGCATGTCTTCATCTTAAGCAGTGCCGTGATGCCACATAATTTGAACTTATGGCCATTGAAGAGTGTTTGAACCTGGTGTTACATTGGTGGAACCTGGAGTTCACTTTGGAGAGACGGACTGTGGAGAGGCCTTTGAACTGATTAAGAAAAGGACCCCGAATTTATCGGCCTATGCCATCAGAGTAAATGCAATTCTGTGATTTGATCTAGGAAAGAAGCACCAGAATAGCTAAAATTGGTAGAGTAGCAAATGGTGTTAGCCATGAGTTAGCTAAGACGAACCGGAGTGGAAGTTGCAAAACCCAACACCCATGATTGTAATGTAATTTTACATTGATTTCACGTTTTGCTATGTCTCAGTCAACTGAGATTTTCTTAAGTCTAAGAGCATCTACAGCGCGGGGCGCTAAGACCAGGCGCTGGGATCTCTTTCCTTGCCGATGGTCAGTTACGCCATGCAATCCCGGTCTATGGGCGCTTGATTTGAGCCATCGACGCAAAACTAAGCCCCGACGCTTCGTTAGTATTTAACCTGTGGCATGAAATTCGGAGAGATTCCGTTGAATAACAAACGTCTCCCACTCGTGAACCTGCGTTGGAGCTCTTGACTACTCCAACAGACGCTAGGATTATTATCCATTTTTTTCCTGCACAATAGTCCAGTTAAGCGACTGCCACTGTATATGCCCTAAGTCACTTACAAAAAAGTGCTTGAGTTGCACTTTTCTGTTAAAAAGTGCAAATGCATTTGTCGGCCAGAAATGTGCAACTAGATCGAGTTGCACTTTTCTTTAAACTGCAGTTACACTTTTCTGAGGTGACTGAGAGTTAAGTAAATCTGAGATAGACACATCTTGATTTAATATAACTACTTTCTCCCGAAAAAAAAGTAGCCGTGTCAAAGCAGTCCGTATAGACGGCGATGGATAATTGAACTTTTTAAAAGAGAGCGTAAACTAAAATTTAGAAACAAGGAGGCAGTTTCGGACGTGTGCCCCAGTCGCTCGACTCAAACGCCGCCTTGCCCACGTTCCGGCCATCCTCCCTCCCCAACCGCCCACTTGCCGGCACGCAGACCACCGCACCGGCACCGCCACCCTCCCCGCGCGCCGCGGCCACCTGCTTCCTCTCTCCCCCCGCCGCGCGAGACGCGCTCGCTCCGCCCCCCGCCTTCCCCGCCGCCCAATGCGCGGCCCCGCCCGCGGAATAGGCAGCGGTGTATGGGCGGCCGCGCCCGCTCCCTCATCCGCTGGCTCCGTCACCACCGCTCCCGCCGCGTCTCCTCCTCCTCAGCCTCATCCTCTTCCTCCTCCCACCTGACCAATACAACCACCACCGCCAGCACCGACCTCCGCGCCCACTCGCTCCCGCAGCAACCGGAGCAGGACGGGGTTGACGACGCCGAGGTCGACTGGGAGGTCGCCGCCGGGGGACCAGACTCCGACCCCGAGGACTACATTGTCATAGAGGAGGAGAACAAGGCGGGCGGACTGCGCGTCGTTGTGCCCCGCGCGCCCGTGCGCACCAAGCCGCCACGCATGGATCCGGGCAAGAAGGTGCGTTCTTGCCCCTGCTTCTTTCGCCCCTGTCTGCCTCCTTCCCCTCCACCCCCACCCACACCCCGTGATCTTGTCTGGATCCCTTCGCCCGCGCGCTGCTGGTTCAATGCCGGTTCCCAACCGATCTCTCTCGATTCAACTCTCTGCCGTGCCTGCAGGCGTGATCTACCGCGCCTGAGCTCCGTCGGATCCCAATGTGCTTGCTTTCTTGCCAGTTCTTGCGGATCTGCTTGGCCAAACTGTAGTACCGAATTTCATACGGCATGCACAGGCTTGCACAGGCCAATTCTTGGATCATTGTTAATGCCAGTACTGTTAGCCTGTGCAAACTAAACTGTGCCACCCAATCACATCATCAATGCGCCCGTGACGACCTAATAAAGCGCGGCAATTAGGCCACATTATCACGGGACCCCTGCCTTTTGCTGTTCCTGTCTCATCTGAGACCAGCATGATGCAGGCTAGAGGAGGTTATGCTTTCTTCTTTTCAATTATTGGTTCCTCTTGCTTTTGGACGAATTCCATGGTGCAGCATTTGCCACCTCCTGCTAGATATGAGAAAAATAGGTAAAACTGTTCAACCACTTTCTAGTTCAATCCAAACCCAGCAGTAGGAGCAAGAAGCGGTCTGAGTAGTTCTTCAGTTGTGTCCATGTCTTCTGATTCCGAGCCCCGACTTTTATGCCCATCAGTATCAATTTTAGTAAGGCTATCATTATTATTTTTGCGAGGCCATCCCACTGATTGAAATGTTCCATCTCTTCTTTTTCTCAATGCATTTTATCAATGGTAAAGAAGTCTGGTAGCACTGTCCAGCTCTCTGAACTAATGGTGCAAATATGCGCCTGCTTCTTCCTTTTCAGACCACGGAATCCGAGTTCTTCACGGAGTATGGTGAACTAAACCGGTATCAGGTCAGCGAGGTTATTGGCAAAGGGAGTTATGGTGTTGTCGCCGCTGCCATCGACACCCAGACTGGTGAGCGTGTGGCAATCAAGAAGATCAATGACGTCTTTGATCACGTCTCCGATGCCACCCGCATCCTTAGGGAGATCAAGTTGCTCCGGTTGCTGCGCAGCCCGGACATAGTTCAGATCAGGCACATTATGCTCCCCCCTTCAAGGAGGGAATTCAGGGACATATATGTAGTCTTTGAGCTGATGGAGTCGGATCTCCATCAGGTAATTAAAGCGAATGATGATCTCACACCAGAGCATCACCAGTTCTTTTTGTATCAGCTGCTCCGCGGGATGAAGTACATTCATACAGGTGGTTAAGACTCCACAAAGGAAATTTTCACTGGACTTTTTCCATGCGATGTCACTGTACTGATTGTTTGTCTACGTGATGATTTTGCAGCGAATGTTTTCCATCGGGATCTTAAGCCAAAGAATATTCTAGCGAATGCTGACTGCAAGTTGAAGATTTGTGATTTTGGCCTTGCCCGTGTTTCATTTAATGACGGGGCTCCATCAGCCATATTCTGGACGGTAACCATTTTTGTAATGTTCAGTAGGTGGTTTTTATTCTGAGCATCCAAATCTATGTTTCTTATGATTTTGCATGCCTTCTCCCAGGACTATGTGGCAACTAGATGGTACCGTGCTCCAGAGTTGTGTGGCTCATTTTTCTCAAAGGTAATGTAACTTTCATCCCAGCTTCATACTACCGAAAAGGATACCCAGGCTATTTCATGAAAAAGAAAAGAACAATGACCATGCTGTAGATTTTCTTCAATAATTGTTATATTACCATGATATGTGTCGATGCAAAAGAGCAATACGTGTTTATTAATTTTCCATGTGTGCAGTACAGTTCTCAAATGTTGGTTCAATCTGTCAAGATATGTATTTTTTTATGTTGTTCTTCTGATCTTCAAACTAGTTTTTACTTTAAAATTCAAAGAATATATTACTTATGGTGTTTTTTTCCTTTTCTTTCATATAATCATAATATTGAATTTAGAGGCGTGGCTTGGGCGCTAATTTGAACTTGGTGATGCACTTGGTTCTAATTTCATGTGTCTGCATGTTTAGCAAATGGTAAAAGAAGCTGAATGTTGACTTTGAATTTTGCAGTACACTCCTGCAATTGATATTTGGAGCGTAGGATGTATATTTGCAGAAATGCTCACAGGGAAGCCACTCTTTCCAGGGAAGAATGTTGTGCATCAATTGGATCTCATGACAGATCTACTTGGGACTCCTTCAGCGGAATCCCTCTCTAAGGTATGCTAACTCCGCACTAGTTAGCAGCAAGTTAGGAAAGCATTTGGAGTTATATATTTTGCTACATATGTGGTTTTATCATTTTCTATGCTAGGCGTTACTTTCAATTTTTATATATTTTCCTTACATGAGAATTACCTGCGATGCCAACCTAGCATCATTAATTCACTTACATGGTTACATATTTTCCAAATATGTGAATTTCCTGCAAAACCGCCAACCTATATAATCTGTACATGGCGAATTATTATTTCCTTATTCCATTTCTTATGGATTTTTAGTTACTGAGCAGTACCTACAGGATTTGGAACGAATTGACATTCAATATCAGCACAATCTCTTGCTATCTTTTATATTTTTTTCATATAAATGGAATGTTAATTGTGAGGAAACCAGGTCTTTTACACCATTTTACTGAATGCTGCAGATACGGAATGAAAAAGCTCGGCGATACCTGAGCAATATGAGGAAAAAGCCTAAAGTTCCCTTAACCAAAAAGTTTCCAGGCATCGATCCTATGGCTCTCCATTTGCTTGAGCGTCTTCTTGCTTTTGATCCTAAGGATCGGCCAAGTGCTGACGAGGTAGGAATGGCTGAGACCAATTTCTGTTCACCTAAAGATGTATTACAGCTTTGAAAATGTTGGGTAAACTATTATTCTCAATACTGAGATATGAAAATATTCTTCAAGGCCCTGACAGACCCATACTTCACTGGATTAGCAAATTCTGAACGTGAGCCCATAACTGAGCCTATCTCAAAATTTGAGTTTGAGTTCGAGAAGAGAAAATTGGGCAAAGATGATGTCCGAGAATTAATTTACAGAGAGGTACCATTACTCAGTTATTCTGTGGAGATATAGTAGAGCTGCTTCGGTCTCTGTAGTTTACTAACAGTCTGTTAGTTTTTTTTTATTAGATTTTAGAGTACCATCCTCATATGTTGCAAGAATACCTACGTGGAGGAGACCAGATGAGCTTCATGTACCCTAGGTGAGACCACTATTTTTCTTCACAAACAAGATTCACTAGTGCAGAGAATTTATGATGACTATGCTTTACTTCTTTTTCATTATGCTAGTTATATTATGATTGTTTGAGGCTATACTGCAACCTCTGATGTTTATGCATGTATGTTTACACTTGACAGTGGGGTGGACCGTTTTAAGCGACAGTTTGCTCATTTGGAAGAGGGTGGTGCAAAGGGTGAAAAGTCCAGTCCACAGTTGAGACAGAATGCTTCTTTGCCAAGGCAATACGCTTTCACTGAAACTTAATTTTATACTTCCAAGGCAGTATTTCTGTCTGTAGATTGCATATGGAGACTTACGAGGAACAAGATTATTTGTGTTCTAACCAATTTTTCTTTCATTTGACAACCTAAATGTTGGCCAACGGGGGAGGGATCCCTCCCTTGGCTATACTTTGTTAGGTAGATGAGACCTCACCAGCGATTTTTTTCACGCGGATAGCACCCCGTTTAGTCCGTGTGCTTTACATGCGACTCGAACCCGGGTGGCCCGGGTGAACACCCTTATAATTTTTTCCTAAATATGATTCTTTTTGGACTAGGCGGGATATGCAATTCGTTACGCATGTAAAATATGTGTAGATGCAGTAGCTTTGAATTCACTATTCTGTGTATATTTTTCTAAGCTTTGAGATTGGCACAGTAAACCAAATAAAGACTGTCGTAGTATTATTATCTATTTTTCTATTGGAAAATTGGAAGTTGCCAGAGTTTTATATCAAATATTTTTGGACATTGAACCTGATAGAGATAAATGTTTCACATAATTCAATGCTGATATATAAAAAATTTAGTCATCCTAGAAATAAGAATTTTTTGTAACTAACAATTCTTGCATCTTGTCTCAGGGAAAGAGCAATAGGCAATAAGCATGGGGACAGTGAGTACCAAGTCAAGCTGAATGCAGGTGAGAAGGCAGGACACGCATCAGTGACAGATGGAATAAGCAAACCCCAAATGAGTGCTCGAAGCTTAGTGAAGAGTGAAACCATGAGCGCTTCCAAGTGTATAGGTGAAATAAAAAATAAAGATGTAAGTTCAGTTCATTCTTCGTCCACACACTACTTATATGTCGTTATGTTTTTCCTTACTTTCTTTTGCAAGAAATTTGGCTTTCTTTTCTTATGGAAATTGCCGCTATATTTGAATTCCATACTTTAAGGATGTTTACATCCATTATCCCTTTAGAGTGTTTGTATTACGATATTATTTTGACAAAAAAAAAACAGCTGATGCTGTACTACAAGGATTAAAGGGCACAAAGCTGTACACGACCAACAAAAGAAAGAGAGAAACAAACCAAATGCACAAAATAATATTAAAGATTACAAAGTCCCCAGGCCTCCTCTCCCATTAGACTATTTTTTTAATGATCTCACTTGAACAGGATCTCTTCAAGATATTTCTATCTGATTTGAAGAATTTGTTAGTTGATGCTGCAATGTCCATTCTTCATTTTCCAGGATGATTCAGAGAATTTGGATGAAGGCGACGATGTCTCACAGAAGATTGCTCAACTGAAAACCTAATTTTCGAAGGTTACACAAGCGGTCATAGTATTACTATGTACAACAGCATGTCTATAGGTGCTCAAGATCAGAATGATCTTTAATTGAAGCCAAGATTTCTATACAGACAATAAGACCACACATCTCTGATGGTAACTTTGTTGTACTGTAAATTTTCTACTCGTTTTTGTACTTTGACAAGAACCAAGTCTAACCGACAAACTAGCTCCTTGTCCTTTTCTTGGAGGAGCTACACGAGCATGTACAATTTTGTCAATATGAAGTACCCTGCCCCTATATTCTGTTCATATGTTATTCCTTGATCTTGTAAACCTTTTGCAATCCGAAATATCTTCGCCTCTGTTATCTATACAACTGGTCGTATAGAGATGCTCTTGGCATCTGTTTGTCAAATGTTTCTCCTGTTTTCCAAGATTACTTGGTCGTATAATCTTCAACAACAACTCAAGCTGTCAAGCAGCTTTGCGAGCAGATGTTATAAGTCCTCTGCAATCTATAGATCATCATGAAAATGCATCGCCAGCCCTGTTTGCTCAGTGTCCTAGATGAAGTTATAAACTTATCAAGTTGTGGTTGTCTACAGACATGAAGTGAGGATGATTCTACATCAATTTGAATTTTAAAGGATACATGTGAATAGATATATTTCTTGTTGCAACATGATAAACTGATCTTGTACATAATTGTATTCCTACCATTCCATAAGACACATTAGGGCCCATGAACAATAAGTTGGCAAATAAACCAAATATTTTTTTGTTGAACATATGATTATTTTGATGTTATAACGGGATATCATGGATAATGCCCATGCAGTGTCCATGATACCCCGTTATAATAGATCATTTCTTTTCTTTTTATGACAACACAGCCTGTAGCACATAGTACATATATGCATACTTGCAATTATCTTATGGTAGACATTAGAAGTTTTCATTAGTAAATTGACAATTCGAACGACTTAATGCTTGTCAAAGAAAGACAAAAACATTAACCATCATATGACTCAAAAAGAATGCACAATGACTGAACTATGACAACCAAAATAGAGTTTTTGGGATTGCGGTCAATGAAGCACGCACTGGGAGATTGTTCGCGCGTTTGGGATTGCGGTGGATCGATTATTTTGTTGGCTTTACCCGGCTCTGTCTATTCGGCATGCTAATAATCTGTTATCGCCAGAATCTGACCGCATTGGAGTTGGGCCGAGATGAAGATGGGCTTGGAAGATTTACATCTAAGAGGAGTTTCTGAATCGGCCTTGGGGCTAGAATTTGGGCCAGCGTGCCCGTGTATCTGTAAATATAGTAGGATACGTGTCGGTTAGTTAGAATTTGGCTCGTGCACGGTTGGGATTATTCCCACGTTAGAAAGTCTACGGACTATAAATATGTATCTAGGGTTATTGAGAAAAGAGGACAATCACGTTCACAACAAACACAAACCAGGCGCATCGCCACCCCTTATTTCGAGGGTTTCTTCCGGGTAAGCATCATGCTGCCTAGATCGCATCTTGCGATCTAGGCAGTACACGTTTATTCGATTACCTTGTGTTACTCGTGCTGAAGCGTTGTTGATGACGAGTAGCACTATTTATCGTAGATGTTTTGGGGCTTGCATTGACGCTTTTCTTATGCATATTTGCTTAGCAATGCCGTCCCTCGATATCTAGTCTGTCCTTGCACCTATTCAGGTGTAAGGGCAGCACCTTGCTTGTTCGTTACTTAGTAGATCCAATCTGTTATAGTTGCTCCTAGTTTCAAGGATTAGTTTAATATCCGCATGATTAGGCCTTATGCTGGGGTTGGATGATCCGGTAGTGCGTTAGGTGTTGTTTTACCGTTCCTACAAGGGATGTTCCGGGAATTGACTTAATGTTGGTTTTTAGGCCTCTTTTAGGGATAGTTTCCATCATCTTTCGTATCTGCTAGGCCCAACTACGCGTAGGATGTTCCGGTTATGCGGTGAAAACCCTAAACTGTCGTAGATTGGTTTAGCTTTGTTCTGATCAAGCAGGATCCCCATGTCATCGTAAATCCAACGTGAACCATGGGGCGATCGGCTCTTTGAGCCGATCCACAGGAGCAACCCGAGAGCCGATCGGGCTCGTATTTAATGTTTACGTGTCTACCATGCGGGAGACTAGTCGAAGCAATCCAACACCTTCCCGATCAGGTATAGGTCGGGTGGCACGCCCTTGCAACCGCCGGGACGTGTGCTCGGGACTTTGCGGGACGACGCGAGGCGCCAGGGCCCACTAAGCGGTCGTGGGAGTCTCCCGGCTCTTCGTGTTGCTTAACCACTGCTCGCCGGTGAGTTTTGGCAGGCAACACATTCTGGCACGCCCGGTGGGACACTTTCTACAACAACCACGTCAACATCGGCAGCCAAGATGTCGGACGAACAGATCAAGTATGAGGATCTACCTGCAGAGCATAAGAAGAAATACGATGAGCTGAAGGCCATCTTTGAAGCCGATCTCATCGGCTCTTTTGAGAAGACCCGTTCGCACGGCATCAGGTTCAAAGGATTCACACCAGAAGGCGCGTTCGAGGGATTAGATCTGTCTCCCCTTCGGAGGAACGTACCAGAGCCCTGCGCCAAGAAATTAACTATGCTGTGGCTCATTCTCTACATCGGCATTCTGAGAGCCTGGTGAATACGCTTGAGCGAGTTGCGCTTCATGTGGTGCAAGAAATCATGAAACATCAGTATTCTCCGTCAGGACCTGCTTTAGGGACTTATCAGGGAGAGATACCATTCCACACCAGGCCACCACTGTCATTCGCAATGGCAGCTCCACAGCAACAAGGTTCACCGGCATACGTTGTCTACAAGGTTGGAGGTGATCCTGGCGACTACCAGTTCTTGTATGAGTCGCCCAAGGAGATCCCACATGGATACGTGTGCACATACGTGCCGGACTGCAACAACTGGACGCGCGCGATCCAAACTTCGGCAGGAGGAATTGCCGGAGCAGGAGCGATTGTTACGGCAGGAGGGATTGCTGGAGCAGCGGGGAGTTCTGGAGCAGATGCTGAGAAACAAGCGTGGCTAACTAAATATGCTACTACAACGAGTCCGGACAGCTCAACCTCTACAGCTCCTACTGTGGATCAGATCAGCGCAATCCTGAGAGATCAGTTCGGTATCCTGCCGAAGAAGAAAACAATCGGCTATTCCAAGCCGTATCCCAATGAGTATGACCTGATCCCGCTGCCTCCTAAATATCGGCTCCCTGACTTCACAAAATTTAGTGGATCAGAAGGATCTAGCTCCATCGAGCACGTGAGCCGATACTTGGCACAGCTGGGTATGGTTTCAGCATCAGAACCGCTACGTGTGAGGTTCTTTGCCCAATCTCTCACGGGTCCAGCCTTTGGGTGGTACACCTCGCTACCCCCAGATTCAGTTCGGACATGGAAGCAGCTGGAAGAGCAGTTTCACATACAATATCATTCAGAAGCTACCGAAGCTGGCATTGCCGATCTGATGCAGGTTCGGCAAAGGCGAGGAGAGACGGTGTGTGAGTACATTCAACGTTTCAGAACTGTAAAAAACCGATGTTATTCGGTTCATTTATCTGAGAAAGAAGCAGTCGAGCTGGCCGTGGCAGGCCTCGCAGCGCCACTCAAGGATCTGACGTTCCAAGTGGAGTACAATTCGTTGGCGCACATGGTCCAGAGACTAACTTCGTATGAACAGCGCCACCCAGAATTGTACCAAGACAAGTTCAAGCGCACGATAGGCCTGGTCGACGCTGAGGAAGATGAAGACCTTGTGGAAGATCAGGAAGTCGCCGTGGCTGAATGGACTCGGACGCCAGTTCCCGTGTCCTGCAAATGGGTGAAACAACCAGGGCCTCCAAAAGGGTTTGACTTTGATTTAAGCAAAACTGAGCAGATTTTTGATTTGTTGTTGAAGGAGAAACAACTGAAGTTACCCGAAGGCCACAAAATTCCTACGTCACAAGAGATGAACGGTAGACCATACTACAAATGGCATCACACGTTCACCCACGCCACCAACGACTGCAAAGTGTTGCGCGCACAGATTCAAATGGCGATAGAGTCAGGCCGATTAATCTTCGGACAATTTGCCATGAAAGTAGACACACATCCGTTTCCTGGCGTCAACATGGTGGATCTCAGTCATTCCCTAAGACGCGAGCCAGGTTTCTCTTTTGGTGTCAACATGGCAGGGCTTGGGACCCGCCATGGCAAAGATAAAGCAAAAAGCAGTCACTCCCGTGGTAAGGAAAAAGAGGAGGCCGATCCACGCGACCGGCCCCAACATGATAACGGACGGTACACCGACAGAAGAAGAAGTGAGAAGCGTGCGGTATCAACGACCACTCTCCGCACATCTCCTTAACAAATATGAGCAGCAGTATGACCGACGTCGGTGCTACGACGTGGATGACGAAAGATATCGTCGGTCTGATGCAGATGACAGGAGGTATCGTCGATATGATAGAGACGATGAAGGGTACGAGCGTCACGCTAGAGGGAAGTCAAGAGAGCAAGAAGACATAGATAGGCATTGGAACTGTCCTTTCTTTAAACACTGCTGGGACTCAGGAATGAGCCGATTGCCTACAATCGAGAACTGCCCAGAATGTAGACCGCAAAGGAAGGGAGCAAAGGAAGTTTCAGTGTTCAAGCGTCTCGGGCCTCTCCCACCTCAGGACAAGCGAGCTGAATCGTCTCAAGATGAAGACTTCGAGGAGTCAGATGAAGAAGAAGATAGGTACCACCGGCCAAGGTGGTGCCCTGATGGACTCAGCCATTCTCAGAAGCGTAGGGTGCAGCGGCTACGAAACCTGGAGGAAGCCGAAGCACAGTACCTGTACACGTTGAGGAAGGCACGGCCCGATCTGGCCGTGAAAATTCAGCAAACGTTGGAGTCAGAGATGCGCCCGCTAAAGAAAGTGTGGCGCCCTAAACAGACGAAAGCCGATGCAGAGGCATCAGCTGATACAAACATGGTGTTCATACTCCCGTCAGAGTTTTGTGCTCCAAACGACGAGGAAGTATCGGTGGCTCAATTCGACTGCGGTCCACGGCCAGTGATCTTTGAGAAGCCACGAGAGAGGAGCTACAGGCATTTGAAAGCCCTATACCTGAGAGGTTATATCAATGGGCAGCCTGTTAGCAAAATGTTGGTTGACACGGGAGCGGCAGTCAACATAATGCCGTATTCCATGCTACGACGTTTGGGACACTCCAATGACGATCTGATCAAGACCAACGTCACGTTAAACGATTTCAACGGCCAAGCATCAGAAGCAAAAGGTGTTCTAAATGTAGATCTGACCGTAGGCCGAAAAACCATACCTACCTCGTTCTTCATCGTCGACGACAAAAGCAATTACGGCTGTCCCGCTAGGAAGGGATTGGATTCACGCTAGCCGTTGCATCCCATCCACAATGCACCAATGCATCATACGGTGGGATGGAGATGAAGTGGAGGTTGTTCGAGCGAGATGATTCAATCGAGATCTCACTAGCTGCCATGAATATTTGGGATGCGGACGACCAAGAGCCGCTCTCCGGAATCGGTTTGGACGGTTGTGAACGCATCGAAGCTTCAAAAACGGGGTGAGGCTGGTCTTATCCACCGGCTCGACGAGTAGCAAGATCTAAATCAGTAGGTGTACGTGGCAAGGCCGATCCCTGCGATCGGCCCCAAAAAATAAAAAGCACGAATCTCATCTCGAGCATGTCACGTGGCCATAGTAGGAAACCAAGAAGTTGCAGACCCTCATTGGGCATTGCGATGAAAAAGGAGGCCGATTCTAGCAATCGGCCAAAATTATCCTCAACATGCATTTTGCTCGTGTTCGGCATTGATCTAAGAAAGGATGCTCGAAGAGCCGATATCTTCAATCCCTTTGAAAAAATCGGCTCGGGGGCACTTAAACGGATAAGATACGAGGTTACGAAGTATGAAGTGGCTGTCAATGGCCAGCAGCTCAAGATATATTCCTCGAAGATGATGGACATTGGAATACTGGGGCCGATGCATAAGTAGATCGGCCGGAAAAAATATAAATTTTTTAAGCACAGCCGATGTACAGCCATCGACTCTAGAATAAAAAGCCGATGCATAGCCATCGACTCTAGAATTACAAGCACAAACTGCCACATGCGCAGGCCCTACTGAAGGAAAATTTCTAAGGCGCGGAGTGCACCAGCACGGACGTGATCCACCTCTGCGATTTCGGCCTTGTCGTCATCATCCTTGCCTGTCACCAGTTGCTTGTTCAAGGCACGTATCTCTGCCAAGTCAGTTTTCAGTTCAGCCTTGAGGCTTTCTGCTTCCCATTGGGAGCAAGCAATGGAAGCTTCCTTGTCACAGATGAGCTCTTTGGTGACCCGCACCTTTTCTTCGAGATCCTTCAGCTCCTTTCGCAAGATCTCAAGCTCAGCAGTGCTGACAGAGGTGTCAGTCTTGGCATCCAAAGCTGCCTTTTTCTCGTTAAGCCGTTGACATTTGTCTGCAATATCGGCTTTCAGCGGGAGTTGGGTGTGGCGTAAGTCGATTCTCTGACGAGCCAACTGCACCCTTGACCTGAAGGCAGACAACGTCACGACTGGCAGAGCTTCAACTGCAGCGTCACTGGGACGTGAGGCTGGATTTCTTCAAGAATGTTCTTCACCTCCTCAGAGTTTTCGACTAATGTCTCAATGGGTGAAGAAAGCAGAGCTTTGATGCGTTGGAGTTGGTCAGCGATGACGCTGGGGCTTGGTTCATCACGTGCTGTGGAGTGGGCCGGCTCGATAGATTCAGGATCGAACGACAGCAAGCCTGAGAGATCACAGCCCTGACAAACAGCAAAAAGCAGCATAAGTCTGCAGATCAGGGTAAAGGCAAGCCCAACAAAGGGAGCGTACCTCTCCTATGATCATGGGAACAGCCGATGACGAAGCAATCGGCTGTGGCGTCTCTGCCTGGGGTTTGGCCAAGGTGGCAACTTGGTCGATGTCACCTTTAGAGGTTGTTACCTCCGAGTTGTGGAGGGCATCGGAACTTCCTCGACATCCCCACTTGGAAGTTTCATCGGTCTGCAAAAAGATGGTGAGCCGATCCGAGCAGACAAAGCACAAGAACTAAGCTAGGAGGAGTTGGAGAGCCGTTACATTTGAAGCTTCTTGGTTCGAGGAAGGGGTTTGCTGATCCTTCCGAGCCCTCTTGGTGCATTGACTCTTTGTGCGTAAGCTTCCTTGCCCTGTTCTGATGGGAGCTTGAAGGGCAGCAGGTTCAGGGGCTGACCTTTTCTTGGAAGCCGATGGTAGCACATCTGGCTGTTTTTGCGTGGTGGTGTCCTCAGAGGTGCCCGAGCTTGAGCCTCGTCGGCTGGACTGCGTCTCCTCGCTGGTATTGTCTTCAGTAGAGGTCTGCAAGAGCAGGATTAATGGACGCTGACATGCTATAAAAGCCTAGAAGGATGAATGGAACAAGATGGGGTATAGAACAGCTTACATATAAGCTTTCTGGAGCTGGCGCAGGGTTTTTGCCCTTCAAAGTTTTCCTGGCAGCTACTTTTCTCACTGTTGTTCTCGCCCTGACTGAGGCTCGGGGGGCAGCTGACCCTGAAGAGTTTTTACTCTTGGGAGCCGATTTTATTGGAATCGGCTGGCTATGCATCACAACCTTTTTAAAAGGTGGTGAGTTCTTGCAGAAGAGGACCACTGGAGCTGGGGGGAGGAATTTGAAGGGGGATCCATCATCATTGACAGGCTCTGGGCCATCTTGTTGCTGCAAAGAAACAGAGCAGGGTTAGAAAGCATCACTGGAAACTATCGCGCGGAAATTTGCGAGCAAGTGGTACCTGTTCTGCAGAAGTATCAGCTTCAGCGTCGAGTTGTTTCAGCAACGGTCCTAGGGCTCTCCTGAAGGCATGGATCTTCCACATTGTCCACCAGATCTCAAAGTCATCAGTCGAAGAGATGAAGGATAGATTGTGAGGGATTGGGATGACTAGAGCATCAAAGAAGGAGTAACATCTTTGACTGGTGATAACATCAGGCAAGTCAGCCCTGCTCTCAGTTAGATGGTGGAGAAAGAGGTGAGGAGACACCTGCCCAAGACCGAATTGCCGGCCTACTACGACGGGCTGGTAAGATTCATAACCAGGTTTTATGATCCTGTTTGAGGTGCTCATGCCAACTGGGAGGAAGCAGGGACGGATCATGATGGAATATAACTGCCGAGTGCTGTCGTCATCGGCGAAGCTGTCTAACCTGAAGGAGACTGGGTTTTCAAAATTTTCAGACTCCTGATAAGGAAAGAAGAGAGGGTCATCCAGACCCTGGTAAAAAGTTCTGAACCATCCTGATGCTTCCTTGGGGTTCAGTTTGCTGCCTGGAAGACTGTACAAGGCTTGGCCGTAGCTGGTACAGCGGATTGGCTTCCCGTTGGTGTTTGGAAAGGTGCAGGTAGCCAAAGGTGGAAAGTTAGGGATGTGGTTCTGGAAGTACAGTTGAGCCCATAACTGAATAAACCACCAGGGGCCTCCCGTTTTAACTGTCTTTTGGGAGAACAGCTTGACAGACATCAGTTGGAGGTATCGATAGACTTCTCCCAGAAACAGCTTGCCAATGCCAAGTTGGGTGCCTTTGGCAAGTTCATAGGCCAAAGAGAGATAGTTCTTGGTGGGAGCGAGGGAAGGACCACAGAATATGAAATGCTCCAACCAGAAGTTCAAGAAGGCCGTGTGTTCTTTCTCGGTTACAGGGCCCTTGGTTTTCATGTGGCGTCGAAGATAGGCACCCCGCTTAGTGCACTCTTCCTTAGAGGAGAGTTTGAATGGCACTTTTGGCAGCATGAAAGCGAGGGGCCGGGGGATGAAATGTCTAGGCCGGTGATCATGGCCACGTCCAGCAAGGTTGGCGTCATGGGGCCATGGCCAAACATGAAGCAGTTTAGTGCGTCAGACCAAAAGTAGCCGATGGTTTTCAAGAGATTTTCATGTTTCTCAAGGGGAGACAATGACAAAGACAGAGCATCGGCTATTCCTGTGGTTTCCCATTTGGCTTGGTGAGTTTTGGCTACTCTATTATACCAAGAAACCCAGTCTTCAGGAGGGTTAGGCCAGGCTCGTAAGCAGTCGGCCCAGGAGGTTAGATCCAGGTTTTGGTTCACGAAGGGAATCCTATTGGCCTCGGAGGAAATCAAATTGGATGGATTTTCGGTGGAACGGGGACCAAGGCAAAGGGAATTTGGAAGAGAAGGATGCGGCAGAAGAATGTCTGAAACCTAAAATTAATGATGAGACCAGGCATTAATTCAGGAGTTTTGCCGTTAAATCTAACATTACGCTCAGGTGACTTGGAGCGGTTAAGGATTAACTTCGGGCCGTAGACCGTGGCGTTGGCGCCGGATGATTCCGCCATTGGGTTCGCTGCGGAGTTTGGATTTGCGTGTCCAAGATCTAGGGTTCGCGCGATCGCGGTCCGGACTCGTTCGATTGGAAATTTGGGGATCTGAATTTGAGCAAGGTTTGCAGGTTACCGTTTGAGGGGGTGACTAAATTGACTTATCCCGTAATTTATCGTGAGGGACCGATGCGTTGCCATCGGCTCATTGAGCATTGACCAAGTTGACAATCGGCAAAGTCAGTATGAGGGGAAATCGGCTAAATTAGCATAAAGGAAATCGGCAAAATCAAATTAAAGGAAATTCTTCATTGATAACGGGATTTCTTACATCTGATTGCTCTCAAAAGGAAGTACCAGGGGATACATTGCCCCATCTACTACTACTGATCCTATGCTAAGGATCCTATCTATGGGCCGTCGCTGCCCTCGTCGTCGCCGTCGTCGCCGCTGTCGGCGCTACTCCCGGATGGCTCGTCGTCGCTGCTGCCGCGGCCGCCGGCAGGGCCCTCGTTGTCCTCGTCCTGCTCGTCAGCGTCGTCGTCGCTGTCGAAGTCGCTGAGGTTCCCCGGCCAGGGGCAGAAGCGTTTGGCCGGCGGCTCATCGGAGGAGGTGTCGTCCTCCTCCTCCTCCTCCTCCTTCTCCTCCTCGGAGGAGGTGAAGTCGTCCCAGGAGAAGCGATCGTCATCGCTCTCCTCCTCCGTTTCCCCGTCGGCAAGGAAGCGGAGGTCACTCTCCCCGTCGGTCGAGGACTTGTCGTCCTCAGACCAGACGGAGAAGTCGTGGCTGGACTCGTCCCCGTCTTCTATGGCGCGACAAATGTGGGCCTCGTGGGCCTCCTCCGGGTCCCACTCCGGCGTCGGCTCGCGGGAGGGGGAGGACTGGAGGGAAAGACCCGACGAGGCAGAGGAGGAAGAAGACATGGTGGAAGAGGAGGGCTTTTGGAGTGCTAATGCGAAGGGGATGAAGAAGTGAACTGCAAGATGCGGTTAAAATAGAGGCGATATAGTGGAGATGATTCAATGCTGCAGCGGTTCCCGAGGATGTGGTGCCAAAACCGTCAAATCGTGCGGAGATGTTGAGAAGGCAAGGCATCATGATGAAGGGATACCGTGGCGGTTCTGTTCTGCCCCGTTTTGACACGACGAAGAAAGGGAAAAACAGATTGGTTTTGGAATTACTATTGCCAAAACCAGGGGGGCATGTGTTATCGCCAGAATCTGACCGCATTGGAGTTGGGCCGAGATGAAGATGGGCTTGGAAGATTTACATCTAAGAGGAGTTTCTGAATCGGCCTTGGGGCTAGAATTTGGGCCAGCGTGCCCGTGTATCTGTAAATATAGTAGGATACGTGTCGGTTAGTTAGAATTTGGCTCGTGCACGGTTGGGATTATTCCCACGTTAGAAAGTCTACGGACTATAAATATGTATCTAGGGTTATTGAGAAAAGAGGACAATCACGTTCACAACAAACACAAACCAGGCGCATTGTGATACGTCCATTTTGCATCACTATTTTATATCATAATTTGCTGTTATTCATTGATATATTTCATATTTAGAGATGATACTTATGTTATTTCATCTATTTTGCATATTTCATGATTATTTGGAGATTGCGCACCGGAGCCAGGATTCTGCTGGAAAAAGCACCGTCAGGATGCAATATTTCGGAAGATCAACTGTGGAAGGGAATTTTACCAAAAATCCTATTTTTCCAGATGACGAAGGAAGCCAGAAGGGGGAGCTGAGAGGACCCAAGGTGGGCCCAGACCACAGGCCGGCGCGGCCCATGGCCTGGCCGCGCCACCTTGTGGTGTGGGGGCCCCACAGCCCTTCTCGCCTCCTTTTCTTCGCGAAACCCTTCGTCCCGAAAAGCGAAGCTGCAGAGGAATCCTCACGAAAGGTTACAGCCGCCTCTGCGGGGCGGAGAACACCAGAGAGAAAAGAGCTCTCCGGCGGGCAGAATCCGCCGGGGAAATTCCCTCCCGGAGGGGGAAATCGACGCCATCGTCACCGTCATCGAGTTGGACATCATCTCCATCACCATCATCATCATCATCATCATCATCATCACCGCCATCTCCACCGCTGCACCTCGTCATCGCCGTAACGATTTGGGTTAGATCTTGATTGTTTGATAGGGGAAACTCTCCCGGTGTTGATCTCTACTTGTTATTGATGATATTGAGTGAAACCGTTGAACCAAGGTTTATGTTCAGATTGTTATTCATCATCATATCACCTCTGATCATGTTCCATTTGATGTCTCGTGAGTAGTTCGTTTAGTTCTTGAGGACATGGGTGAAGTCTAAATGTTAGTAGTGAATTATGGTTGAGTAATATTCAATGTTATGATATTTAAGTTGTGGTGTTATTCTTCTAGTGGTGTCATGTGAACGTCGACTACATGATACTTCACCTTTATGGGCCTAGGGGAATGCATCTTGTATTCGTTTGCTAATTGCGGGGTTGCCGGAGTGACAGAAACCTAAACCCCCGTTAGTATATCGATGCAGGAGGGATCGCAGGATCTCATAGTTTAAGGCTGTGGTTAGATTTATCTTAATTACTTTCTTGTAGTTGCGGATGCTTGCAAGGGGTATAATCACAAGTATGTATTAGTCCTAGGAAGGGCGGTACATTAGCATAGGTTCACCCACACAACACTTATCAAAACAATGAAGATTATTTAGCTACATGAAGCGAAAGCACTAGACTAAATTCCCGTGTGTCCTCAAGAACGTTTGGTCTTTATAAGTAAACAAACCGGCTTGTCCTTTGCGCTAAAAAGGATTGGGCCACTCGCTGCAATTATTTCTCTCGCACTTTACTTACTCGTACTTTATTCATCTGTAACATCAAAACCCCCCGAATACTTGTTTGTGAGCATTTACAGTGAATCCTTCATCGAAACTACTTGTCAACACCTTCTCGCTCCTCGTTGGGATCGACATTCTTACTTATCGAAGATACTACGATACACCCCCTATACTTGTGGGTCATCAAGACTATTTTCCGGCGCCGTTGCCGGGGAGTGAAGCGCTATTGGTAAGTGGAATTGGTAAGGAAAACCTTTATCGTTGTGCTGATTTTATTTCGCTCGCTGCTATAAGTCATTATGGAGAGATCTTCTCTTCAATTTCTATTTGGGAAATCTACTACTACCGCAACGGTAGTGGATGAGGCGCAGTGTGAGGAAGTAATACCATATAAAATACCTATGAAAATTATTGAACGTGTTATGGATAACCGCTATGAAGGGGATGGAACTGTTCATCCTGGTGATCATTTATTGTTTCTACATGAATTATGCGGGTTATTCAAATGTGCAGGTATTGCTATGAATGAAGTAAGAAAGAAACTATTCTCTATATCGCTGTCTGGTAAAGCGGCGCATTGGTATAAATTACTGGATAATGGGGATTCTCTTGAATGGAATGATATTGTGCCCCGGTTTTATTCTAAGTTCTATCCTCCGAGTGAGATTCACAAAGATCGGAACCGCATATATAATTTTTGGCCTCATGATGGAGAAAGTATTGCCCAAGCTTGGGGGAGATTGAAGTCTTTAATGCTCAAATGCCCCATTCATGAGCTTCCTGGTAATGTTATTATTGATAATTTCTATGCAAGACTTTCTTTTCAAGACAAGACCTTGTTGGATACTTCTTGTTCTGGATCATTTACACGCAACAAAGAAGAGTTTAAAAGGGACCTTCTTGATCGGATCCAAGAAAATACTGAAGGATGGGAGAACGACAAGGATAGAGAATCAGGTATAATTTATGATTATAAATGCATTGAAGCTTTTATGGATACTGATAAATTTTGTAACATGAGTGCTACATATGGTCTTGATTCTCAAGTTGCTGCAAATCTTTATAAAGCTTTTGCTTCTCATTATGAATTGCCTAAGAAGAATTTTGACAAGTATCATGAACCGTATAAAGATAAAATTGATTCATCTATTAATAAATGTGTTGTAGTTGAAACTGCTGATCGTGTTATTCCTGAAGCTTATATTGAAAAAACTCCTTTCCCTGCTAAAATGAAGGAGTACTCTGTTATAAAAAGTGCGGTTAATAAAAGTGAAAAGAAACCTATAGAACCGGAAGAACAAATAAAAGTTGAACCTGCTGTTGCAATAGTTAAAGATCTTGTGACTGAAAATGTAGAGGATGGTCATATTACCTTGTGTTACTCGTGTTACTCGTTTATTCGATTACCTTGTGTTACTCGTGCTAAAGCGTTGTTGATGACGAGTAGCACTATTTATCGTAGATGTTTTGGGGCTTGCATTGACGCTTTTCTTATGCATATTTGCTTAGCAATGCCGTCCCTCGATATCTAGCTGTCCTTGCACCTATTCAGGTGTAAGGGCAGCACCTTGCTTGTTCGTTACTTAGTAGATCCAATCTGTTATAGTTGCTCCTAGTTTCAATGATTAGTTTAATATCTGTATGATTAGGCCTTATGCTGGGGTTGGATGATCCGGTAGTGCGTTAGGTGTTGTTTTACCGTTCCTACAAGGGATGTTCCGGGAATTGACTTAATGTTGGTTTTTAGGCCTCTTTTAGGGATAGTTTCCATCATCTTTCGTATCTGCTAGGCCCAACTACGCGTAGGATGTTCCGGTTATGCGGTGAAAACCCTAAACTGTCGTAGATTGGTTTAGCTTTGTTCTGATCAAGCAGGATCCCCATGTCATCGTAAATCCAACGTGAACCATGGGGCGATCGGCTCTTTGAGCCGATCCACAGGGCAACCTGAGAGCCGATCGGGCTCGTATTTAATGTTTACGTGTCTACCATGCAGGAGACTAGTCGAAGCAATCCAACACCTTCCTGATCAGGTATAGGTCAGGTGGCACGCCCTTGCAACCGCCAGGACGTGTGCTGGGACTTTGCGGGACGACGCGAGGCGCCAGGGCCCACTAAGCGGTCGTGGGAGTCTCCCGGCTCTTCGTGTTGCTTAACCACTGCTCGCCGGTGAGTCTTGGCAGGCAACATAATCTCTAAGCATAATGTTTGTTTTCCTGTAAATAAAAGCTCAGAAATGCTATCTTCAGCTGAAGTTTCTTTCCATCTCTGTCTTACATGATGAAAAGACTACAAATTATGTACGAACATTTGATTTCCGGCATGTGAGAACATTCCATCTACAAGATCACTAGATCAGTCATCCTTCATAGCAGCCCAAGAATTATGTAGTAGACCAGGGCGATCGGAAGAGCTATGAGCATGCCGAATATGACCCTGTAGTGGAAAGGAAATAAGTAAATAATCAGGTTAAATGAGAATTAATTTGTAAAAATCGAGCCACATTCTAATTCTGAAAAAAGAAAATCACATGGTTGGTGAATGGCTTACCCGGTGCAAAGAACGGCGGCATGGAGATTGTACTCCTTGGCGAACACGAACGGCACGATCCCCTGTGGCAGAGCCGCCTACGTAGCAGCATGTAACGTAAAATTGTGAGAAAAGATTTGGCACGCTCTGCACGGCAGGCGACACGTACGTACGTACGTACCTGAACAATGGCGATGCGCAGCAGCGTTCCCCGGAGGCCGACGGCGACTGAGGCGACAGCCATGACGGCGGGGCCGGCGAGGAAGCGGACGGCCATGGTGGTCGCCGCGACGGTGTTGCCGCAGGCGATGATCTTGGGCTGCATCGCCATGAACAGTCCGAGGCTGAACATGGCCATCCCCAGCCCCGTGTCGGAGAGGATGGAGATGGAGTTGGCCACGATGGTCGGCATGGTGATGTGGAACCTGCAGTAAAGAGATTTCAGCTGATTGATCCGTGAGATCGTTCGAGGATCCACGGAGATACTCAGTTACCGGAACTCGATGAGCGACCAGGTCAGGCCGACGACGCTGGCGTACGTGTTGGGGTTCCGGATCAGCCGGCGCCACACCATTGTCAGGATCAGCCGCAGCATCACGCCCGCCGGCGGCATCGCGCCGCCGCTCTCCCCGCCGCCGCCGCCGTCCTTTGACGGCTGATCCTGATCCGTTTCCGTCGTGCCGGATTCCAGCGTTGCCAGCGCCTCCTGCCCGGCCGCGTCGGACTTGACGCGCTGGCCGCCCGGCAGTTTGGTGGACGGCACGTCGGAGGGGGCGAGCCGGCGGCCGCTCTCCCTGGCGCCGCTGCGGAACACGGGAAGGACGCTGACCTCCGACGCGCCGGAGCCGCCGGAGCCCCACTGGAACATGTGCAGGTTGTCCCTGGGGTCGTCGACCGGTGTCACGGCAGCCGCCGACCTTGGCCGCGGCGCGTTGTAGTCGTCGAAGCTGGCGGACGGCCTCGGCGTGTGCTGCCTGGACGAGTTGAGCGAGAACAGGTCCGCCGCGCCGAAGCTGGACATGCGCACCGCCGGCGGCATCAGCGCGCTGGCGCCGCCGCCGCCGGTGGTGGCTGAGAAGTCGCCGTGGGTGAAGCTGGATCCCCTGGGCGTGTTGTTCCGCGACGAGCTGACGGAGTAGATCTCGACGCCGGTGAGGTTCGACGGGCGCGGCGACAGGACGGACCGGCGGGAGAGCGACGCCGCCGTGGACCGCCGCACGACGGACACGCGCAGGCTCCCGTCGGGAGCCACCTCGGCCCGCGCCTCCGCCTGGCTGCCGTCGAGCGAGACGACGTCCGGGTCGACGCGCACCGCCGCGACCGCCTCCGGGAACCTCCCCGCGATGAGAAGCCGCGCGGCGCGGAACTCGAAGAGGAACAGCAGGAGCGTGTACCAGATGATGCACTGGAGCACGACGAGCTGCACCATGAGGTCCCCGGCGTGCGCCCCGTACATGGCGACGAGGAGCGGGATGCCCATGATGAGGGTGTTGGGGAGGGTGGAGAAGGAGAAGAGCGTGATGGACCAGTCGAGCCCGGGCCCGCCGGCGGGGAAGGAGAGCGGGAGGCGGGACCAGACGGCGAGCGCGGCGAGGATGAGGAGCTTCTGGAGCGTGTCGGCGGCGACGAAGCGGAGGTCCATGGCGTAGAGGTCGCTGCCGGAGATGACCTTGAAGGAGAGGAGCGGGACGGCGAAGACGGCCACGAAGCGGTTGATGCCGGCGCACTGGTCCGGGGTGATGACGCCCCACCAGCGCACGGAGCCGTAGGCGAGGATCATCGCCACGTACAGCGGCACCACCGCCGCCAGCACCGTGTACAGGTCGTGCCACGATATCATGGCTGCCTGCCGGACGGAGACGACGACGGATCACTCGATCACCACCGCGTAGTGGAAAGAGGACTGAGGAGCTCGATCGGCGGCGGTGATGGGCGGAGTCAGTTGCATGCAGATCGAGCGCGAGTGATGGAGGAGCTCCTTGGATTCGGGGGAATGTGATCGACGAGTCCGTGCGCGTTTGCGGCCGTTCCCTTTATATAGGCGTCCCAACCGCCGGCCGCCAAATACCGTGGGCTAGCTAGCTTGCACGGTTTTATTTTTTTTGGTGAAATTGGCAAGCCCCTTCGCAATCCAATATCAAATCAGGAAACGATCGCGGCAGATTTTGCTCCAAAATCTTGCCGGAAATTATCCAACGTGCAAATTAGGAAACTTTATATATATATGCACCGCCTACACGTGCACCGTACGCGTACCCGAAACGCGCGCACTTCAGTTACCTACCTTGAGGCCGTCCGGTCAGTTTACACACGTACGGGCTCAGCAGCGACATCACACCATGAAGTTGACCTCCTCAGTTTTGAGACGACATTGGTACATTATTGCTGCGTAGGCCGTCAGATTTGTGTTTTGCAATCTTTTCAAAATGAACATATGGCCGATCGATATGCAACTAGGGTATGCAACAAAAGGTACGTTTTGCAATCTTTTCAGCACGTTAATTATTATCGTTTATTTAACATATATGGTTCGTGCGCCCTGCATTAGCATTCACTGATACATATCTACCAAAATATATACAGAGGATACTGTGGTCATGTATCAATGTGTCCATCTTTGTTCAAGACTTTTCATTTAGTGTGTTAAATTTGTTAGTAAAGTACTACTGTGCGGATGTTTGGAGCACGTGCGACATGGAGCCCGTTTTTAACAATTCGAAATAAGGCGTTTTTAATTCAAAAAAATTCTGAGCCAAAATTGTAGATGTAGCAACACTGCCAACGTGAAGAAAAAAAATATGTACCTTATATTCTAGGCTGCACAAAAGTGGCAGAATCTGACATCTAAAGTGGTGAAAACTGCAAAATTTGGAACCTTCAATTTTTGTCATTTTTATGCCCAGAATATAATGTATTTCGGGTTGAGATTTTATATGTTGGTAGAATACATCTTTATCTACGTCTACATTTTATGTTGTTTAAAAAAAATTAAAATCATGGTTTCAATTTTTTTTAAAGGACTCTATATCGCCTAAGCTCTAAAGTGAATTTTCGCTTAGATATATGAAAACACAAGATGGGGCAGCTAGATTATGTAGGATTGCAGCCTCGACCAAAGAAGTTGCAATCGAATAATTCTCGTGTTAACAGAAAGTAGCAAGTCAACTCGTGCAAGCTACATATCTCGAGCAAATATTGTCAAGACTCTTGAAAATCTTTTTATTAAGTGTTCTAGATTGTCTGAATGGATATTGATATGAGGTTTAGCGTTATGTCTTCTACTTGACATCTTTGGTGTCTTCTTCTTTTTATTTCCTCAATTATGCAATTTCTCTAAAAAAAATGCTTTATGTCTAAATCGTACCATGAATTCTTGCGCGGTGGCACGCCAGACACCTGTAATTAGTATTCACCATGTTGGTGATATATTTTCCCGATTTACTCATCAATAGTTTTGCATAAATCGTTGCATAGAAATACAACATCATATGATGTCAATAATTTTTTGCTACAAACACTATATCCATGTATACCTTTTTTCCCATGTGTGAGTTGTGACTAACTCCGATTGAATTTAAAATCATAATAATAGAGATATTATTATAGATATATGCATGCATGAAATGGTAAGATACCAAAAATTTATAGACCCACACTTCATACACTACCACTAATCATGTGTAATATATGATTGTGCATGTTATGTACTACTAAACTTGCAGAGAAAACTTGTTGGGGAAGAGATATGGAGTCTCTCCCACAACTATTTTATCAGCTAAACTCCAATTATTTCACTATTTAATATGTGCTATATAGAAGAAGAGCTCTATATGTTTATTTTGTTCATGATGGAATGACAAAACAAACACTATACACATACACCACGACTCTTTCACACATCAACATGACACGATAGGACCTAGGACTCTAGGAGATGTTTTCTTGCATTGAGAAATACACTATTGGGCCCAGCGGAGCACACACAATTTACATGTCGAAGCTTATCTCCTTGCCTCTAGCTCGTCTCTTATTTTCACGATCCGATTGCTTCTTGTTCCTTTGGTCAATGGTCTGCCGTCTTCTTCACCATCTCCTCAAAAAACCGATGTGGTCGAGTGTGTTTCTTGCATGGCCATCTCCTCCATCCCGTTATGATGTCATAGCCACCTTCTCTTTATTGCATAGAGAATGTCCCTCAAACAATACCCAATCAAACATGATTATGAACGTCATGGTAAATTGAAGGCAACATGATCCCAACTTATTTAGGACTCATGGCATTGCGTTCTACCGCTCATATACTCCCCCAATATTCTAACCACTATGCAACAAGTTCTCTCGTGTTTGATTTATGATGAGTTGGAAGTGACAAGCTCGAGTGCAATTTTTGGAAGTGATCAACGCATATGAATTTGTCCATGAGATCAGGTTCTACCTCGACCTCACTCATTTATACCAATTATTTTTACTTGTTTAAGACTTATTTATAAGATCATAATTGGTTTTTTACGCAGAACAATTAGCCACATGAATATGCCACTACGATTAAAGATGCTATATATGTAGGGGTTACCTTAATCCATGAAAGTACACATACACTAAATTTTAATTTTAATTTGCTTTCTATAAAGTTGTGTTATTTGTTTTGAGACAATTTTAAGGATACGTTTTAGTTCAACTGAATCTTCCATCAATCTAAAAACATAAAGAAAACAATCACATTCCTTATTGGATTAATTTGTATGTTTAGATGTGATATAATGTATTTTTGTGGATCCATATCTATGATGGTGTATGTAAATATCTTGAAAGAGAGCCCTCAAGGTCATGTGTATATCTGTTGTGGGATCATTTGCATTACAAATATCTTGGTTCTCCGGTGGACAAAGATGTGCGTGTTGTTCTTCCAAGGGTTGAAAGTTCGTAGGTAATAAAGTGGCCTTTGTGGTTGGTAATAAAATAGAATGGTTTATGAAACAACAAGATGACTTGAAACACGGTACATATGATTTTTAGTGTCCATGATGGCTTGTTGGACAAAGCTTCTTGACACATGCATTTTGCAAAAAAAAAACATTACATTATGAGCATAATATATAATTGAATGTTTAGTTTTTTTTCTTCTAGAAATCAGATTCTAGAGGCTAAAAAAGTAATTAAAGGCTATGGCCAAATAATTCTTGCAAGTAGAGAAGTATACCAAAAGAAATAAAACACCGTTCTAGGTTTCCATGACAAAAGACGGGCGGTGGCATGATCGATCATGTTCTTACCTTCGCTCATACCACTCGCCATCTTTGCGACATCGTCAAACACATGAGGGGTGTGCTAATGGTCTATGAATGATCAGACACACACAACTTCGGAGACAAATAAACAATGTGAAAGCCTTCTCCAAATCTGATATATGAAGGAAAATACATCAATGGAGTCATCATATTTATCTTGTAGCAAGAATAGTTCTGGCCACCAGATCCATCGTCTACATAACCAAGGCTACTTCCTGCTGACATCCTTCATCCACTTCTTGTAACCCCCCATTTGTGCGCGTGAATACTCAATACATTAGTGTTTTGTATGCAAATTGCTTAATGGTTCATCTTATTCCATTCATTTAACTCATGATGTTTGTGCCTTCATGATTGTTTGGTTAACTTAGTTTTTGAGGCTATGTGCAAGCACGACTTAGACAAATGATGATAGCCATTCGGTAAATTATTAGATGGACATTATATGATTGTGATGATGTCTATGATACATGGTGTTGTGTGACCATCAAATGCACAACAAACATCAAACACACAACGTGACACTGAAGGGCACCGACTTCATAGAGTTGTGGGTGTATGATACATCACCAAACCATGATGCGAGATAATTATTCTTACCTCATAAACTGGCTACAACTAATCTTGTCTTTTTGTGGGACACGGATAGCATGTTTTCAGGTACCATTTCTATGGATGAAGCATTATTGGTTATTATCTTAAGATTTTATTACTATCTTTGTGCTTTGAAATACTTGAAGGGGTGCTAGGATGATGTTTCTTGAGTTTAATATTCCACAAATTGGGATAGAAATTTAGTTGTTTCCATGAAAATTCAATTTGTTATTGCTTCATTGCAACAAGGTTGTTGTAGGATATGGACAGTGGGCAGCTATGTAAGCAAATATTCACCGCGAATTACATTATGGAACACATTGTAATTCCCGCATAATTCGAGACCTCGAGGTAGCGGCCTTGACATTTACCACACCCGCTAAACGAGACAAATGAGATTAGCAACGCAAAGATAGATAGAAATACGGAGACATTAAGGGGATGCCCCAAGGAAAGAGACCGGAGGGAGTATGAAGAATCTTATGGGTATCTCGGATGGAAATTATCGTGTGTATAGCAGCTCTCTATACGTCCCCTGCTAAGAGCATCTCCAGCCGCGTCCCCCAAACGGCGCCGGATCTAGCGTTTGGGGGACGTGTTTTGTTCGTGCCGCGTTTGGGGACATCTCTCCAGCTGCATCCCCCAAAAACGCCGCCCCCAAACTTTTTTAAACATTAAAATACTCTTGTTTTTTTTTGCATTTTTATTTCAATAGAGAGAAGAAACATTTCACAAACTAATACATAATTCTAAACATGCTTTACACAAACTAGGACATAGTTTGGAACATGGTTTCCACAAACTAATACATAGTTTGAACCATGGTTGACACAAATTAAAACATTGGAAAATGAGGAAACCTAACTAGTGTTGTCATCGCAGATTTCGTGTGTTCGCTGCCAAGAAAGAACACTCCCAGTCACCCAAACTGGAAAATCCAGCTGATGATGATAGCTTTGTTGGTCCTTTCGTGGAAGAACATCCAAAAACATGTGTGCCTATTTTCGCTGCGAAGAAACAATAATCAGTCGCCCTCCTTGTCGGTGTCGCCGTGGTAGTGCCGGTGGCAACGCGTCTCGTCGAACACCTTGACGCTCATATCCCCCTCGCCAAGGTTGGAGAATGTGAGCACGCAGCCGGCTTCGAGGTCGTGGTAGCACGCGAACTTCTCCCAGCCAGTGTGAAGGTACATCTTGCCGCACCCGTTGAAGAGCACCTCCACCGGCCACCGGCAGCAGTCGCAGGCAACCTCCCGCAGATGCAGCGAGGCCGGCTCGTTGCCCGCGACGAAGTCGGCGAACTTGTCCGGCAGCCTCTGGATAGCGAGTGGGTCGCCCTTGAGGACGACGACGAACTTGAACAACACCTCCTGCTCCTCCTCCTGCAGGTAAGACGACAGCGTCGCAGGCGACGGCAAGCGTGCAGCTCTACCGCGCCCGCGACCACGACCACGGCCGCGACCTCGGCCTCTTCCTCTACTAGCCATGGCCTCGACTCTTGAGATGGTGGCTGCTAGGGTTTTGGAGAGAGGCGCTAGGGTTTGTGTGTGAGAGACGATGAAAGAGTGCCCCTTTTTATAGGCCGGAGGGAGGCGCGGGAGCGGTGGCGCTTATTAACGCCGGCACGCAGAGCTAGGCGCGACGAGGCACTTCGATGCGCCTCTGTAGGAACTGCACCATCACTGGGCGCCAATAACTTCCATCGCGAGATAGGCGGCGGTTAGGTTACAATTCAATGTGCCGCTAATGCGTCGGTCCCGCCATTCCTCGCCTCGCTTTTTGTTGTGTTCGGCGTGCCCTGAGTGTCTCCTGTGTAGCGGAGATGGGCTCGGGTGCCGGACAGTGTATTGGGCGCCGGATAAAAAGAGATTTTGGGGGCACGGGGTTGGGAAGTATTTTGGTCCTTTGGACTTTGGAGGAGGTTTTGGGGGAGGTTTTGGGGGAGGCGGATGGAGATGGTTTAACGGGGCCGAAGCTAGAAATCCTCCACTCTCTTCTTACTAGCTAGGTTTCCACTGCGCCAGCAATTTCCCCCAAATCGTAGCTCCCTTCCCACATTTTGTGCTCCGCCGGAGGAATGGGAGACATTGAGGCCACGATGGCGGCGGTGATTGGCGTCGACGACCTGCTCCGAGAGATCTTGCTCCGCCTCGACTTCCCGGCCTTCCTAGTACGCGCAGCTCTCGTCTCCAAGCGGTGGCTCGGCCTCGCCGCCGACCCCGCATTCCTCCGCCGATTCCGCGACCGCCACCCGCCCCGCCTCCTCGGCTTCTGTTGAAGTATAAATGCATTGCCTAATCTCTTCCATCAGATCGGTCTTTTGGTTGCATTGGTTAGAGCATGCAGTTCTACATGGTATCAGAGCCAAGAGGTCTTGAGTTCAAGACCCGGCTGGTGCAATATAAAATAAAAATATTGCAGCCCACTTTCGGTCCAGGTTTAGGCCTGAGGGAGCCACACGTGAGGGGGAGTGTTGAAGTATAAATGCATTGCCTAATCTCTTCCATCAGATCGGTCTTTTGGTTACATTGGTTAGAGCATGCAGTTCTACAGCTTTTACTTCCACGATGCCTGCTCCCCGCGCCCGCAGTTCGAGGGCCCTTCGGTTGCCGAAACGGCCGCCTCCTCCTCAAGCCCGACAAGTTCGCCGACGGCAAATACGTCGTGCGCAGCCCGCTGTGCCCAATGCGAGGCTTGGTCCCCGTCTCGCCGCCCCCGCGGCAACTGCATGTACCTGAATACCTAGGGGCTACGGTAAAAGTGCATGCTTCCTGTCCAGGGACAGCAGCGACGGCATTGTTTTCGTGTACCTGGTGCTCATCAATCGAAAACTATCCGTGCAAGTGTATGCCCTGCAATCTGGTGCTTGGGATGAAGGCATCGTGGCAGGGGGACACCTCCCTTTGCAATTTAACAATGTTTGGATGGTGATGGTTGCACATGGCAAGCTCTACATGCTTACTGAGAGAGCCTACATTTATGTGCTGGACTTTGTTGCTCCATGTCCACGATTCTTCACTATAAAGCTCCCGAACGAAGTCGGTGGAAACTACAAACTCTCGTCTGCAGATGATGGTGGGTTCTTTCTCATCCATGGAGAGGGGTTTCAGCTTAGCCTTTGGCACCATGAGACTGATGACAATGGTGAAGACAATTGGGAACTTGTGGACAGATTTTGTGTGCGTGTGGCACATGATCGCTGTGAGGAAATTTTGGTGCTTGGGGTCGGGGACAATGCTGAATTTGTGTTCTTGGGGCTGCAGGAAAGTAGGTCTATCATTTGTGTGAATCTGAGGAGCAGGAAGGAGACAGCATATAAGGTGAAAGTGGGCTTATTTTGGTATGTAAGAGTCTTTCCCTTTATGACTGTCTGGCCTCCCATCTTTCCAGCTCTGAAGGAAGAAGATGACCATGACGAATGATCTCACATTATCTGGTATGACCCCTCTTTACAATTTCTTCAATACCTATGACTTTTCTATTATTGCACTTTCTGTCTATGATGAGATATTGGAAGTGGATTCGGACTCAAAAGATTTTAGTTGATATGAAGTATGATGTTGACTGGTTGCCCCTTTCTTTATTAGTTTATACCTTGTAATGCCTCTATTGGGTTAGAATCTTTCTTTGACAGTGCAATAGTAGGAGAGGCTCATACTGTGCATTGGGTCACAATCTTATTTACTTGAGTATCATGTCCTGGTGCATGGAAACTGTTTCATCATCCCAGGAAAGGTAGTGAAACCAATTTACAAACAGCAGGCTGAAGAAAGCAGGCCTAACCATGGTCTAGTCACAGAGGTTGAAGTAGATAAATTTTTAGCTGGATGCATAGGTGTGCAAATGCAGATGTATCCGTAACCTAGAACCTTATTTACTTGCAAAAGAAAATGGGAGTTTGCTCGGTGCATAAGTTGGTTGTTCAGGTATTTGCATATCAGTACCAAACATGAGTCATGTCCTAGCGCATGTATATTGTTTCATCATCCCAGTAAAGGTCATGAAGTCAATTTACAAACTGTAGGTTGAGTGCAGGCCTAACCATGATCTGCTCACAGAAGTTGAAGTAGATACATTTGGCTAGATGCATTGTTGTGTAATTACAGATGTAATTCCTGCCGCAATAGTTTTGCAATGTTTTGCATACTGACATATGTACAACCTGTGATTCTTACTGCAGTAGCGTCAGCTTACACAATTCTGAAGTTAAATAGTATAAAACGAAAGTTCTCTGACCAGATAAAGCTTGTGCATTCGATGTTTTATTCAGTCGCGTGCACCATTTTATTTTTGGCAATTCCTTTGAGCTGAAATATATTCTCACTTGTTAGTAATCAGGATGCATAATTTTGTTTGAAGATGCTATTTGCCTATCACTGCTAAACATCCTGACCAAGATCATGTTGTTGTGCCACCATGCAGGTCCATTTGGTTGCAGGAAGTGGCAGAGGACAAAGCAAAACAGCAATGAGTAATTTGTATGGCTTTCTTTAGAGTTACGGTAGGGGAAGAAAAGCGATGGATGCACCACTTGTCCAGAAGTAACGGTTTCATGCTAATATTTTCGGAAGCTTGTCAGAAACCTGGAGTAAAGCCCATTTGTGGTATGTATTCTAGTGTTTGTAGGTGTAGAGCTGTGCACTCTGCACTTTTGTAGTTTCATTGCAATGACTGAAGGAATGAGATATGGCATCAGAATTTGACCCCAAAACTTGAGAAGGATTAAGTAAGAGCGTAGTATTATGGTTATAGTTCGGTTAAGCAGTTGAATTAGTGAGCTCTCAGGACCATGTAGACCGTACCCAAGTTATGTGCTCTTCTTGGTTTTTCAGGAGAGGAAAGGGAAGTAGAAATGGACGGTGTTTTCCAGGGTGCGTGGAAAGTGGAAACTGTCTCATCATTCCACTAAAGGTCGTGAAGTCAATTTATTTATTAAGTGGCAGGCTGAGAAGTGCAAGCCTAAGTAGATGCTCCCTCCGTTCTGATTTACTCTACATTCTAGAAAAAATGAAACAAACTAGTATTGCATTTATTAGTACTACTTAGATACGTGAACAACCAATCCAAGCTACATTGAAAATAGAAACAACCAATAAAGAGAGCAAAACCATTTCGTTTTTAGTGTTGTTGTTGACTAAAAGCTAGAATGTAGACTATTTCAGAACAAATTTTAGAGCTAGAATGTGGATTATTTCAGAACGGAGGGAGGGAGTACATTTTATCTTGGCGCACTGCTGTGCAAATAGTACATGTGTAGAGAGTCTAGTATTCTTGCCACAGTAGTTCTTCAAGTAACTTGGTCGTCTTACACAATACTTTTTAGTTTCATTGCGATGACTGAATGAATGGGATATGATACTATCAGATTTTGACCCCCAAAATTTGATAACGATTCAGTAGCAGAGTATCATCGTTGCGGTTCAGTTAAACAGTTGAGGTGTCAGGAGTGAAAACCGTTCCCAAATGATTATAGGTGGAATTTCTGTGCTTACTGAATACGTGGCCTTGCAAGAGGAAGTGAACATCAGAACAAACATTGGCCACAGCTCGAAAACAAATGCGTGGACATACATACATCCTCTGAAAAGATGACCCCCGCCGTTCATGTCGCCGTGCGTCCGGAGAGTGCTACTCTATCATTTTTATGTCTTCTCTTTCTATCAAAGTTCTCATTCAACGTCCTCAAGTCTTCAGGCTTTTTCACTTCATTTGTATAGATGGAAAAAACTCTTCTACTACCTCTGTTTATAAACGGTAGAAATATCTAAATTTAATCAGATCCAAGATAGCCTTTTTTTGGAAAAAGTACTATCTAATGTTCATATACGTTCATGAAAACATAATCACTATTTTTGTAACAAATAACGGTTCCAATTTTCTGAAATACTACCCCCTCTATCTAAAAATGTTTTTCTCACTTTTATTCTCTAACTAAAATGCATCTAGATTCTAGATACATTCGTATCTTTTTTTTTCGATAAAGAGCATGTACTCTTTCCCGTACGTGTTTTTTGTTTAACCAAAAAATACTTCAAATACATAAAAATTATTTGTATAAATTAACATCATTAGAAAGTGATTTCCAATACAAATCCAACGATGCTAATTACATATAATATAATTAAGATTTTGTTGCATAAATTTTTATGAACAAAGTTTATTCTGAAATACGTCCGCTGCTCTTGTTAGCTAGGTTTCACTGTTACAGCTAGTTCCCCCAAATCGGAGCTCCCACCCCAAATTCTGGTGCTCGGCCGGAGGAATGGGAGGCAGCAAGGCCGCGATGGCGGCGGTCCTCGGCGACGACGATCTGCTCCGAGAGATCCTGCTCTGCCTCGGCTTCCCCGCCATCCTTGTCCACGCGGCGCTCGTTTCCAAGCGATGGCTCGGCCTCGCCGCGGACCCTGCATTCCTCCGGCGGTTCCGCGACCGCCACCCGCCACAACTCCTCGGCTTCTACGTCCACGACGCTTGCTCCCCGCGCCCGCAGTTCGTGCCCGTCTCGGAAGCCCCAGAGCTCCGCGTCGCCGTCAGCCGCGCCGGCTTTGACGACGGCGATCCCTTCGTTGGACTGCCCGTCGACTGCCGAAACGGCCGCCTCCTCGTCCTCAGGCCCGGGGAGTTCGCCTGCGGCCGCTACGTTGTGCGCAGCCCGCTGTGCCCGACGCGAGGCACGGTCCGCGTCCTGCCGCCGGCGCAACTTCCTCTTGACTGGTTACCTGAACCCCTGGAGGTCTCCAGTCGCAGCGCATGTTTCCTGTCCAGGGACAGCAGCAGCGACGGCATCGTCTTCGCGTACCTGCTGCTCATCGACCGAAAGCTATCCCTGCAAGTGTCTGTCCTGCAGTCTGGTTCTTGGGGTGAACGCATCTTGGCAGAAGGGCAGCTCCCTGAGCTACTGAATGATGTTTGGATAGAGATGTCTGCCCACGGTAAGCTTTACATGTGTACTGACAATGCGTACATTCATGGGTTGGACTTTGTTGCTCCACGTCCACGACTCTTCACCGTAAATCTCCCAAACCAAGTGCACGGAAACTACAAACTCATGTGGAGATGATGCTGGGTTTTATCTCATCCATGGAGAGGAGTTTCAGCTTAGTGTCTGGCATCACGAGACAGATGGCAATGGTCAAGACAATTGGGAACTTGCGGACAGATTTTGTGTGCGCACTGCATGTGATCGTCATGAGGGGATTTTCGTGGTTGGGGTCGGCGACAATGCTGAATTTGTGTTCTTGGGGCTGCAAGAAAGTAGGTCTATCATTTGCGTGGATCTGAGGAGCAGGAAGGAGACAGTATATGAGATGACGGTGGACCTAATGTGTTACATAAGTGTCTTTCCCTTAATGACAGTCTGGCCTCCCATCTTTCCTGCTCTGAATGACAAAGTTGACCATGGCGATAATCTCACCATATCTGGTATGACCCCTCTTTAAAATTTCTTCAGTAGTTACAACCAGTAGGTATATGATGTGATCGGTTGGGCCATTCTTAATTGGTGTATACCTTGTAATGTGTTTGTTTCGTTAGAACCTTATTTACTTGAAACAGAAAAAAAAATGACTCTGGTCTATCAAATGCATAAGTTGGTCGCTCATCTATTTGCAAATCAGTGCCAAACATTAGTAGCATGTCCTGGTGCATGGAAATTGTTTCATCAGCCCAGTAATGGTTGTGAAATTAATGTACAAACGGTAGGCTTAAGTGTGCAGGCCTACAAAATGCTAGAAGAAGAAGTAAACACATTTAGTTGGATGCATTGTTGTGCAAATAGAGCTGTGCGTGCAACCTGGGATTCTTACCGCTCCAGCGTCAACATACAAAGTTATGAAGTTAAATATTAAACAAAAGTTATATGTGCAGATAAACCATGTGAATTGCAAGTGTTATTCAGCTGTCTGTACCTTGATGTCTTATGATTCCTCTCTTGAGCTAAAATCTGCCACTTGTCAGTAATCAAGATGCATAACTTTGTTTGTTGATGCTATTTGCATATTGCTGCCAAACATCCTGATCAAGACCATTTTGTTTCTACCACCATGCAGCTGCAGTCCATTCTGTTTGCAGGAAGTGGCTGGAACAGCTTCTCAGGTTTTCGGGTAAGAGGACGAGCAGAACGGCAGCGAGGATGTTGTAACCGTGTTTCGTAGTATAAGCAACAGTTTCATGCTCCTTTTTATGAACTTTGTCTGAAACTGTAAGCGAAGATTTGGTTCTTGGCATGTATTCTAGTGCCTACATGCTCTCTGTGTTTTCTAGTGTTTGTCGGTGCCATGGCCACACTTTGCACTTTCACTTTCTACATCTTGGAGACTGGATGTGGCTAGTGACTGTAATGGCTGGATGGATAAACCAAGCATGATGGCATTTGAATTACAACCCCAAACTTGAGAAAGAGAGCATCGTCATTATCATTCTGTTGGAGAGTTCAGGTGGTTAGTGGTATGCCCTGATCGATTCTCACTCGATAATGGTCTGTGTTGTCTCCATGAGCAAACCTCTCAGCAACAAGAACAAAGGTTTGTCTACATACGAAAAGGAATGGCTTGCAATCCTTATGGCTGTTGAGCAGTGGCGCGCTTATTTGCAACATCAAGAGTTTGTCATACGCACTGATAAAAAATCCTGGTACACCTAGAGGAACAGAGGTTAACGACAGTGTGGCAACAAAAAGCTTTCACAAAACTCCTGGGTCTGCAGTATCGAATCTGCTATCGCAAGGGGCAGGAAAATAAAGTAGCTGACGCTTTATCACGGCACCAACATCATGGGACAGTGTCTCTGAATACCATTACAGAATGTCAGCCAGCCTGGCTTGATGAAGTGAGAACAAGTTACAGTAATAATGCACATGCTTCAAAGTGGATACAAAAACTGAAACAAGGACCCGATAGCAAAGGTCGCTTTACATGGCAGGACAATCTCTTATATTTTAGACAACGTGTATGGCTGGGAGGATCAGTCGAGTTGCAGAACAAGATTCTGACTGCGTTTCACACACGCACTATTGGAGGCAACTTTGGATTCCCCGCAACATATGCTCGAATTCGTCGCCTCTTTGCATGGCCAAAGATGAAAGCACACACCAGAAATTTTGTCCAATCGTGCATGGTATGTCAACAGGCAAAACCAGAGAGGATCAAGTATCCAGGCCTCTTAGAACCATTGCCTACACCAGATGCTGCTTGGCAAATGGTTACTATGGACTTCATTGAAGGATTGCCAACCTCGGGCTCGGCCAACAGCATTATGGTGGTCGTGGATAAGTTCACAAGATTTGCTCACTTTATCCCGCTTCATCACCCTTTCACGGCAGCAAAAGTAGCAGCAGCATACATGAATAACGTTTTCAAACTGCATAGTCTTCCTAAGGTAATGATTTCTGACAGAGATCCAATATTCACCAGTCGATTCTGGCAGGAATTCTTCTCTATGATGGGCAATGAACTGAGAATGAGCTCAGCGTACCATCCTCAGACTGATGGACAGTCCGAGCGAGTGAATCAGTGTTTAGAAATATACTTGAGGTGTTTCACTCATGCTTGTCCGACGAAATGGAATCAATACCTAGCGCTGGCTGAGTATTGGTACAATACGAGCTATCATTCAGCGATAAAGATGTCACCCTTTGTCGCCCTGTATGGTCACGAGCCTAGGCATTGGGGAATTGACTCAAAATCAACTTGCACAACACCTTCTCTCAAAGAATGGCTGGCAGAACTGAAGACGGTGCAACAACTTCTGCAGAAGAATCAAGCCGATAAAGGGAGGACTGAACGCAAGTTCCAGCTGGGTGATGATGTTTTTATCAAGCTACAACCTTATGTGCAGTCAACTGTCATGCGGCGCACCAACCAGAAGCTAGCATTTCGCTACTTTGGACCCTACAGTATAAGTAAATGCATAAATCCAGTGGCTTATGAAGTGGCACTTCCTCAGGAGTCCAAAATACACCCTGTTTTCCACGTATCACAGCTGTGCAAGGTTCTAAAACAAGGTATGCCATCATCCGAAACATTACCTGTGACTAATGATGTTGTCACTGCGCCTGTGAAGATTCTGGATCATCGTTGGCGCCAGACTCCTATGGGTCGCCGCGAGCAAGTTCAAGTCCAATGGCCTACAAGCGACGACAGGGATGTGACCTGGGAGGACAAGCTTCGGCTACTTCACCAATTCCCTGAAGCGATGGCTTGGGGGCAAGCCAAGTCTCAAGGGGGAGGGGATGTTAGCAGCTCTCTCGACCAGAGCGGTGCCAGGAAGGACTTGGGCCTCACAGCAAAGAATACTAGACCCAAGAGACTAGTGCAGCCTAACAGAAAGCATATTGGGCCAGAGTGGACCAAGTAACAAACACCAGGAGACACGGCACCCTATAAGGCCACCTTCTTGGATCAGAAGAAAGCATCCTTGGGATCACGAACCGAACGGCGACGGCGAACTCTACTTTCTGTAATAGGATAGCTTCCATTCCTGTGAGATTTCCTTGTATCGGATCTGTATGACACGCTATAGAGAGTAATCCAGAGACTATCCATTCCACCTCCTTACACTTGTGACAATGGCTGCATTCATGGGTTGGACTTTGCTGCTCCACGTCCACAATTCTTCACCATAAAGCTCCCAAATGAAGTCGGCGACAACAACTACGAGCTCTCATCTGGAGATGATGGTGGGTTCTTTCTCATCCATGGAGAGTGTCTGGCACCATGAGACGTATGGCAAGGGTGAAGACAGTTGGGAACTTGTGGACAGATTTTGTGTGCGCGTGGCACGTGATCGTTGGGAGAAAATTTTGGTGCTTAGGGCCGGGGACAATGCTGAATATGTATTCTTGGGGCTGCGCACTAGTGTAAATATCATTTGCGTGGATCTGAGGAGCATGAAGGAGACGGTATATGAGGTGAGATTGAGCTTAGCGCGCTACATAAATGTCTTCCCCTTTATGGCGGTCTGGCCTCCCGTCCTTCCAGTTCTGAATGACGAAGATGACCAGGGCGAATGATCTCACATTACTATTTGGTATGACCCCTCTTTGTAATTTCAAGTTTCTATCCAGCTGCCTGTACCATCTCATGTTCTGCAATTCCTCTCTTGAGCTCAAATCTGTCACTCGTTAGTATTGAAGATGCATATGATTTTGTTTGATGATGCTATTTGCCTATCACTGCCAAACATCTTGATCAAGATGATTTTTTTCTCCATGCAGCTGGAATTAGCTGGAATAGCCTCTTTCTTATTCGGGGCACAAGCAGAACGGTGGCGAAGAATTTGTATTGCTTTATGAAGAAGAACGATGGATGCACCACTTGTCCAGAAGCAACAGTTTCATGCTAATGCTTTCTGAAGTTTGTTAGAAACCTGGAGTAAAGTCCATTCATGGTATGTTTTCAGTGTTTGTTGTCCAAGAGCTATGTGCCAGGCCA
>NC_061511.1:214543256-214630341 GCF_022539505.1 Lolium rigidum | reverse complement strand
TGTGAATGTTTTGGTTTAACGTATGCCTCTGGCAGGGACGGTTCCGTGTTAATATATAGGGGCATAGAGATATACATCAGAGATTACAAACGGTGGAGAGAAAAGGGAGATCGATCTGATCTTTATCATAGATCAGTCGATGGTTACAACAACCTCAATTCTATCTCTACCAACCGATCTTATCTAAAGTACCAACGTGCCAACAATGTTGTACACGTTAACACCCCTCCTCAATCACAACCCTTTCCTAGGTTGAGATTGTGTTTGAATTCTTCAAGCTGTCGAATTGGTAAGGCTTTAGTAAAGCCATCTGCCACTTGATCCTTGGATGAAATGAATCTGATCTCCAGCTGTTTGCTTGCTACTCTTTCTCGTACAAAATGGAAATCAATTTCTATGTGCTTAGTTCTAGCATGAAAGATGGGATTAGCTGATAGATAAGTAGCTCCCATATTATCACACCATAAACAAGACACATGTCTCTTTTTCACACCAAGTTCCTTCAAAAGAGATTCAATCCAAATGACTTCAGCAGTGGCATTTGCTAGAGATTTGTATTCAGCTTCAGTGCTTGATCTGGACACTGTAGCCTGTTTTCTGGCACTCCAAGAGATCAAGTTGGGTCCAAAATATACTGCAAAACCTCCATTAGATTTCCTGTCATCCACACATCCTGCCCAATCTGCATCTGAAAATGCACTCACCAAGGTAGAGGATGATCGTCTGAAGGTTAGTCCAAGACTTACTGTTCCACTAACATATCTTAAAATTCTTTTGACAGCTGACCAGTGTACAGTTGTGGGAGCATGCAAAAACTGACATACTTTGTTAACTGAAAAAGCAATATCTGGTCTTGTGAGAGTTAAGTATTGTAGAGCTCCAACAATGCTTCTTTACCTTGTACCATCATCCGGCCCAAGAGGATCTCCTTCAGATATTGAAAGCTTTTCTGATGCTGAGAGTGGCGTGGGCAATGTCTTGCATCCCTTTAACCCTACTCTATTAAGCAATTCCAAAGCATATTTTTCTTGTGTTAGCACAATACCATGATTTATGCGTTTAACCTCTATTCCCAAGAAATAATGGAGATCACCAAGGTCCTTCAATGCAAATGCTGAACCAAGGTCTTGAAGGAGAGCTGTTATTGCTTTGTTGGAGGAACTAGTGACAATAATATCATCAACATATACCAACACATAAATTGTAATACCTGACTTGTTGTAAATAAACAATGAGGTATCTGCCTTTGATGCCAGAAAACCAAGTTCTTGCAACTTTGTACTCAGCTTGAAGAACCACGCTCTTGGAGCTTGTTTAAGCCCATATAGTGACTTGTCAAGTTTGCACACATGAAATGGTGCCTTTGGATTCTCATAGCCAGGCGGCTGCTTCATATAGACATCTTCTTCCAGAACGCCATGAAGAAACGCATTCTTCACATCTAACTGTCTTAGACTCCATCCTTGTGAAACTGAAATAGCCAAAACAAGTCTAATAGTAGCAGCTTTAACAACAGGACTAAAGGTATCTTCATAATCTATACCATATCTTTGTTTGAAGCCCTTTGCTACTAACCTAGCCTTGTATCTATCTATAGTTCCATCAGCTTTTCTTTTTATTCTATATACCCACTTACAATCTATAAGGTTACTACCTTGTTGTTTGGGAACTAGATGCCATGTTTTATTATCTATTAGTGCCTTATATTCTTCATCCATTGCATTTTTCCAATCCTTGTTGTTAAGAGCTACTTGTAAGCTTTCAGGCTCTTCACTAGTTGAACAGGAAAGACCATACCGAATTGTTCCATCTGAATATTTTTTCGGTTTTGAATTACCGGTCTTTGATCTTGTTCGGTGAACAGGTTCCGATGGCACACCAGGGGCTGCAGGTGCACCATCCGCATCTGATCTGCCTGCTCCTGGCGCCTGCTCGGATCCCGTCGAGGATCCTGTCGGGGCTGGCGACGCGCTTTCCCGCGCTGGCGACGTGGCACCGCGTGGTTCGTCGGCGTCGCTTCTCGAGGTGACGCTCGTGGGCGACACACGCCCTGCTGCTGTCGGCTGGTGCGATGTTGGCGGGGACCGCGGACCAGGAGAGGACCTGCGGCGTGACGTGGCATTGTCTGATTGGGAACGCACGGCACGAGATGGATGCGCCGCCGATCCCAAGGAGGATTCACTGCTGTCCGAGGTTTGCGTGATCCGAGGCGAATCTCCCTCGTGTCCAGCGCCACCATGCGATGACAAGCTGATTTCTTCACCGTTTTGCACCGGATTTTCTCCGTTTTGCGCTAGATTTTCTCCTGCGCCTCGCTGTGCCTGCAAGGGACTTAGATCACCAGGTACAATAGAGTCATTAGGTGTTAGATCAATGCATTGTTTTTCCCCCTTTTGATGTGACACCGATGGAAGTTGGAGATGCTCCGGTAGAAGGAGAATTTCTCGGCGTAGAAGGGAACCAGCATTGGGATGAAGTTTGGAGAAAGGGAAAACTGTTTCATCAAAGACAACGTCCCTTGAGATATAGACTCGACCAGAAGTGACATCTAGACACTTGACCCCCTTAGAGCATCTCCAACAGAGGCTCTAAAATTTGGCGCTGTAAAAGTCGTTTGCAGCGCGCTTCATCCGGATACAGCGCGCGAAGCCGATCCGAGCTTCAGCAGAGGCTCTATTTTACAGCGCGACTAAAAAGCTAAAAATGAGCCCTTCGCCAGAGGCTGTAAAATAGAGCTCCACAAACAGGTTTCTTCAACATACATACATCAAACAAGATTAAACAGCCCACAAATAAATCTGAAAAAATTAACTAAATTTCACAACTCTACCGGGGGCTTATCCTAACTAGCAATTGATCTAGCTAGCCAGAGCAATCGATTGATCTAGCTAGCCAGAGCAACTCTGTACGATTGATTGCCTGCCCGCGCGGCCAGAGCAATCGATTTCATCCTCGCGCGGCCGGCACAGCTCGCATCGCGGAGGCCAACGGAACTCGCAGCGTCGGGCAAGGTCGGGCGCGGCCGGCGGACCTGCGAGCTCGCAGCGCGACGGCCGGCGGAGCTTGCAGCGCCGGGCAAGGTCGCGCGCAGCCGGCGGAGCTCGCAGCGCCGGGCAATTTCGGGCGCGGCCGGCGGAACTGCGGAGCTCGCAGCGCGGCAGCCGGCGGAGCTCGTGGCGTGGCGGACCTGTGGAGCTCGCAGCGCCGAGCAAGGTCGGCGGTGCTCGCGGCGCGGCGGCCGGTGGTGCTCGCGGCGGGCGGAGCTCACGGCGTGGCGGTTTTTCTTCGCGCGGGTGGGAAGAATCGCACTTCCAGTTTACAGCGCGCTCTAGCCGGCGCACTAGATATACCGCTTTGGATAGTGCAAACTACCGCGCGCACTAAAATATTTACAGCGCGATGTAGTTTGCAGCGTCTGCTGGAGGACAAAAAAACGCGCTGGGTGCTGTATATTGACAGTTATTTTAGCGCAGCGCAAGTTTACAGCCTCTGTTGGAGATGCTCTTATGCATGTTACTATAGCCGATAAAGACACATTGTTTGGATCTAAAAGCCAACTTGCGTGTGTTGTATGGTCTGAGGTTCGGCCAGCAGGCACAACCAAAAATGCGAAGAGAGGCATAATCAGGTGATTGTTGGAGTAGACGCTCTAATGGTGTATCATTATCAATTACTTTGGATGGCAACATGTTAATAAGATATGTGGCGGTTAAGAATGCCTCATCCCAGAATTTTAGAGGCATAGATGCATGAGCTAAAAGAGCAAGCCCTACTTCCACAATATGACGGTGCTTGCGTTCGGCCGACCCATTTTGTTGATGGGTGTGAGGGCAAGACACATGGTGTTCAATGCCAATGTTTTGGAAGAAGGAGTTTAGTTTCTCATATTCACCACCCCAATCTGATTGCATGGCAAGGATTTTTGTGTCAAATTGTCGTTCAACAAGGCTTTGGAATCTATGAAAGACTTCAAAAACTTCAGATTTCCTTTTAAGCAAATAAATCCACACATACTTGCTAAAGTCATCAATGAAACTTACATAGTAGGTGTATTTTCCTACTGAACTAGGGGCAGGGCCCCATACATCGGAGAACACAAGTTGCAAGGGTTTGATGGAAACACTAGTGGATCTTGTATAAGGTAATTGATGACTTTTTGCTCTTTGACAGGAATCACAAACAGATTCAGTGTCAGATTTATTTAGGCTAGGAATACCATAATGACTAAGAATTTGTTGAACAACTCGAAAAGAAGGGTGCCCTAATCGATCATGCCATCTAGATGTTGGAAGCTTGATGGCACTAAGCACTTGATTATTCCTGAATGATGATGAAGAAACCAACGGGTAGAGACCTCTTGTGCATCTACCTCTAAGAAGAACCTTCTTCGTTGCCTGATCCTTGATATAAAAATACCAAGGGTGAAACTCAATGAATACATGATTGTCTAAAGTAAGACGATGAATAGAGGCAAGATTTTTCGTGGCATTAGGAACATGAAGAACTTTGTTGAGATGTAAATTTTTAGATGGGGTTTTAACAATTGCATGACCAACATGACTAATGCTCATACCTTGTCCATTTGCCGCATGGATTTGATCACGGCCCTTGTATTTCTCCTTCATGGTGAGCTTGTCAAGCTCACCGGTGATGTGGTCGGTGGCACCAGAGTCGCCATACCAGTTGGTGTCCACTCCGTAGGAAGCAGCATTTGCTCCCTTCTCCTCCTCTTCTACTTCATCGTCGGAGTAGCGATGCCAGCACTTCCATGCGGGGTGTCCCGGCTTGTCGCAGATCTGGCAGATGAGGTCGCGGTCTTTGCCGCCCTTGTTGCCGCCACCATGGCGACCGCCACCACGGCCTCCTTGATCTTGGTGACGTCCTTGTCCTCGGCCATAGCCACGGCCACCTCCTCGGCCACGGTGTGCACCCCGGCCACCACGACGGCCACCACCACCACGTCCGCGAGATGCGGCATTGGCGGAGGATTTGCCGACGTCGCCGTCGGTTCCGATGAGCAGGCGCATGTGGTTGTCGTAGGAGTCGAGCTGAGCGTAGAGATCAGCCACGGTGACCTTGTGATCGGGGTTGGCCCCGATGGCGGCGAAGAGAGGGTTGTATGGGTCATCTAGCCCGGCGAGGAGGTACTCCACCACCTCGTCTTCCTCCATGGGACGACCCGCGGCGGCGAGCTCGTCAGTGATCGCCTTCACGGCAGCAAAGTACTGCGCCGTGGTCTTTCCCTCCTTCTTGGTGTTGGCGAGCCGCACACGCAGATTGGCGATGCGGGTGCGAGACTTGGCGACGAACATGGATTTGATGGCGAGCCAAACCGTTGACGCCGTCCTCATCCCGATGCACGAGACAAGGATCTCCTTGGACAATGATGCCAACAAATAGTGGAGGACTTGTTGGCCAGTCTGAACCCAATTTTCATAATCGGGATTGCTCACCTCAATCTGACCTTTGCCGTCGCTGTTGTCGACGGTGATCTTCTCCGATGGCGCCTTGTTGGTTCCGTCGAGGAACCCCATCAGGCGAGCGCCGCGTACGGCAGGGAGGACTTGTGTCTCCCATAGCAGGAAGTTTTCCCGCGTGAGCTTCTCTGCGGTGCCCTGCGTTGGGAGCGGGCTAACCATGCCGACAGAGGACGAAGAGCTCATAGCTAGAGTTTTTAGATGTGTTTAGGAAGAAGTGGCTCTGATACCATGTGAATGTTTTGGTTTAACGTATGCCTCTGGCAGGGACGGTTCCGTGTTAATATATAGGGGCATAGAGATATACATCAGAGATTACAAACGGTGGAGAGAAAGGGGAGATCGATCTGATCTTTATCATAGATCAGTCGATGGTTACAACAACCTCAATTCTATCTCTACCAACCGATCTTATCTAAAGTACCAACGTGCCAACAATGTTGTACACGTTAACAATAGGGATGCATTGATGCGTAGGTTCCGTTCATGTTCTTTAAGAAGGACACGACCAATTTTAGGCCAAGAGCTCGTTTGTGTTCTTCCCCGATTTTTGTTTTTGGCTCGCTTTGTATTTTGAGGTTATTATTTTTTCACTTTTCATGTTTCTTCGCGAACAAAATAGGTTAATGACCATTTTTCTTAGATAGTCCTAAAATGAAAGAGACACATATATTGTGATTTTAAAATAAATCTTTAGATTTATAGTTACTTTGTATTAACTTCGAAAAACATCCGCAGGGCAGCCCAAACCTCAAGGAGGCAAGAGCCATTTATGAAACCACACTACTTTACCACTTAAATTTTGCGGGCCAAAAGCCTCCACACACAATATTTATTTTGTGTTTATGCAATTTTCCCATGCTTAGTAGAAGTTATGAAAAAATGTTGCAACATTTGAAACATGCCTCTAACAAAAGTGCACTAAATTCTTATTTGGTTGCAACAATATGTTGGTAACAGAAAAACGACAACCAAAAACAAGACGAGAACGAAAACAAGCTAAGATAGGACATTTCTAAGCTTGAGGTCTTTGTATCGAGCCGTTGAGTTACATAGGAAGTCGCCGACAGAAGAAGCGCCAGAATCCCCTCCAATCACACAGAACCACGCAGTAGGGAACCAAAAAATGACATAGATCGAGGCCCCAAGAGACAACGACTTGCAGAAAGTAGAAGTGACTCAACCAAACGTGGGTTTAGATTTTCACCTAGAGGCATCAAACCATGATGGGAAGAAAGGATATGCTCTTCGAAGACGCTTCTAAGAAAGAAAATGACGCACGACGGTGTTGGCTTTTGCCCGAGCTATCGGCTTTCTCGTCGTGATCGACCAGTGACAATGCAGATGATGGTGCTCCGCGTTGCTGAATGGAGGATCTGACAATGCAGATGATGGTGCTCCGCGTTGCTGAATGGAGGATCTCGCAGCTAGCGTTGGTGCAAATTTTTGGAATAAATCACAAGCTTAATTAACAAGAACGGGTCTCGACATTTCTCCCATGGAAACATACTTAGAGCATCTCTAATAGAGCATGTACACTCTCTTCCTGTAAAACGTGAGTTCAGGCCGCTGAAGTCGTGTTTACGGGTCGAAAAGGTGCTGGCGGAACAGAGCTCGTAAAGCAAAACTGTAAAACAGAACATGTTCGGTTTGCGGCCTATGTTCTGCGACAGCAGCATACAAACCCATAAAACCAGAGCTTTTCACAGAATTCAAATGAACATGATGAAACACAAACATAAACACATACAACAATCAATCCATAATAATCAAATAACAGTTTTGAGCACATAATAATCATCCAAATTATTATAACAATGTCTCAACCAAATTACAACAGTAGTTTCTAAATAATTAAACAAATGTCTCAATAGTTATTTATCACCAAGCCGCGCCTCCGATTCAGCAGACACGCGCGGTCCTCCAGCTCCTTGATGGCGAGGGTGAGGGTGGTGGTCTCGTTGTCGTCGTCCTGGAGCAGATCATCGAGGTCGGAATCGTCCGACAAGGACGAATCGGACAGCGATCGAGTTCGTCCTCAATTCGGCCGGCGCAACGATGGGCGGGCCGTGTAGGTGAGGGAGGAGACGCGGGCGGGATGCGGGGCAAGCAACAAGAGATCCACGTCGGCTGAGTCTGGCGGTGGTGCGCGGAACTGAGGAGAGGGTGAGCGGTTGGGGCGAGGTGATGCTTCATCGCGCCTTAGATATGGATTTCCACACATCCCGAGTTGGGGGTTTCGGGCGCGACCTATAAATTTTTTTTACGGATCGTCCTGTTAACTGATATGCATCGTTTTTCGAATTGAACCTTTAAATTAGCGGTGAACCTTTAAATTAGCAGTTATTTTATAGTTTTCACGTGTTTATGGGCTCATGCTTTTAGCTAGCATTGTAGCAGAGGACAGACACACAAGAATAGAGCGAGCCAAACAATGAGCAGAGAGATCAATTAGATATTCAAATCTAAATTTGTATACACATTTTCCAACGATTAGTTCGTCACTACTAGGGGTCTACCAAGAAAATCGATCCCGCAATTCGTCCATCAGCACGGGACGCCGAGGACCGGGATTCCGGGAAGCTAATCACGCCATCCCCGTCCACATCCGCGTCCGGCATCATCGTCCTCAGCTCCTCCAAGGGCAGCGGCGCCATGGACCGGGCCAGCTCGCGGCGGAGATGTACCCGTTGCCGTCGCGGCCGAAGGCCCGGAACACCTGGAGCAGCCGCGCTTGGTTGACGGGGAGTGGGCGGTCAGGACGGGGGCGATGGCGACCACCAGCTCGTCGGACTCCACCGTGCCGCCGCCTTCCTAGGCTTCGTGGTCTTTTAAGTTTCCGCCTGCCTCTCCGGACCGCTCGGCGGCGCTGGCGCGACCACCCCCTCGCGCCTTGTTGTATTCGGATCGATCTCGTGACTGATTCGTCCCAAATAGGTAGACATAGAGGATTGATAGGCAAATTGAAGAGGGGGAGACGAGAGCGAGGACGGAGGGGAAAACAGAGGTGCTCGCTAACATGGGGATGCTCGCGCTGAAGCGGCTCATGTCTACGCAGTCGGAGCGGCGGCGTCGCCAATTCCGAGCCCGTGGTAATCCCCGCCTTGTCTTAGTTCTGCTTTTGTGGAACATATTATTGCTGCAAGTTCATGCTCTGATGCAACAACACTAAAAAAAATCTCTTTTTTCTACCGTGTTTGCTGTTTACTTTCCTTTTTCTGTGTGGCGAAGGGAGCAATCTGATTCAATTCAGATTGCTCTATGCCGGCTGGCTAATGTTGTCTGACCATACAAATCTCGAATCTCTTTTAGCTGGATTGCGAGGTTTTTTTCTTCTTCTGTTTGAGTAGGCTAGGGTTCCAATGGAGCTCCTTTTTGTTCTAACGCTTATAGCAAAGACAAAGTTGGAATAAACATGGAAATTCCTACCGTGTTTAGCCGGTAGGTATGAGGTTGAAGATGAGCCTTTGGAGAGATTGCATTGTTCTGCACAAAATGTTTCTCCTCGTTAGTAAACTGTCATGACCAAATCTCCGAAGAAAATGGTGAACCCTGGCTGGACAGTCAAGCTTACAGAGGTGTCGCCAAATGCTTCTCCTCCACGGACTCCCTCGGTCACCCTTAGATGAGCCAGCTTGTATGAGTTCACTAACTGACACAGAATGTACCCTGTATGCTGATTTCACTGAAAATCTTACCTTTTCATAGAAATCCCATGCTACATGAGTTCACAAACTTGCATAGCAGTTGGATGACAGAAACCTTATTGGTTTCCATGTGTGCATTTATGTGCTCAAACGTGTTATTTTTTCCTTTGTTAAAATCTGTAGCATTCTTTACCATGCAGGATGTGATGCAGACCGATGTAGTTCTTTAGATGCTAAAAGAAAGAAGGAAGTCGGCAGCGATGATTTTTCTCCAGGTGCTAAACGATTGAGATCTTCAGGACTGCACCTTCCAGAGGTATGGCATATTTTTCCGCTAATGCAATAATTATATTGACAGAACTAGTAGAAGTTATGTTCATAAGAAAGGGGAACCAAAGTTACACAGGCTGAAAACAACCTAGAGGAAAACAGGAACCGAAAAACACAAGTAAAGGAAGGACTGAATGTGTGATCTGCAGCTGGGCTGCACACCACACCACATGCCTCCTGAAGGAGGCTGATGTTTTTTCTAATCAAGGAAGCAATTGTGACCAGGATCATCAATTTGATGTAAAACAAATCCTCCTATTACGCTCTTTACAAATGTGCCAAACAATGTAAGAGGCGAGAGATTGTTACATTTGTAATAGGAGGTATCTCTCGCCTCTTACATTGTTAGGCGCCAGATCCTAACAATGTAAAACAAATCCTCCTATTAATCCAGAATTAGATGTTTTTTTGAAGCTTTTGCTTGGATCTGGCGTAAAAAAAAACTCTAATGCTGGAGGCTTCATGTACTAATTCTAGAATTCGATTTTAATTGCAATATTGCCAATATAATTTATGAACAGATAACACATCTTTCAGCATTTACACTCCTACAAGGCTCGTATCTTTGCTTTGCACTAAACTGTTGCAGCTAACTCCAGCAGAAACTTTGTAGAATTTCTCTACCAACTAAGCACTACAAGCAGAGCCTAATTAATTTAAAATCGTCGTTGGCCCCGGACAGGAATTTGGTGCACATGGGTGCCAGTGCTCCCTCCACTTTTAGTTTTTTGAAAATTTTAAAATTTCACATTTTATGTTTTTAAAAATTATGGCGTTAAATATGTAGATAGATATGTTCATCGGAAGTGTATGCAAAAAAGTCCCGGTAAAAAATACTTTAAATTTTGGGAAATACAAAAAAAACAAATTTTTGACAAAAGGATACACTATTGTAATACTATTTTACTACCATTAACTGTCAGAAATTTGTCTTTTTTATATTGTTGAAAATACAAAGTATTTTTTAACGGGACTTTTTTGCATACACCCCACTCGTATATATCTATCTATATATTTAACGTCATAATTTTTTGAGACTTAGAAATGTGAGATTTTAAAATTTTCAAAAATCTGAAAGTGAGGAGAGCACTGATGCCCATGTGTCAAAGATACTTTCCGCGTTGGCCCCTCCTTAATTTTGTTCCAAGCTCCGTTCCCGGCCGCAATTCGTATAAACACTGGCTTTACCATTTTCACTAGTTATTGTACTTCCTTATTTCAGCACCAATATGATTGAAAATGCACATTCTACATACTGTATCTGTTTTAGAGTAAAATTACATTAGAGCACTCCAAAGAACCGATAATGGATGGAAACAGTCACAATCGCAATCCACTTTTACCCCCTTCTGTTTTCTGTTGAGGTGGTACTTTCATGTCATGTCAGCAGATAATGGATTTAAACAGTCAAAGTTCCCTGTGGTGCAAACTGTGGGTTTTTTTGGGGGGAGAAGTAACATCAAAGTTGGATGGGTTATGTTCATGGAAAAAAATAGCGCGCTATTTCGGCGTTAATAGCACGCTATAGCGTTTTTGGACATGCCACGCTACATCATTTCGGCGCTATAGCACGCTAATAGCGTATTTTTCAGCCGACGCTATTTTGTTATAGCGCGCTATTTTTTTCCTCTTATGTTAGACAACGTTGGAACTTCTTAGGGAGCCCCGATGAAATTTAGTTTTGATTTTATACGATCTGCTGAATATTTTGTTTCTTTACCTTAGTTCCAAGGTTGTATGCCTCTTCACACTACCTTTTTTATTCTATTACACGGACTTCCATCTGTTTCACTATTCAGATGTACTATCTGTACCATATGGAGATGCTGTATGTTCATTTCTGCTACTTTATCTTATCTATGACATTTTGTTACACAACCTAGCACTTTGTGCACGAATGCACGGAAACTTTATATATCTAGCCTACCCCAACTTGCTTGGGACAAAGGCTTGGTTATTGTTGTTCCCAACCAAAGTAACCATCTGTCTTTACAATCTGAATTCTGAATTTCTATCACATGATTATTCATGCAGGATATCTGGTGTCACATTCATTCCCTAATGCCACTGCGAGATGCTGCTCGTACTGCCTGCGTGTCTCGTGCCTTTTCACAATCCTGGAGATATCATCCCAACCTCACCTTTAATAAGTGTATGCTTGGCTCAAATAGCAATGGACATGTAACAGATTTCATCAGAACAATTGACCATGTTCTGAAAAACACTCGGGAACTAACATCAAGACACTCACACTTGAACTGGATGATTTTAAAAATTCCTGGCGTCGTCGGCTGAATAGTCTGCTTCAGATTGCCATGAGACCAGGGATTGAAGAAATATCCCTTAGCTTCGGCTTCTTTGCGAAGGCAGCATACACGTTTCCATGCTGGCTTTTATCTGATAGGATCAGGAATTCAATTCGGTGTCTTAAACTACACCATTGTGTTTTCCGCCCCACAGTCAAACTTGGTCCTTTCAGAAGCCTGGCAATGCTGCGTTTCTTTAAAGTGCGTATTACAGGGTACAAGTTAGGGTGCCTTCTTACAAACAGTCCTGCTCTCGAGTGGTTGGAACTTAATTCTTGTGACGAGTTAGATAGCCTGAAGATACCCTGCCAGCTTCAGCGGCTTAGCTACCTGAGTGTTTACTTTTGCCTGAGGCTGTACATGATAGAGATCAAAGCTCCAAAACTTCGTGTTTTTGACTTGGATGCAGAAAAGGTAATAAAGCTCTCATTTGGAGTATCAGTGGAGCTGAAGCAGTTATACATAAGCAGTCCAGACCTTGTGAGTTGTGCCCATTTGGAGTTCCTCTCCAATGTGCCAGATCTCGAAGGTCTCAAGCTAAAATCGTGTTGCCAGGTAATCTGTGGAAGTTTGGTTGATCATGGACTAGTTTGTGCTTATAATAGCAGTCATCCTTTGGGATAATGAATCATCGACATGTTTGTGCAGGTGATCAGTTCAGTGATGCTACCCATCAAGTTACTCCACCTCAAAGAAATTAACCTTTCATTGACCGAAGAGGGTGTCTCAGAAGACTATGATTATTTTTCTCTGGCTTGTTTGCTTGATTGCTGTCCTTCCTTGAGGAAAATTTTCTTAAATGTAAGTCAATGCAAGGATATCTAGCCATATGGTGGAAACAATGCTTAATTGATTGAAGTTATCTATTGATTTTCCATCTTCAGGTATCTCATACATGCGTGGGACATCAGACGTTCATGGAAGATCCCTCACACCCGAGACAGATGCCAGGGCAGCAGCATGGCAATCTTAAAAGCGTGACAATCTTTGGTTTCTGTTATGCAAAGAGCTTAGTCGAGCTAACATGCTATATCATCGAGAACGCTGCTACGTCGTTGGAGAGCCTAACATTGGACATTCATGGTACACGTGTTGTCTCGGTATCTGGTGCCATACTCAGGCCCATGTACGATGGTAAGTTGGTGGAGGCTCCTCGAACGCTCCTGGCCATCAGAACATACATCCAGCGGAGAATCCCCTCGACTGTGAAGCTGAATGTCTTGGAGCCCTGCGGCACGTGCAGTAACTAGGTACTGTTGGACATTAGGCGCCAACCTATCGTCCTGGAGTAACTAGGTACTTTAAATGCTCTATGTTGTCGTTCAAATTACCGGAATTTGTCGGATGTTTGAAGTTGTGTACTGGTACCATTAAAAATAAGTGTGGTTTTGATTATTAACTGAACGACCTGATACTTGTCTCTCTGTAACTTCCACGGATGTCATGACCAAGTCTGTACTCTCTTTGGAGGTACAAAGAGCAAAAGACGAGGGTCTGTCGGAATCGTAAAAGTGCCAGATCTTGATATCTTTTTCCTGGGTTGCTGTTACCCAATTGTATCCTGACGTCAATACCGTGATGGAACCTTGCCAGGTTCATGGAAACAAAACAATGCAGAGGCTGATTTCAAAGGTGGAAGGTTCATACTTGTCTTGCTGGGCGTATGCATCATGGTCGATTCGTCAGAGCTTTTCTCTTTCTCCCTTTTCTTTGAGTACGCGAAGGTGGGGAAGCCATTGTAGCCTGAAGTTTCAGTGTATATTCAGAAGAAAGGTGCCAGAGCGTTGCCGAGACTCGTACCGATCTCCTTCAAATGGAGACTCACATTGTGGTCTTGGGATCTGGTGGCGATGGCCCTGGCTCTCCGGCGGTGCTCTCCAATTGCCACAAGGTGGCCTCTGCCCTTTGATATGATCCATGGCTCAGGTGGTGTTTGGCGTTTGTTTCGTAACTTGGGGGGCAGCTGGTCTCTGTTAGTGCTCTCATCATGCCGGTGGCGGCAATGCCCAAGGCTCATCCTGCTCGGAGGCGTTTGGCGGCGAGTTTGTGTTGCTGACACGTGGCTGAGTCCTTTCACTTGTGCCTTCCGGGTTGGCTCGTAGTTTTCGTCTCTTTGGTAGCCCTTGTTGTAACTCGAGTTGTACTCTCTCAAAGTCTAGTCATCTGGTTAATGGAGGCGAGCGAGGAGCATCTCTAACAGAAGTCCAAAAAAACCCGGCTGGAGCATTTCATCAAGAGTTTAAGTCTGGGTGATCGTGAAAATATTCCAGCATTAGCATTAGAAAACATCTCTGTTTGGTTTGCAGAATTATTGTTTACGTCAGCAAGGCAGCTGTATGATTGATTCTCCGCTGCTGATAACCTCGATCTGCTAGTGACAACCATGCATACATAAACATTCTACTTCCTGGCCCGATCAGCGGAATGACTGAAATTTGAGGGTAGATTCTGTGCATCTTCCTTCCTGGTTGAGCTGGTGCAGAGCTGAGGCGTTGTGTGCTAGCTTTGCTTGGACCGGATAGGGTGTTTCTGCATCCGGTGCATATGCACTCTTTATTTGGAATGCATTTTAAACATATTTAAAAATGTTAAATAAATATACAAATGGGCAGGTTTGGCTCGAATCATATTAGGAGTGAGGTTATATTTGTAATCAACTACCAATCTCCAGATTTTGTTAGGAAACTGCTGGGCGTCCCCCGGGGGATCTGATTCCCCAGCCCCCGGGTCCCCAGCCGTCGGATCAACCATTTTGACGGTTAGATTTGCATGTAGCACAAAAATATCTCCGGCAGCAAAAAATCACCCCCGGCAGCAAATGACTGAAGCAAAAAACGGTTCGTTCAGAAAAGAAAAGAAAAAGGCTGGGCTCGCCGGAGACCTCGCCGGAGACCTTGCCGGAGACGACGTAGCAAAAAAATGTGCTAATGTAGCAAAAATGAAAATCGTCGGAGACATCGCCGGAGAACTCACCGGAGATATCGCCGGAGACATAGCCGGAGACAACATAGCAAACATATTATACAATTGCAGCAAAATCGTAGAAAAGTTGTATCAAAAAAAGTATACTAATGTAGCAAAACAGCAGAACTGTATACGAGATCATTGCTATTGTATCAAGTCAAACGTCGCTGGATACATAACTGGAAAAACATAGAACGGTTGTATCAAACAAATCTAGATATGACAGCAAATCCACATAATGCATGTCGCAAAACCTCCATTGACAGCAACGCTGTTATCACCAGATTTTGGTCAAATCAGGAGGTGGGCCGCGAGAGAGATGGGCTTGGAAGATTACACGTGGAAGATTTCTGAAGCGGCCTTATATGGAGAATTTGGGCTAGTTTACCCGTGTATCTTGTTATAGTAGATTGCGTTGTGGATTAAAAGTTAGAGTTTGTCTCGTGTACGGTGGGGATATTCCCACGGTAGAAAGTCCGCTGGACTATAAATATGTACCTAGGGTTTATGGAATAAACAACAACTCACGTTCAACCCCAAAACAAACCAATCTCGGCGCATCGCCAACTCCTTCGTCTCGAGGGTTTCTATCGGGTAAGCGACATGCTGCCTAGATCGCATCTTGCGATCTAGGCAGCACAAGCCCCACGTTGTTCATGCGTTGCTCGTATCGAAGCGCTTTTGATGGCGAGCAACGTAGTTATCATTAGATGTGTTAGGGTTAGCTTTGTTCTTCGTTTAAGCATGCTTACGTAGTGCAACCCTTGCATATCTAGCCGCCCTCACACCTATCTCAGGTGTGGGGGCGGCACCCCGCTTGATCATTATTTAGTAGATCTGATCCGTTACGATTGCTCCTTGTTCTACAAGGATTAGTTTAATATCTGCAATAGTTAGGCCTTACAAAGGGGGGAGGATCCGAGTGGCACGTAGGGTGGCGTTCGCAAGTCCTAAACGGGATGTTCCGAGGATCAACTTCATGTTGGTTTTTAGGCCTTGTTTAGGATCGGCTTACGAGCACCGTGCGTGGCCGCGAGGCCCAACCCGGAGTAGGATGATCCGATTATGCGGTGAAAACCCTAAATCGTCGTAGATCTCATTAGCTCTATCTTGATCAAGCAGGACCACCAAGTATTCGTGCACCCCGTACGAATCATGGGTGGATCGGCTCTTTGAGCCGATTCACGAGATAACCTCGAGAGCCGATCGAGGCTCGTATTTAACGTTTACATGTATGCCCCGGCAGAAACTAAGCGAGGCATCCCCATCACCTTCCCGACCAGGTATAGGTCGGTGGCACGCCTTGCACTTCGCATCGCCGCGTGTGACCGGAAGAGCATTGCGGGCCGTCGCTCGGAGGGGTCTCGGCCCAGCCGCAGCTCTAGGCTCTTCCCGGCTCTACGGTGTTGACAAGGCCGCTGCCCGCCGGTGGGTTTTGGCAGTCAACACATTCCGGCACGCCGGTGGGACAATCGTCTACATCAACCACATCGCCATCTACATCTGAGATGGCGGACGGCACGCCGACCACCTACGAGGAGCTGCTCGACGAGCTCAAGAAGCAATACAACGAGATCAAGGCCACCCTCGAAGCCGACCTCATCGGCTCTTTTCGCAGAACCCGTTCCCATGGCATCGGATGGAAGGGATTCTCACCGCAAGGTGCTCTCGATGGGATAGACCTCTGCGCCGTCGGAGGAACGCACCGGGGACTGCGGCAGAGATCAACTACTTGGTGGCTCACTCGCTACATCGCCACTGCGAAAACTTGGTCAACGTGTTGGAGCGTGTCGCTCCGCGCGTAATCCGAGAGATCATGAGCCACCGGTACTCGCCATCGGGACCAGCTCTCGTGACTCATCAAGGAGAGTTGCCATTCCGGTCCCGTCCACCGTTGCCATATGCGTTGGCAGCACTCTGCCGAAGGCCGACTACACCGGCATTCCTCGTCTACGAGGATTGGTGGTGACCCTAGTGACTACCGAGTTCTTAATGGAGGCGCCTAAGGAGATCCCTCAAGGATACGCGTGCACGTATGTGCCGGATTGTGGTGACCGGGCACTCACAAACCAGGCCACAACATCGGGGACTCCGGCGAAGACGGGAGGAACGTCGACGACGAGCTTGAGAAGCGTGACGTGGCTAACTAAGTACGCCACACCGACGAAACTCCCGAGCCCAGCTCCTGCAGTTGGCTCGGAGCTGGAAAAGCAAACATGGCCGGCTAAGTACGCCACCCGGCGAATCTTCGGAGTGCAACTCCTACGGCCAGCACAGCGGATCGGATCGGTACCATACCGAGAGACCGGTTCGGCATGGTGCCGAAAAGAAGGGCGATCGGCTATTCCAAGCCGTACCCCGACGATTACGAGATGATCCCGCCGCCACCTAAATATCGGCTCCCCGACTTCTCCAAATTCGGTGGCTCGGATGGCTCCAGCTCCATCGAGCACGTCGGCCGATATTTGGCTCAACTAGGACCGGCTTCGGTGTCGGATCAGCTTCGCGTGAGGCTCTTTTCACGGTCCCTCACGGGATCGGCTTTTGGATGGTACACCTCTTTGCCGGCAAACTCCATCCAGTCTTGGAAGCAATTGGAAGAACAGTTCCATATGCAATACCATTCGAAGCTTCCGAGTCCGGCATTGCCGATCTAGCACAACTACGTCGAAGCGCGGGGAAACGGTGACGAGTACATCCAGCGCTTCGAGAATCTTAGGAACCGGTGTTATTCGGTTCGTATAACCGAAAAGGAAGCGGTCGAGTTGGCGGTAGCCGGCCTTGCAACACAGCTCAAGGACATGGCCTCCCAAGCGGATTATCCCTCGTCGGCGCACATGGTTCGAAACTATCGGCATATGAACAGCGCCACCGGACCTGTACCAAGACAAGTTCAAGCGTGCGATAGTCATGGTCGATACGAGAGGAAGATGAAGTGCTCGCGGGAGACCAAGAAATAGCGATGGCTGAGTGGACTCGGGGAGGAACCCCGTGTCCCGCAAATGGGTAAAGCCACCGGGGCCGCCCGGGGGATTTGATTTCGACGTGACCAAGACCGAGCAAATCTTCGACCTCCTGCTCAAGGAGAAACAGTTGACGATTCTCGAAGGTCTCAAGTTCCCCACGGCGAAGGAGCTAAACGGAAAGCCGTACCGCAAATTCCACAACTCGCTTTCCCATGCCACCAACGACCGCCGGGTGTGGCGTCGGCACATCCAAGCGGCGATAGAGAAGGGGCGGCTAATTTTCAACCGAGTACGCCATGAAGGTCGACACCCAACCCTTCCCCGCCGTTAACATGGTGGAAGTCACCTACCCCGAGGGTTGCCGGCCCGGGTCCCTCGTTCGGCATCAACATGGTAGGACCCGGGAACCACTCCGGCAAAGATGGAGATGAGGGCGAGCTGCTCTCATAGCAAGGATACGAGAGGAGGCCGCTCCACGCGATCGGCTCCGTGATGATGGCAAGCGCTATGTCACGAGAGGGAGAGGTGAAGAATATAAGATATCGGCGACCCCTCTCCGATCACCTCCTCAACAAATATGTGAGTCGAGTATGACCAACGCCGACGGTCCAATTATGATGATAGAGGAGATCGTCCGGCTAGAGAAGCCGTAAGATATCGTCGGCAGGATCGCGATGAGGAGGAGCACGAGCGCCGTGCCACGGAAACGTCAAGGGAGCAAGATGACAACGCCGGACATCGGGACTGCCCCTTCTTCGTACACTCGCCGGGATTCAGGAATGAGCCGATTGCCCACAATCGGCAATTGCCCGTAATGCAACAAGAAGAAGAAGGAGGCAGCCAACGTGTCCGTGTTCGAGCGCCTAGGGCCTCTCCCGCCACAAAGCAAACGCGCCGAGTCACCTCGTTGGGCGAGATCTTGAGGATTCGAAGACGAGGGAGAAGTGGAAGAAGACAGTACCACCGGCCAAGGTGGTGCCCCGACGGACTCAGCCGTTCCCAAAAGCGCAGGGTTCGGCGATTGCGCGGCCCGGAGGAAGCCGAAAGGTTATACCCGCATACGCTAAGGAAGGCACGACCTGATTTGGCTGCAAAAGTTCAGCGAGCCCCGGATGAAGAGGGTCGTCCACGGAAAATGGAGTGGCGCCCTAAACAGAGGAAAGCCGATGATGAGACATCGGCTGGTACAAACATGGTACTCGTCTTGCCGACAGAGCTTAGTGCTCCACGACTCTACGGTGCACTCAAGATGGACGACAGCAAGCGCATCAAGTCAGAGGTTGGGTTGGTTTTATCCAGCCTAACCGAATAGCAAGATTAAGCCAATGAGCAAACCAGGCGAGGCTGATCCTTGTGATCGGCCCCAAAAAGTTTATGAAGGGACATTACAGGACCTTCAGTCAGCTCTCCAATGAATATGGAGGCCGATTCCAGCAATCGGCCAAAATTACTTTCACCACGTGTTCTCCTTGCGTTCAGCACCGATCTGCTGAGCAGCGGCCACGTCGGCAGACGAGAGTCAGCGTGGATTTTTGCGAAGCCGACGTACAAGTGCAGTGCCCTGGCTATCCATACAAGCCGATATCTGCAGTCATCCAGCAGGTATCGGCTCGGGGGGCATATAATCAGATGAACATGTGCAGATAAACATGCGAGAACATACGTGCAAGGAAACATTGGGGGCCGATTAAGAAAAATCGGCCAAATAAAAAAAAATATATATATGCAAATTCGAAAATTTTCGAACACAGCCGATGCAGCAGGCATCGACTCAAGGATATGAAAGCCGATGCATGGCCATCGACTCAAGGGGAGTAACTATTACGATCAGAGGGTCAATGGAGCACAAAGGGAGATTTTTTATGAAGGAACTCCTCAATGGAGCAGTTTGGAAGCTCAGATCCTCTCTTCAAGAACAATATCAGGAGCAAGCATGGGCGGGCGGATCAGGTCAAGGATGGATTGCATTAGATTCACCAAAGGAAAGGAGCCGATCTAGCCGGCAAGAACTAAAGAAGCTCGGGGGCAGCTCACCTTGAAGGCTCTCTGCTTTGGGAAGCCAATTTATGTGCAGATCGGCCGGCTCTCTGCTTTGGGAAGCCGATTTATGTGCAGATCGGCTGGCTCTACATAAGAAGCCCCTTCAGATATGATCAAGCCCAGGTCCATACGAGCTAATTTGCGTATCCTCGTCTCTGTCGTTCCTTGGCCGAGACTCGGGGGCAACAGACTCTGTTTTTTAAGAGCCGATTAGAGTCACCTCGGCCGCGGCCGCATCATGATCGTCTCGGGGAGGAACTCGGGAAGGAAAAGCCGTCGTCTAGTACAGGGCTTGGACTGTGTCTGTTGCTGCAAGAAAAGGAAAGGGACTCGGATTCTCAAAATAGCCGATGAGTTGTTGTCGGCTAAGGGATTGCGAAGAATTTTGGTCGGATATCTAATCGCAGCCTAAAAATTGAGAAGTTTTAGCCTACGAGCTAATTAGAATCCGGTTTCCTCGGCATTCAAAAGGAAAGAAGTCCGACGCGTTGCTATCGGTCTTAGCATGACAGGCGGAAGGAATGAAATTGGAGCGATTAAAGGATGAATGGAAAGAACAATTTCATTAATTCCAAGGAGCGGCTTTACAAGAAAGAGCCGATGGCTCTCAAAAGAGGGATCCGGTGCCTAGTGCACCGCTACTACTAGTCCTGTACTACTAGTCGTCGCTGTCCTCGTCATCGCCGCCGTCGACGTCGTCGGCGCCGCTCCCTGAGGAGCTCCTCGTCGCCGCTGCCCCGGCCCTTGGCCGGAGCCTCTTCCTCCTCGTCATCATAATCATCCTCGCTGTCCGCCCGGGAGCGGAAGCGCTTGGTCGGCGGATACCCGATGGAGGAGGAGGAGTCATCCTCCTCCTCTTCCTCTTCGTCATCATCTTCGTCCTCGCTGTCCGCCCACATGCGGGAGCGCTTCTTCGGCGGGAGCTTGGCGGAGGGGGAGGCCTTGGCCTTCGCGGCTTCTCCTTCTTTCTCCTCCTTGTCGGAGGAGAAGGGATTCACTCGCGGGGTGGAGGCTGTCTTCGTTCTTCTTCTTCGGCGAAGATTGGGGGAAGAGTTTTGAGAAGGAAGAGGAAGAGGAAGACATTGCTACAGGAGGAGAGGGTTTTTTGGTGCCGATGGCCGGGATGGAACAGAGGATAAAGAGAGCTAACCGATCGGCACGGTTAAGTAATGAGAAATCTGGTGAAGGTTTAATGCCATTACGACTTCCAAGGAATCGACGCCAAAGTCGTCGGAATTTGTAGAGAAGCCGAGAAGACAGGGCATAATGATGACGGATGCTCGTAACGGCTCGTTCTGCCATGACATGACCCTTCGAAGGAAAAACGCAGTGGTTTTGGAATTATCATTGCCAAAACCGAGGGGGCATGTGTTATCACCGGATTTTGGTCAAATCGAGAGGTGGGCCGCGAGAGAGATGGGCTTGGAAGATTACACGTGGAAGATTTCGAAGCGGCCTTATATGGAGAATTTGGGCTAGTTTACCCGTGTATCTTGTTATAGTAGATTGCGTTGTGGATTAAAAGTTAGAGTTTGTCTCGTGTACGGTGGGGATATTCCCACGGTAGAAAGTCCGCCGGACTATAAATATGTACCTAGGGTTTATGGAATAAACAACAACTCACGTTCAACCCCAAAACAAACCAATCTCGGCGCATCGCCAACTCCTTCGTCTCGAGGGTTTCTATCGGGTAGCGACATGCTGCCTAGATCGCATCTTGCGATCTAGGCAGCACAAGCCCCACGTTGTTCATGCGTTGCTCGTATCGAAGCGCTTTTGATGGCGAGCAACGTAGTTATCATTAGATGTGTTAGGGTTAGCTTTGTTCTTCGTTTAAGCATGCTTACGTAGTGCAACCCTTGCATATCTAGCCGCCCTCACACCTATCTCAGTGTGGGGCGGCACCCCGCTTGATCATTATTTAGTAGATCTGATCCGTTACGATTGCTCCTTGTTCTACAAGGATTAGTTTAATATCCGCAATAGTTAGGCCTTACAAAGGGGAGGATCCGGTGGCACGTAGGGTGGCGTTCGCAAGTCCTAAACAGGATGTTCCGAGGATCAACTTCATGTTGGTTTTTAGGCCTTGTTTAGGATCGGCTTACGAGCACCGTGCGTGGCCGTGAGGCCCAACTCGGAGTAGGATGATCCGATTATGCGGTGAAAACCCTAAATCGTCGTAGATCTCATTAGCTCTATCTTGATCAAGCAGGACCACCAAGTATTCGTGCACCCCGTACGAATCATGGGTGGATCGGCTCTTTGAGCCGATTCACGAGATAACCCGAGAGCCGATCGAGGCTCGTATTTAACGTTTACATGTATGCCCGCGGTGAAACTAAGCGAGGCATCCCCATCACCTTCCCGACCAGGTATAGGTCGGGTGGCACGCCCTTGCACTTCGCATCGCCGCGTGTGACCGAGAAGAGCATTGCGGGCCGTCGCTCGGAGGGGTCTCAGCCAGCCGCAGCTCTAGGCTCTTCCCGGCTCTACGGTGTTGACAAGGCCGCTGCCCGCCGGTGGGTTTTGGCAGTCAACAAACGCCGACGGCCGGAGGGAGCAACTCCATCCTCCATTGACAGCAACGCGGCCGGGCGCACGCAGCAACGCCATCCGCGACTGGCAGCAACACCTCCGGTGGCTGAGGGTGGACCTCGCGGCATCGGCAGCAAGGACGCGGCGGCAACCATGGCCGCACAGGAGAAGGTAGTTTGGGCGGCAGCCCTGGTAGACATCGGGGATGGGGGCGAGAAGGGAGTCGCTGCCCCGCGGCGGCAGCATCTCTGACCGCGGCGAGGACAGATGAAGGCGCTGCGAGGCGGCCCTGGTCGAGGGGACGCGGCAGACGATGGCTGTGGACGATGGCGTTCGGCGGCCGGCTACGCAGCGGCTCGGACGGCGGCGCAGCGGCTCGGCGAACGGCGGCGCAGCGGAGAGCTCGCCGTGCGGTGACCTCCTTTCTTCTCTCCGTGCGTGTGTGAAAAGGAAGGGGATAGAGATAGGGAGAGGTGAACGTGGGTGGGTCCACCCACGTGGGGCGCTGATCGTGCGGCCAGGCAACCGGGGGTTGCAAGCGCGTTATCCCCCGGGGGAATAGAATCATTTTCCATTTTGTTATTATCTAAACGGTACCTTTTAATCCAGGAAGCCAAAAGACAATGATTAAAATCTCTCATGTTTTGGATCCCAAGCCCACCAAATTCTTTTTTCCTACTCACAAACTCCCAATTAGCAAGATGGTATTTGTGAGAATTGTCAATATTATTCCAGAAAAAATGAGCCATTTGAGAGTTATAATAGAAGCAATGGCCCACTTGGAGAATTTAAGAAAAGAAAGCAAGGCGATGAAAGCTTGCATAAGAATGAGCCACCCACGATATGATAAGAGCTTACCCCGCCAACCAGCAACCCTTTTAATAATCTTATCCAAAATTGGTTGCAGATCTTCTTTTCTAAGCTTAGAAAAATGTAATAGTACCCAAGGTAGATAAAAGGAAAATCACCTAGTTTATAGCCAAAAATTTGCGCAAACAAATTCGGTTCAGCTTCATCCATATTAATAGTTAGCAAATCACTTTTATGGTAATTAATACGCATGGCCGACATTTGCTGAAAATAGGTAAGCAACCACTTTAAGTTCCTAGCCATGTCCTAATCTGTTTGTTAAAAAAGGATGGTGTCATCAGCGTATTGCAAGCTGATGACACCACGAGGAATGGCTTGTGGAAGCAACCCACATATCAACTGGTGACTAGCAGCCTTAAACAAATTTTTTGAAAACACATCAGCCACCAAATTAAACAAAATGGGAGAAAGGGGATCATCTTGTTTAAGCCCTTTGCTAGTCATGAAATATTTACTATTAACATCATTGATTCTAACACAGAAAGAACTTTTATGCACCCGGGATCAGATATGGTTTTCCTCATCTTTTTGTCCTCCAAAGGAGGTCAAAAGATGATAGACACTCTGGTTCAAGGTGGCCAGCTTGTCACGCGGCACGTTCAAAATCTGTATTGTTGCATCGCAAGATCACAAGACGCTGCCCCATCCACTCATGATTATTGAGTTGACGTGGCAGAATTTCGAAAACAAAATAGGCAAAAACATCAAGTGAAAAAGATAATACAGTATGATGTATGCCAGTGCCTCATTTCCCAGATTAGCATTCGAATTTCACCGAAACGATCAGGGTCACGGCTTTGAGCTGTTTTCTTTTTTCAAGAAGAAGCGTGAGCCGTTCGTGTCTTCATTCATTAAAATAGAAAGATGCTTTTATGATTACATTCGGAAAAGGTCCAGCTGTCCAGCATGGAGCTCAACGAATAAATCCATCAAGTCATTCTTAATAAGGTCCCAGAAGTTCTGGTAGAATTCCGATGGATATCCATTGGATCCTGACGCCTTATTAAGCTCCATTTGGAAGACAGCTTTCCTCACTTCCTCTTCTGTGTAAGGGTTTGTATGAATCGCATTCTCTTGCGGAGACACCTGAGGGATATCATCGATCCTAGATTCATCTAAGGATATATCTGATTCCTCCGGTGCACCGAATAAACCTTTATAATATGATGTAATATAAGACTTGAACTGCTTATGGCCCTCAATCAGACCCTCATCTTGTGACAGAGAATGAATGTGTTTCCTCCTGTGCCGACCATTGGCTACACTATGGAAGTATCTCGTATTCGAATCTCCTTGAAGAATGAATTGGGCTTTAGATCTTTGGTACCATTTGAGTTTCTCTTCTCTCAGTAGTCCAACTAACTTTGCATTGTATTGACTTTTAAGTTCAATTTCTTGCGTAGTCAGTGTGCGTAGTTCAGCGATTGCCTCTAAATCATCAATTAATGAAGAGAGAGAGTTTCTCCTGCTTAAGCTGCCCAACCAAATGTGGCAGATCATGTTGCGCGATCTACTCAGACTGCTTTCATGCAAGGATGATATATCCTAGATGGAGTCGTTACGTTGCATGAAATAATTCATGAGTTGCACCGCAAAAATTTAAATGGATTTATCCTTAAAATCGACTTTAAAAAAGTCTATGATAAAGTCAAATGGTCGTTTCTTCAACAAACACTCCGTATGAAAGGTTTTTCTGAGGAGTGGCGCGCTTTAATTAATAACTTTGTTTTTGGAGAAAGTGTCGCTATTAAAGTAAACGATGATATTGGTCGATACTTTTAAACAAAAAAAAAAGGTTTAAGACAAGGTGATCTGCTATCTCCAATGTTACTTAACATTGTTGCGGATGTTGGCAATTTTAATTGAGCGTGCTAAAGTTGATGGTCAAATTGAAGGAGTGGTACCTCATTTAGTTGATGGAGGTTTATCAATTCTTTAGTACGCCGATGACACAATTCTGTTTATGGATCATGACCTACAAAAAGGTACAAACCTAAAATTAATTATGTCAGCGTTCGAACAACTGTCAGGTCTCAAAATAAATTTCCATAAGAGCGAATTGTTTTGCTTTGGCGAAGCCCAAGACGAGGCAAACATGTACGCCGAACTCTTCGATTGTGGGTTGGGCAGCTTTCCACTTAGCTATTTGGGCATCCGGTTCATCACCAGAGGCTCACCCTTGCTAAATGGAAACTCGTTGAGGAAAGACTACAGAAACAGCTTAATAGCTGGAAAGGAAAATTACTATCTGTTGGTGGAAGATTGGTTCTCATTAACTCAGTACTCACAAATATGGTACTATATATGATTTCCTTTTTCCAGTTGCCTAAGGGAGTCCTACATAGATTGGATTATTTCCGATCAAGATTCTTTTGGCAAGGAGATAGTGAAAAGAAAAAAAAAATACCTGTTGACAAAATGGAGTGTCATTTGCCGTCCAAAAGATCAAGGTGGACTTGGTGTCCATGATTTGGAGGTTAAGAATAGAGCTTTGCTAGGTAAATGGCTAGCCCGGTTACTAAATGAGGATGGAGTATGACAGAATTTGCTGCGGAGGAAGTATGTTGGCTCAAAGGCAATCTCTCAGGTTATTTGAAAACCAGGAGATTCACATTTTTGGGCAGACATTATGGCAACTAAGAAATACTTCTTCCCACATGGCTCCTTTTCCATTAGAGATGGGTCTGAGATAAGGTTGTGGGAGGACATATGGTTGGGAACAACCACTCTTCGTGAACAATATCCAGCCTTGTTCAATATTGTGAGACATAAACATGATACTATACAGAAGGTGGTGGAAACATCACCTTCGTCTGTGACATTCAGGCGTGATCTCATTGGTCCTTGTTTGGCCTCTTGGAATGAGCTAATACAAAGATTAGCTTCTATCCAACTGCGACAAGGATCAGATGAGTTCCGTTGGAATCTTATAAAAAACGGGGTATTCTCTGTTGGATCAATGTACACTGCCTTAATTGAACCTATTCGACCGGTAATAAATTATAAATCTATCTGGAAGATGAAGATACCACTCAAAACTAAAGTTTTTTGCTTAGTACCTTCGTCGGGGTGTTATTCTTACTAAAGATAATCTTGCAAAGCGGAATTGGCATGGGTGTACGAAGTGTGTTTTCTTTCACGAAGATGAGACAATAAAACACTTGTTCTTTCAATGCCAGTTCACTAGATCTATATGGTCAATCGATCAGATAGGTTCTACCTTATATCCTCCAAAAAGCGTTGTAAATATATTTGAAAATTGGCTAAACGAAGTGGATGCTAGGTTTAAAGTTCTTATTAGAGTGGGAGCGATTGCAGTTATATGGTCGCTTTGGCTATGTAGAAATTGCAAGGTTTTTGATAATAAAAACTCTTCTCTTATGCAGGTCATATACCGATGTACGGCGTTGCTCCGTTCATGGTCGTCGCTTCAGTGTTTGGAGGACCGCGACCTATTTACGGAGGTGTCTACACGATTGGAGGAAACGGTGAAGGATTTTGTTACCCAACATGGGTGGCTGCATAGTCGAAGGATTTTGCCTCCTACAGTCTAGTGATTTGCTATACTCAGACAAAGTACTCATGTATTTTCCTTTTTTCGTGTGTTTTGTGAACCTTTCGACGGCTGTGTGCATCCTTGTTATGCAGAGGCCAGGTGTATTGCTTGAACATGAGTAATAATAAAGCGCCCTTTATCGAAAAAATGATTACAAGAACTCAAGCGCAGATCAGCAACAATTTGTCTCGCACCCGGCACCCACACACTATGAAACACCTACATTGCTCCTCGCTAAGGTCCACTGCTATCTCCACCTCCCCACAACCTTGCACGTTTCGAGTGAGCAAACTTCGCCCTAATGCGTCTACATAGCTCCATAGGTAGCACCGCTACCTTATAAAAAATCACAGCGTTCCTCTCCATGCACAACTCTCCGGCGGCAAGAACTACCAAAGCATTTACCTCCTTCCTCGACGCAGCACGGATAGCGCTATCCATCCTCGGCCACCACACCTGAATTTCATCTTGTGCTAAGGGTGTGAATCGGTGTAGCCTTCTTACCGATAACCTTATCAATACCCGTTGATGATGGACTTGATTGAAGAGAGCACTAGTGAATTTAAGGACCGGCCAGCCAAACTAGGTAATCGATGAAAAGTATGATCAAGGACAAAAAGTCGGTGAGATTGTATTATGAAACTAGGGTTACATGGGTGTTGCGGGTTGTGATTCTGGATCCCCCCTCAGTGGCTTCTCCTTACCCTTATATAGTGGGCTAGGTCTCAGAGTTCACCTTCGAGTCGGTTACATTACATAGGTCGGTTTACCCGATATGGGCATAGCCTATCTATTTTACATACCTGTTAGGCTTCGGCTTCGTGCGGAATTCTTCATGGGCTTCGTCTATTCCTTCCTCGATTCGCACCAGGGATGATAACATCGAGTACCCAATATGGTATACCCATGTCAGCAGCAGAAGATGATACCGCCTCCCTGGGATAAGAGCATTGAAGGGTGATGTGCTCAATTGTTTCTGCTTCCTGGCAACACTGGGGCAGATGGGGGAGTGCTGCAACCCTCTCTTCGCAAGCCTATTAGATGTCCATAATCGGTTCTCCATTGCCGGCCATATATGCATCTTGTGCTTCAAAGGCGCTCCAGCAGACCAAAGCAGCTGCTTCGCTCCTATCATCTCAGTGTTCCCTAGAAGAACAAAGCGTACGCCAACTTTGCTGAGTATGACCTAGTCGCAGATTGTCTCCATGAGATAACATCTGTCGCGTCACCGTTGAGCTGCTTTCTCATCCACATGGCCATCATCGTTAAGCTCACTGTCAATGGACCCATCAAGACTGGATCCATCATCATGAAATATCCATGAAAAGGAATTTTAACTACCAGAAAAGCATTTTGAAAGCATATTTTGATTGGTTTGCAGCTGCAGTATTAGTTCCAGCAGTAGCAACCTATCCAACCGGGTGATGAGACGCATTTGTTTATGATCAAGGTAGATGTAAGAATTAAATTTCTCTGTTGAGACAATTTTGGCCTGTGTTTTGCTCCGAGCCAGCGCCAAGCCTATAGGGATGCATGGATGCGTAGGTCCCGTTCATGTTCATCAAGAAGGACACGGCCAATTTTAGTCCAAGAGTTCGTTTGTGTTCTTCCCCGTATTTTGAGGTTATTATGTTTGCACTTTTAGTGTATCTTCTACAAATTTCAAATAGAAGGTTTATGACCATTATTTCTTATATTAATCCTAAAATTGAAGAGACACATATGATGTGATTTTTTTAGAATTAATCTTTTGATTTATACTTACTTGTATTAACTTCAGGAAACATCCTGTGCAGGGCAGCCTAAACCTCAAGAAGTCATGGGCCATTTATCACTTACCACTAAACTTTTACGGGTCAACAGCATTCGCTGGCAATATTTATTTTGTTTATATTTATTTTGTTTGTATGTAATATTTTTCCATGCTAGGTAGAAGTTACGAAAAAATGTTGCACCATTTGGAACATGTCTCTAAGAAAAAAAATGCAGTAAATACTTATTTGGTTGCATCAATATGTTGGTAACAGAAAAACAACAACCAAAGAGAACACAACAAGCTAAGATAGGACATTTCGGTAAAATCGTCTCCAGCCGTTGAATAACATAGGAGAATCCCCTCCAACACTGACTTCGCAACCTCCAGTCACACGGAAACCACAGAGCAGGTAACCACGAAATCGACACAAATCGAGGACGCAAGAGACAAATTGAGGGAGGGAGAGAATATCATCGGCGGGAGAGAGAAACGAATCGGCGGGAGGGGTGAAATCGGCTGGCAGTGGGAAGTGCCGGGAAGGCGCGATGTGGCGGGAGAATGATTAAATTTCAATGGGTCAATGACGCGTCGGACCCGCCACTTCTCGCCTCGCTTCGCTCTGTCAGGAACGGGCTCAGGACGCCGGACATCGTATTTAAACCGGCGTCAGACGAAAATGGTCTTTGAAACGCATGACCTGAGGCCAATAAAATGTTTTCGCACCCAAAAATCTTTGGAGACGCTTTGAGGGACAGGTCTGGAGATAGTTCTTAGCCACAGTCTGCGACAGTTGCAGTTTGAGATGACAGAGACAGAAGGACAGAGCAGAGGATGCTAATCACGCTATCGCCGTCCATATCCGCGTCCCGCACCATCGTCCTCGGCTCCTCGAAGGGCAGCGGCGCCATGGACTGGGCTAGCTCGGCGGCGGAGATGTACCTCGAGCAGCTGCGCCTGCCTGGTCGACGAGGCGCGGGGCGTGGGCGATGGCGACCGCCAGCTCGCCGGATTCCACCGTGCCGCCGCCTTTGTAAGGTTCGTGGTCTTTTAAGTCTCCGCCTGCCTGTCCGGACCGCCCCCTCGGCGGCGCATTGTTGTATTCAGACCGAGCTGAAATTGGAGCGCCGGGACCTCAAAGACCTCGTGACTTATTCGGCCCAAATAAGTAGACATAGAGGATTGATACTTCATACAGTACGTTGGAGGGGAAAACAGAAGCCTCTCGCTAACATGGGGATGCTCGCGCTGACGCGGCTCATGTCCACGCAGTCGGAGCGGCGGCGGCGCCGCCGCCAAATCCGAGACCGTGGTAAGCTCCGTCCGCATTGTCTTAGTTCTGCCTATGGGACATAGCGCGTTCACGCGCGCTGTGATGCAACAAGGCTTAGTAGGGTTGTTCTTCAACTAAAAAATCTTTCTTTTTTCCTTTGTTTTTCTGTCTGAGTAGGCCTAGGGTTCCAACAGAGCTCCTTTGTTGTTCTAACGTGAGTTTGCTTATAAAAAAGACAAAGTTGAGAAGAGATATCAAGATGTGTAAAAATATTCAGTCATCAGAAAATTCTAATAGCCTTAAAACATGAAAAGTCCCTACGATTTCGAAGATGAGCCTTTGGAGGGATTGCATTGTTCTGCACAGAACAATTCTATGGCCAATTGAAGTTCATTTTTTCAATTTTCCCAGTCTAAATTGAGTTCACTTTCTTGCAATAGAAACATACTTGGTTTCTATGTGTGCGTTTGTGTGCTCATTATTGTTGTTTTTCCTTTGTTGAAATCTGTAGTATTCCGTACCATGCAGGATGTGCTTCAGGTCGATGTAGCTCTTCGGTGGCTAAAAGAAAGAGGGAAGTCGGCAGAGATGATGATGTTTCTCCGGGTGCTAAACGATCGAGATATTCAGGGCCGCACCTTCCGGAGGTATGTCATAGTTTCCTTCTAATGCAGTAATTATTTTGACGGAACCAGTAGGAGTTTTGTGCATTAAGAAGCGGGAACCAAAGTTACAAAGACTGAAAATAACCTAATCCGCGATCAGCAGCTGATGTTGTTCTAATCAAGGAAGAATTTGTGGCCAGGATCATCGATATGCTATAAAACAATCCCTTCCTGAATTACATGTTCTTTCGAAGCTTAGTGCTGGAAGCCTCCTGGGCTAAAGTTAGAACTTTAGGGAGCCCCAAGGCAATTTAGTCTTGATTTTGTATGGTCTGTTGAATATATTGTTTCTTCACCTTATCGAAAAGTTGCAAGGTTTTATGTCTCTTTACACCAACTTTTTTTATTCTATTACATGGACTTATATCTGTTTCGCTGTTCATATGGACTATTTGTACCCTAATGGAGATCGCTATAGCCTATATGTTTCATTTAAACTACTTTAGCTTATCTATGACATTCTGTTGCGCAACAAAGCACTATTTTTGTGGAACCGTGCGCTCTTTCGGTGGAATGTCCATCTTAATCCATATGGTTTATTGATTTTCTTATATTCCCAACTGAAGTAACCATCTGCCTTCTATCTGGATTCTGAACTTCTGTTGTCACATGATTATTCATGCAGGATATCTGGTGTCACATTCATTCCCTAATGCCACTGCGAGATGCTTCTCGTACTGCCTGCGTGTCTCGTGCCTTTTCACAATCCTGGAGATATCATCCCAACCTCAACTTTACTAATAAGAGTATACTGGGCTCAGATAGCAATGGATGTGGAATGGATTTTATCAGAACAACCAACCATGTTCTGAAAAAACACTCGGGCACTAACGTGAAGACACTCACACTTGAACTGCATGATTATAAAAGTGGCTGGCGTCGTCGTTTAGATAGTTGGCTTCTGATTGCTCTGACACCAGGGATTGAAGAAATAACCGTTAGCTTTGGCTTCTTTGCTAAGGCAACATACAAGTTTCCTTGCTGGATTTTATCTGATAGGATCACGAACTCAGTTCGGTGTCTTAAACTGCGGCGTTGCGCTTTCTGCCCCATAGTCAAACTTGGTCCTTTTAGAAGCCTGGCAATGCTGCGTTTCTTTCAAGTGCGTATTACAGGTGACGCGTTAGGGGGCCTTCTTTCAAACAGTCTTGCTCTGGAGTGGCTGGAACTTAATTCTTGTGACAAGTTAGATTTCCTGAAGATACCCTGCCAGCTTCAGCGGCTTAGCTACCTGAGGATTTATTTGTGCCGGAGGCTGTATGTGATAGAGATCAATGCTCCAAATCTTCGCGTTTTCCATTTGGAGGCAGAAAAGGTAACAGAGCTGTCACTTGGAGTATCAGTGAAACTGAAGCTGTTATACATAAGCAGTCCAGACCTTGCGAGCTATATCCGTTTGGGGCTCCTCTCCAATGTGCCAGATCTTGAAAGTTTCAACCTCAAATCAATTTGCCAGGTATTCTGTATTAGTTTGGTTGACTATGGACTAGTTAGTGCTTATAGTAGCAGTCATATTTTGGAAAATGTATGTTAACAACTCCTCGACATGTTTGTGCAGATTGCCAGTCCACTGATGCTACCCGTCAGGTTCCTCCACCTCAAAGAATTTAACCTTTCACTAACCGGACAGGGTGTCTCAGAAGCCTATGATTATTTTTCTCTGGCTTCTTTGCTTGATTCCTGTCCTTCCTTGAGGAATATATTCTTAAATGTAAGTTGCTGCCAAGGTATATCTAGCCATTATGGTGGAACCAATAATGAATCGATTGAACTATATTGCTCCGTTTCATCTTCAGGTATCACATAAATGCGTGGGGCATCAGACGATGTCGGAAGACCCCACGCACACGAGGCAGATGCCAGGACAGCAGCAGCATGGCAATCTCAAGAGCGTGACGATCCTTGGTTTCTGTTATGCAAAGAGCTTGGTCGAGCTAACATGCTATATCGTCGAGAACGCTGCTGCGTCATTGGAGAGTCTAACATTGGACATTCATGGTACGCATTTGGTCTCAGTATATGGTGCCATACTCAAGCCCATGTACGATGGTAAGTTGGTGGAGGCTCCTCGAACTCTTTTGGCCATCAGAACGTACATCCAGCGGAGAATCCCCTCGACGGTTAAGCTGAATGTCCTGGAGCCATGCGGTCCGTGCAGCAGTAGTGTTGGACATTAGGCACCAACCTATCGTCCTAGAGTAATTTTAAGTGCACTATGTTGTCGTTCAAATTCCCGGAATTTGTCGGATGTTTTAAGTTGTGTACTGGTACCATTAAAAATAAGTGTGGTTTTGATTATTAATTGAACGACCTGATGCTCGTCTCTGTATTTCCACGGATGTCATGACCAAGTCTGTACTCTCTCTGGAGGCACAAAGAGCAAAATATGAGGGTCTGTCAGGACCGTAGAAGTGCCAAGATCGACCTCTATTTTTTCCTGGGTTACTGTTAACGAATTGCATCCTGTCGTCAAGTCTCGAATATGGAATCTTTGTCAGGTTAAACATAAGGCCAAATCCTAGCTTTAAATTAATAAAGCCACGAAACCGGCAGATGCAGATACAGAATGCATACAGGGGTAAACACAGCTTACATGACACACTGAAACAAGCAAACACAAGATAAAAACTAGAAGCTTCACTTGACATGACGTCGCCATCGTCTTCACGAACGCCGACACCAGGAGAAGCCACGAAACCGGCAGATACAGAGTAGCTTACAGGACACAGTGAAACAAGCAAACACAAGATAAAAACTAGAAGCTTCGCTTGACACGATGTGGCCATCATCTTTACGAACGCCGATACCAGGAGAAGCAAGTGCAGTAGGGAGCATCATCCGCACACACTGCTTGCATCGCTGCCGCAAGAACGCAAGGAGACCAGGTCACGGTCTCTGACTCTGAAGAGGTATCCCATCCCTCTCGCGCCGGATCGCAGGGCGCCGCACTGTCGGAAGGCAGAGAGGTTCCCCCAAGAACACAACATAGCACAGTCTACCCAAAGATCATAGGAGAGACCAAGATGAGCTGCCGCACCAGAAACCATGCCACGGCCAGCACCAACCCATATCACCGTCCAGAGGACATGCACGCTGATGAACGAAGGCGGGAGATCGGCAGACAAAGAGCAACAGCCACCACAAGATCAAAGCTTGTGGAGCAACCTCCAGACCTGGCTCGGCGTCGCGAAAGAAGCATCGCCAAGAACCACCACCGACAATAGAAGAAACTTGCCAACCACCGCAGCAGCCCCAGATGGTGCCTTCAAGAAGGGGAACGACATCGTGACGCCGCCAACGCCCAAGCAGGGACTAGAGTTTTCACCCAAGGCAGGGGGTTGGGTGGGGAGGGAGAGGGGATCTCAATGAAGCCTCCAAGGAGGAATCGATGCCAAGGGCATTGACAACGTCGTGACCACCGCCGGCCAGGGGTTTTCCCCCGGTCCCGACCAACCCTATCACCAACCACCTGGCCAAAATTGTGCAGATCGGGCCGAGGGTTGCGAGCTTCACCGTTCAGGGGTAGAGATCTCCCCAGATCTAACGCCACAGGCCGACGGAAAGCCCCGATCGCCGCACCACACGTTCGTCGCCACCCCGCCGCCCACACGGCCGAGGACACGGCCCCGCACCACCCACGGCCGCCGCTCGCCGCGAAGAAGACGACGCCCTCGCCACCACCCGGAGCCGCCGCTTCGGCATCCAAAGATCCCCACCGAGGTCACCACCAGCAGCATCCACCCCCGAAGGCCACGGCCAGAAGCCACGGAGCAGGAGGGAGTCGCCGAGCAGCACTCAAGCCATGGAGGCCGCCACATAGCAACTGTTGTGGGTATACTTCATGGGTATGCCAATGGCATGGTCTAGATCCGGCAAGCCCAGGTGGCCCATAGATGGTGGTGGTGGCATATGGCCCACCGGGCGACCCAGTTGTTGTTGATAGAAGATGGAGGAAGTTCAGCCCAAGAACATGAGCCAGATCCCAACCGACCTACGCAAGGAGTCGGATCCATGGGGGCCCATGAAGTGTCCGGATCTATGACAACAAGCTAGATGTAGGTGGGATTCTTGACGTGCACGGCAATGTATATTCCGTAGTTAGGCATCTTGTATTCCGGCTAGGACTCTCCGTAGAAACCCTAGATCCTGGCGCCTTTATAAGACGGATCCCGGGAGCTCTAGAGGTACAACCACAACTCATTGTAACAACGTGAAAGCCCAGATAATTCCAGACAAGCAGCAGTAGGCTCTGCCTCCGAGCTGCGTATTCCGAAGCTGGATAAACCGCGTTCCACCGTCCCAATGGCTCTCCGCCCTATGGCTCCTACCTCTTCTCCCCTTCGTGAGGATCTCTCCTCCGGGGTACCGTCGAATAGGCAACGACATCAACCAACCTCTAGGTTGTCGTGCCGCGGAGCGAGGGACCACGGGCCAAGGTTGAAATCCCCCCCCCCCCCCCTTCATCGGCGGCGCGGCGTTCGGACGGCGTCACCTCTGAGGAGACGAGGAGGGGAGGAGGAGGGGTGGTCAGACGGCGGCGCTCTAGGGTTTTGCTCCCTCGGTCGCCTGGAAGGGGCGACACGAGGGGAACGATTCCGGATCTAGTTCGTAGATTCTGCAATCGATGAATCTCTATCTTTGCCATGTTCATGAAAACGATACGATGCAGACGATGATTTCAAAGGTGGAAGGTTCATACTTGTCTTGCTGGGCGTATGTATCATGGTCGATTCGTCAGAGCTTTTCTCCTTCACCCTTTTCTTTGATTACGCAACAGTGTATATTCAGAAGAAAGGTGCCAGAGCGTTGCTGAGACTCGTACCGATCTCCTTCAAATGGAGACTCACATTGTGGTCTTGGCGTCTGGTGGCGATGGCCCTGGCTCTCCGGTGGTGTTCTCCAGTCGCCACAAGGTGGCCTCTGCCGTATCCGTGGGACTGCTGTGCAGAGCATGCTCTTCGACATGATCCATGGCTCAGGTGGTGTTTGGCGTTTGTGCCTTACCTTGGGGGCGGCTAGTCTCTTTTGATGCTCTCATCATGCCGGTGGCGGCAATGCCCAAGGCTTATCCTACCCGGAGGCGCTTCGTGCCTTGCCGACGCGTGGCTAAGTCCTTCCACGTGTGCCTTTCGGGTTGTGGCCTTTGTTGTAACTCGAGTTGTACTCTCTCAAAGTCTTAAGTCATCTAGCTAAGAGCATCTCCAACAGACGTCTAAAAACCTGCGCGGAACGTTTTTTGGGCGTCTATTGAAGATGCTCTAAGCTTCTGATTCTTGGTAGCCCCTTTGATGTAAGTTCCGTTGTCTACCGCCCTCCTTCTAGCTTCTGCTATATCAATGAAAGAACGGTATCGTTCGTTCGTCAATGCTTTCTCGGTGCTAATGTCTCACCATGATGTGTTGATAGTCTTCTTCAGCTCTCAGAAAATTATTGTTATTGAGGGTTCAGTGTTGACAAAACTTAAGAAACCAGGCTTTCCGTTATTTGTAACCGGAAACTACAAGAGAGATCGTATGATGTCCTATAGATGAAGGCGATCACAAGATGTACCCTCGCCCACTAATGATTATCGAGTTGACCTGCCAGAAATTTAAAAGAAAAATAGGCTGGCCGAATTTTAAAAATAGGCAGAAATATCAGGTGAAGACTATCCTGATATGAATATATGATGCCTTCTGCCTGTGCTGTCTGCCCAGATATGCATTCGATGATTTGACCAAAAGATCAGTGTCACTGCGTCGATCTCATCCGTAACCACCATCTCTTAGATCACCGTCAATGCACCCATCAAGAGTTTAAGTCTGGGTGATCATGAAAATATTCCAGCATTAGCATTAGAAAAAACATCTCTGGTTGGTTTGCAGAAATATTGTTTATGTCAGCAAGGTAGCTGTACGATTCTCCTCCGCTGATAACCTCGATCTATCTGCTAATGACAACCACATACATAGATAAACATTCTACTTCCTGATCCGATCGGCGGAATGGCTGGAATTTGAGGGTAGATTCCGTGCATCTTCCTTCCTGGTTAGGCTGGTGCAGAGCAGAGCTGAGGCGTTGTGTGCTAGCGTTGCTTGGACCATCTTTTTGTCCTGCAAAGGAGGTCAAAAGACGAGAGACACTCCGGTTCAAGGTGGCCAGCTTGTCACGCGGCATGTTCAAAAATGTGCACTGTTGTTAGCTGTCACACGGTATGCATGTGTAATTTTATCGAAAAATAATTGCATGTGTAGTTACCAGGAGTACTAACATTCTTTTTTTTCTTCCTTTCACACCAAAAAAAAAAAAACATTCTACCTAAGCTAATATAGCTGGTTTCCTTGTGTCAGCCTAAAACTAATTTGAAGAACTAAAGTGTGCACTTTTCCTTTGTAGAAACTTGCTTGGTTTTTCTAGAGTACAAAGTTTTAAGGTTACAATGGCAGAAGCATATGCTTTTAGAGAAGGCTTAGTGCTTGTCCAATCTATTGGATGCAACAATTTTATTATCCAAACTGATTGCATGCAGGTAGTAGATACAATGAAGAATGGTGGATTCTCGGCAACCTCATCAGCTGTGAAGTTGGTTTGACAATGTTTCGATAGAGTTTTGTAATAGGGAGGCCAATCAGGTGGCGCATGAGCTTGCTAGAGATGCTTACACTTCTAGTACTTTTTGTAATTGGGCTGATGAACCTCCTAGGTTATTAGCAAGCTCGCAAATGATGCAACTTTGTTATCTGATCAATAAAGTATGCCGCATGGTGTTCCCCAAAAATTTTTAAGGTTACAAGTAGAGTGTCAAGCGGCATCCCGCACTCGTCCGGAAAAGACATGATTTAGGCAAAGGTGCAGAGATCCAAAGTAGAACTAATGAAGGGTGTGAGCAAATTCCGTCCCACCCGCGTTGCAACCCTAGTTACAAGCCACCCACAAGCATCAAAATCCCGTTCTCTTGCATTGAATGATCCAAGAGTTTTGCCCCGCAAAAAAAAAACAAATTCTAGCTTTCATCTTGATTCTAGCAAAGACAGTGGCGGGCATGGTGCTCGCGTCCTCGAAAACCCTTGCATTTCACCCGCTTCAAATATCCCACGAGATGAACATGATGAGTGAGGCTATAGCTTTCCGCCTACTGCGGTGAGCATGGACCCAATAACAAACCACCCCGATTGTGTAAAGATCTTCTGTAAAATAGCTGATTTGGCAAGCCTAGAACCAAACTAATGTGTGCCGCATGTGGTGGTTTTATCGTTATTCCTCGACTTCATCGGTGGGATGCGGCGGATCTTGGCCTAAGGTAGCACGGGTACGTTCCCGGTCGACGTGCCATAACGACATGTGCCTCGCTGCTTACAATGGGTCCGTTCATTGACTCATAAAGTCTTATTGATGATGATGTTTCTTTTATCTGGCAATGGTGAAGGCTTGTCGTGTCTGTGTCTTCCAACATATGTCTACGTGGCGTTGGAGTTCGGCCCGGACCCTAAGACAACAATTTTCTCCTAGTTCGTTGATACGTCTCCGACGTATCGATAATTTCTTATGTTCTATGCCATATTATTGATGATACCTACATGTTTTATGCACACTTTATGTCATATTCGTGCATTTTCTGGAACTAACCTATTAACAAGATGCCGAAGTGCCGGTTCCTGTTTTCTGTCTGTTTTTGGTTTCGTAAATCCTAGTAACGAAATATTCTCGGAATTGGACGAAATCAAAGCCCAGGGGCCTATTTTCTCACGAAGCTTCCAGAAGTCCGAAGGAGAGACGAAGAGGGGCCACGGAGGGGCCACACTATAGGGCGGCGCGCCCCCCCTTGGCCGCGCGGCCCCGTGGTGTGGGGCCCCCGTGCCGCCTCTTGACCTGCCCTTCCGCCTATAAAAAGTCTCCGTGACGAAACCCCCAGTACCGAGAGCCACGATACGGAAAACCTTACTGAGACGCCGCCGCCGCCGATCCCATCTCGGGGGATCCAGGAGATCGCCTCCGGCACCCTGCGCCGAGAGGGGAATCATCTCCCGGAGGACTCTACACCGCCATGGTCGCCTCCGGAGTGATGAGTGAGTAGTTCACCCCTGGACTATGGGTCCATAGCAGTAGCTAGATGGTTGTCTTCTCCTCATTGTGCTTCATTGTTGGATCTTGTGAGCTGCCTAACATGATCAAGATCATCTATCCGTAATTCTATATGTTGTGTTTGTCGGGATCCGATGGATAGAGAATACTATGTCATGTTAATTATCAAGTTATTATACATGTGTTGTTTATGATCTTGCATGCTCTCCGTTTCTAGTAGAGGCTCGGCCAAGTTTTTACTTTTAACTCCAAGAGGGAGTATTTATGCTCGATAGTGGGTTCATGCCCGCATTGACACCTGGGGAGTGACGAAACCCCTAAGGTTGTGTTGTGCTGTTGCCACTAGGGATAAAACATTGGCGCTATGTCCGAGGATGTAGTTGTTGATTACATTACGCACCATACTTAATGCAATTGTCTCGTTGTTAGCAACTTAATACTTGGAGGGGTTCGGACGATAACCTGAAGGTGGACTTTTTAGGCATAGATGCGGTTGGATGGCGGTCTATGTACTTTGTCGTAATGCCCAATTAAATCTCACTATACTTATCATGTCATGTATGTGCATTGTTATGCCCTCTCTATTTGTCAATTGCCCGATCGTAATTTGTTCACCCAACATGCTTTTATCTTATGGGAGAGACACCTCTAGTGAACTGTGGACCCCGGTCCATTCTTTAATACTCGAAATACAAATCTCGTCGCAATACTTGTTTTACTCGTTTTCTCCGCAAACAATCATCTTCCACACAATACGGTTAATCCTTTGTTACGAGCAAGCCGGTGAGATTGACAACCTCAACTGTTTCGTTGGGGCAAAGTACTTTGGTTGTGTTGTGCAGGTTCCACGTTGGCGCCGGAATCTCCGGTGTTGCGCCGCACTACATCCCGCCGCCATCAACCTTCAACGTGCTTCTTGGCTCCTACTGGTTCGATTAAACCTTGGTTTCTTACTGAGGGAAACTTGCCGCTGTGCGCATCACACCTTCCTCTTGGGGTTCCCAACGGACGTGTCAACTACACGCATCATTCGTCAGTTAGTTTCATGTTTATTTACGCATATAACTTGATTTTATATTAATAAAATACATGGTTGCTTTCAAAAAAAAAGTTTGTTTACGCATATATATATCTTAAGTGTCTATTAAGAAAATACTCCATCCGTTCTTTTTTAATTGACTCGAATTTAGTATATATTTGTACTAAATTCGAGTCAATTAAAAAGGAACGGAGGGAGTACTTGGTTGCTTTTATAAAAAAAACTCGCGCAAAAAGTACAGTCTCAGTACTCACCCTCCTTTCAACTCAGGTCTAAAGATAACCTAAGAAAAGCAGATCTAAAAATAAAAATGAAGAGGTTACAACTTACAAGCTGCAGGCAAAAGAAAGAAAAAGCTCCTTCCATTTCCGCCATGCATGCACCCACCGACCTGGTCAGTTGTTACCTCGCCCGACGCGTCTTCCTCCCGCGCCTGCCCGCTAATCTCTCCTTCCCTCCATAAATAACAGCCAAGTCTCCTCCCCGCAAACCCACCGCCCAGTCTCCGCCGCTTCCTCCTCCACCCCCGCCGAACAAGTCTAAGATCCAGCCCCGGCGCGATGACAAAGCCCTCAGCATCACCGTCGCCGGCGAAGCCCGCCCCGACGCTGCGCGGCAGCCAGCTAAAACAACTCCGAGCCCTCTTCACCCGCTTCGACATGGACAACGACGGCAGCCTCACCCAGCTCGAGCTCGCGGCCCTGCTCCGCTCGCTCGGCCTGCGCCCGACGGGGGAGGACTCCCGCTCCCTCCTGCTCGCCATCGACGCGGACGGCAGCGGCACCGTGGAGTTCGACGAGCTGGCGCGCGCCATCGCGCCCGTGCTCACCGCGCACGCGCCCAGGCTCGTCGACCAGGCGCAGCTGCTGGAGGTGTTCCAGGCCTTCGACCGCGACGGCAACGGCTACATCTCCGCCGCCGAGCTGGCCAGGTCCATGGCGAAGCTGGGGCAGCCGCTCACCTTCGACGAGCTAAGGAGGATGATGGCCGACGCGGATGTGGATGGGGACGGCGTGATCAGCTTCAGGGAGTTCGCGGGCGTCATGGCCCGCTCCGCGCTCGACTTCCTCGGCGTCCCCTGCTGACTGGCTGGCCGGTCGGATCTCCGGCGGGCCGGGTTAATTAGGATCGACCCATCTTCTTCTTGCTAATTAGGAATCTATCGATGTACCGCCGGAACTCACGGAACTTTGAACGGTTTGATCAAGAATGTGTATAAATTTTTGGATTTGATTGATCTGTTTCATTGACTTCTTTCATTCCGGCGTCGAGACTCTGAAGCTGCTATCGCACTACCGTGCGGTGCTAGCTGACGACGACGTTTTCATGGAAGAAATGTCGTGTGCAATCACCCGTTCTTGCCAATCAAGCTTGGTTTGTATTTTAGGCGAGAAAAATTCGTAGTGGCAGCACCAGACTAGCTGTGAGATCCGCCTATCGCGCCGAGCAGAAGACTCCATTTGCCGGACAACCCGCAGGACACCAGGCACCAGCTATGCCTAGGAAGATGCAAGGAACGTACGCGTCATCCGACATCCGTTCTGCCTCGACCCAAGAAGAAAAACAAAGGGCCAACACAAGCTGCAGAAGCACAGAATCTTATTACAGGTCTGCGTGTTGTTTAGCATAAGCAATCGCGCCTCATCTCATCTCCCGTTAATTAATTCTTTTGGGCAAATGGTTGTTTGTTAATTCGGTCACGTACAATTCGGCAAAACCAAGACCAGGAATGATTCTTTGTTGTTATTATGATGGGGATCCGGTCTTGATGGATCCACTGACGGTGACCTTACTGACGGTGTGGTTATGGATGAGAGCGCAGTGATACTATCATTATCACTTGATGTTTCTGCCTAATTTTGAAGCTCCACCCGGTCAACTCAACAATCTTTAGTGGCTGGGTAGGGGTGCTATTGTGATCTTGTCAACGACGAGACGTTTTCATGCACGGGGCAGCATATTCATTCCTTTCTCCAGCTTTCGTTAAAAATGGGGAAATGAGTTCTCCTTTCATTTTTTTCTGTTAAGGTCAAGCCTCAAGAAAACTTGCCTTATCTTATGACAGCTGAAGCAGAGAGCAGCTTCGCCTCCCTATTTTGTCCGATGGGCAAGGAGCTCCCCCTCTCCTAAGGTGTTCGATCATGTAACTTTTCTTTAAATTTGTATGAAATTAAATATGCTGGTACAAATAAAGTCTGAATTTAAATTTGAACTTGTACAGATTTCGTAAGATCTTATCAATGACGAGACGTTTTCCATAATTCATTTGCTTCTCCACCTTTCGTTAAAAATTGGGAAAGGAGTTTTCTATAACTTTTGTTAAAGTCAGGCCTTAAGAACATCGGTCAACTTAGAGCATCTTCACCACGCTTCCAATAGGGAGCCACATTGGTTTATTAAGGTTCTGATTTAAAAAAAAAAAGCTTTCATCAGCGTCCCCAATACAATAGCGGTGCACAGGTCCTATTGGGAGCGCCGGCTATAAACTCCAGCTCAACGCATAGGTGACACATCTAGCTGCAATGAGAACCCCATCCAAAAGATTCTCCTATCTCCTGTTTTTATGTCCCCATAGCCATGCATGGCCTGCTGCTGGCGCACCTGTTGGGCTTAACCATTGTGTTGTGCGGCTCCCAATAGCACATAGCCTGTTGACGCACATGTTGGGCTTAACCATTGTGTTGCGCGACTCCCAATAGCACAAAGCCTGCTGCCGACGTGTCTCATAGGTTGTTGCTGCCACGCATGCCGATGATTTTGTTAAGCTTCATGCACTAGCCACTTGAACCAAAAGTCCGAACTAATGGAAAGGGCTAGGCAATCTACTTGTACACGTTAACAAATTTTATGGGGGCTGTTAGCGGAGATGCTCTTATGATAACTGAAGCAGAGAGGAGCTCCGTCCCTGTCTTGTCTGACGGCCAAGGAGCTCCCCTGCTCCTATATGTCCTTAGAATCCAACATAGAGCTTCTTCTTTTGTGTGTATGAAATTGAATATGGTGGTATAAATAATTCTGAATTTAAATTTTAACTATGACATTTGAAGTTCTTTTTGTTGTCGTTGAATTTATATATGCTCCAATATTTGTCTTTAAATTTATGGTTGTTGTAAAATGGAATGAGAATGGAAAACAAAGATTTGGACAAATGGGGTGGGCAATTACCCATTAGATAACATGTTATTTTGTCAACCTCAAGCGAGGTTCGGACATCTTTCAAATAGGAAAATGAGATATCCAGTTGAGAGCTCACCATTGGAGATATCCTTGGTGTTGCTTACATAATTGGGCCCAGCAAGAAACACCTATTGTGCTCACAATTTTCTCCTGAATAATGGATGCTCAAATATGTTCAAATTTCCACAAGTTACTCATGACATTAAGATCCATGTTCTACAAAAGACATTTATCTCAGAAAGGAATTCCTATTATGTTTACAGAAATACTAACCGAATATTGGATGCTCAGATTGAGCTCAAATATTCTCTCTCTTTACTAGACCGTCAGCACATAATGGTTTATTTTCAGTAATTTTCTTATTTTTTCCGTGACTTTGTTTTTTTTGGCATATTTGACACAAAAGGGCTAATCTGTGTAGATTCATGTATGTTTGCTGTTTGGTGTTTTGTTTTGTTATTGCAACCTAGTAGGCGTCTGTTTCTGCAATTTACTCTTTGCTACTCCCTCTGTTTCATACATGTTGTTGCGGTTTTATCTCAAATTTGAACGCATAACTTCAACAAAAGTTTAAAATAAGAATATAAGCGATAAAAACTCAAGAAGCTATCAGAGCACGCCTTAAGGTGATGTTGGAGGTCCAAACAAAGGGAGTCGTTAAGTTATTGTTAATTTGTCACTGGTGAAAGTTTTAGAGGACAAATTACATACTTTGGGTTTCGCAAGTAGTATATACTGACACAAGGAAACAACCTGGCTTAGCTAAAATAGTACTGCACCGCACATACCGTGTGACAGGCCAAAGGCGGTTTGCGCATGCCGTGTGACGAGCTGGAAAAGATGGTTACACTGTCTTCCTCTAAACCAGCTCAAGCAGGAAGCCGCGCGCGCGGAATTCCAATGGGCTTTTTTCCGCCGATCGGATCCAGACCTAGAAAATGCATGGTCGCCATTAGCTGGTCGAGATTATTTATTCATCAGCAACAGAGAATCTTACGGTACAGCTGCCCTGTCCACATATAAGCAATCGCGCCTCGTCGGCTGTTGCTGATTTGGTCACGTATAATTCTGCAAACGAACTAGAAATGTTATTGGTGATGATCGATCCAGTCTTGATGGTGGTTATGGATGAAGCATGCAGTGAGACTGATCCAGTCTTGGCCGTGATTATCACTTGAGTGAGCACCGGTATCAGGCTATCGTTATCACTTGATGTTTCTGTCTATCTCTGAAACTCAGCCAGGTCAACCCAACAATCATTTAGTAGGCGGGGGTGCCTCTTGTGAACATGTCAACAGTGAGACGTTTTCCTGTACAGGACAGCACCTTTGATTTCAGTCTGCACTTTTCGTTTTAAAAGTAGTTTTTCTTAATTTTTGTTAAGGTCAAAGCCTCAGGAACACTAATATTCTGAGTGCTGAAGAAGACTCTAAGCAGATCATGTTGACATGTCAGGTCAGCACAGAGAAGGCATAGACGAACGAGCCGCGGTTCTTTCGTTAACAAACAGACTGGATAGACAGAGGAATTTACATCAGAGGGGCTACCAAAGGATCACAAGCTTAGCTGCATTAACCAGTTTGCGTACCTTAAAACTAAACCAAATGCAATCAACTTACGCGAGCAATCTCCATGCAGAAAGAAAACTACTGGTCAATCCGCATGCGTGCAAGGTCCATCCGTCGAGGGTTCAAGGGCCCCTGTGCTTCCGGAAGCACGAGAGGCAACCGAGACCTCCCGGCTGGTCCACGGGGATCATGCCCCCGCCCTTGGACGTGTCGATCGCCTCCAGCATGGACACCACCTCGGCCATCTCAGGCCGCTTGTCGGGGTTCGCGTCCCAGCAGCGCTTCATCACGTTGGCGAAGGAGCTTGGGCAGCAGCGCGGGATCTCTGGCCTCAGGTTCTGGGAATTAGAGATTGCAATATCAGGTGTCCGCTAGTTCAGAAGTCAGCCGATAAACATGCAGGGTGGAATTGCAGATTTGTACCTGTCGAACAACAGCAGATGTGACCTCCGAGAAGCTCAAGTCTGCGTACGGCATATCGCAGCAGTATACCTCCCACAAACAGATCCCGTAGCTATAGACATCGCATTTCCTGTTGTAAGGGTTGCCATTGAGAACCTGCACATCAGGGGGCGATAAGGCATATAACATGTAGCATACGCAGGGGACTGTTTGATGCGGAAATGTCAAATTGTAAGAGAACAAAGCAAGACCATCACCGTCCGATATAAAGATACAGTACCTCAGGTGCCATGTAACCCAAGGTGCCTGTTTCGCCTGTCATGTCGCTGGGATTTGCAGCCTCATGGCGAGCAACACCAAAATCCGCAATCTTTACGGTTCTTGTTTTGTCGAGAAGCATATTTTCAGTCTTCACGTCGCGATGCACAATTTTCTTCGAGTGAAGATAACTTAATCTGTCAAAGATTTAGATGTCAGTATTCCTCCAATCAGTGAGAACTTTGGTAGCTACTGGGAGTCAAAATTTATATTGCACGAGTGATGAGAATGCAGTAAACTACTTACCCCCTGGCAAGGTCAAGAGCTATTTGAACCACAACTTTAAAAGCTAACTTCCTTCTCCTGTTCTTGATCAGAAATGTTTTCAGTGCACCTCCAGCAAGGTACTCCACAATAACACAGCAGACATTACTTGGCATGCCAATATTTCCATTTTCTGTCTGAATATTCAGATCCCTAGCACCCATTATAGCCCCTATAAACTGTACAGGAAAATCGAAGATGTTCTCAGGCCAACTTTTCATGTTTGATAATATGGTACTTCGTACAAAGAAATACATTTCAAGTATCTTAATAATACAGAAATGATGATAACAGAGCTTCAATTCGTATGTAGCAATTACACACAAAAAAGGTGCACAACAGCATGACAACTGACAAGTAAGATGTGAAAATACTGGTGTATGTGAACACTTCATTCTTTTACAGAAGTTAATAGTTTGCCTGCTTTGACAATAATATATTGCAAACAATTAAGTGCACGGTAATAGGGCTGATATGGTAGTTGCATATACAGGACTAACTAACAGCTGATGGATTTGTTAGAGGAAACTAATGTTACAATACGGGGCCAGTTAACAACATTGTTGCTGTACATCATTTAGACAGTACGTATCATCAATCATAATAAGTTGCAGCATTGGAGATTCATTTCATTTTATCATCAGTAAATGCATCAAATGTTGCACGCCAAAACAGCAGAGCAGATTAACCAAATACATTTGAAGGAGGCACAAAAACTTGTGGAGCCAAATAGTACCTTAGTTACATTTGGATGGTCAAGCTTGTGCCAGACGGAGACTTCTTGTGAAAACGATGCTCTTACAGCCGTTATTTCTTGTTCTGACCTATGACCATCCTCTCCCCAATCAAGTAATTTCACTGAAACATAATCAGTGTTAATTAACCTTCGTCGATGTTTAAAAATGACAGTTGTAGTAAAAGGTTTCCACTATTCCATATCCGTAGCAAGCTATTGTCGTAAACTTGGGAATTAAGAATCGATGTGAAAGGCTGGTGCCAGCCTTGAGAGGGAGACAGCAAGAGGACGGACAGGGTTATTATTTGGTACAGAAAATTTGTATTTCCTGTCCTAGGATACTACCTAGTGCCCTGTTTGGGCTAATGGAGTAATGAGATAGCATTGTGTGGTATTGAAGTGCTTGTCTCGCAGGACAACACAAGCAAATTTTTTCAAGCTTACATAGTCCAGATTTTTGCACGGGTGTTGAATTGATTTGTTTTGCTGATAAAGAACATCTTGGGGATTGCAAAATGAACAAACCCAAGTCAGGATCAGAGAGAAATAGGCGGACGCTTGGTGACAAGCCTATCTGGCACGAGTCATCCAGCAACAGGCTGCACAGCTCTATGATAACAATTCTGTAACGACTTGCTAATCGACTGTAATAAAATGCTTTCGTCAATACTCAGTAGATGATTCAAACATGAAGGGACTACTCTTTTGGAAATGCTTTTGCCATGCCTGCAAACCGTGCATGCAGAGCAGCAGCTCCTTAACAAACTAGTAATCGGCTACAGCGGCAGGCTCCGGTCAGTACCCGGTAGATGATTCAGCGTGAAGGGGATTATAATTTATCGTTCATGCTGTTGCCATGCCACGCAATCGCATCCGTGGATAAACTCAATCCGGTGACAACCGAAAAACACAAAAAGCTTCTTCTAGACTTCATGGTGTCAAGATGTTGACGCTAACCGGCGAAGCAAACTTAAGTTTCGTTGCATCCAGAAGCCGCTGGATCCCTGTCGCCGTTGGCTTTAGCTCCCACCTCCCAAGCATCACAGGAATAAGGCCCGTGGTTCACATGAGCGATGCCAACTTGCGATGTCACGGGGAGTCACCCGTGGACAGGGTACGGCGGCCGCCAGAAAAGGGCGGCGGTATCGGCTGCCCGCGACTTGCCAAAAGGGGAAATAAAGCAGCCGACGGGTGCGGCACCCGTCCGTCGGCAACCGGCCAGCCGGCCGGCGCCGGCGCGGACATTCCGTCGAACAGGGTGCGGGCGTTCGGCCGGAGCGCGCGAAGACACCGCCGGCTCGTCACTCGCTGTAACTAGCGGCGACCGGCAAGCGTGGCGGCAGTGAACGGGGGGCTGGACTGGGCTGGACTGGAGGGGAGGGGTTCGAGTGAGTGAGTTGAGGGAAAGGGAATGGGGCGGTGGCACGGACCGGCGACGTCGATGCCGTCGTAGACGCCGCGGTGGACGGTGCCGAAGGTGCCTCGCGCGATGACGGCGCGGACGACGAGCCTGGCGGGGTCGGCCTCCCAGGCCTCCCTCCGCTTTGGGGGCTCCTGCTCCCCGCGCGGCTGCGGCGGCTTGTCCATGGTCCATGCGCGCGCGAGGTGGCGCTCGAGCTGCTCGTCCAGGGTCTTGAGGTCGATCTGGTCCGCCCGCACGAACCCGCCGCCGCCGTCATCCTTCATGTTCCGCTTCGCTCAGCTCAGACCTCAGAGCTCAGAGGGTTGGCGAATCTGGCGCGCGAAGCAGCTGCTGCTGAGTGAGTGTGGTGTGTGTGTGGGTGGCGCGGCTGGGAGGCTAGGTGGAGGTGGAGGATGGAGCAGATGCACATGGGGTGCCGCCGAATGGCGATGGCGGAGGCAAGGAGAGGGGTGTCGTGTCGCGCGGTGGGGGCCCGGCGGCGCGTGCTGGATTTGCTTTCATCCAGGGGTTTGGGTTTTATCTGCTATAGCATCTCAGCAGAGCCCGTAAAAGTGTAAACTTAAAAATTTTGAGTTTAGTCTTTGGAAAACGTGTTTACAGGTCGTAAAACGGCTTACGCAGAACAGAGCATGTAAATTGAAACTGAAACTGAAAAACAGAATATTCGGAAAATCGTCATCTCCTTCACAGGACTGTCCGCGCAGCTACCTAGATCTTCCCACGCAGGCCGCCGCCCGCGCCCCTGGCTGCAGCCGCGAGCTTGAGGGTCAGGCGAGGACGGGAGGAGTCGATGGGGCGCAGGTCCTGACGGCGCGATCGTGGTTGGTGCTGCCGCTTGGCCTAGTGCTCTACAGCTCTAGAGTGATGCTGCTGCTGCACGTTGTTGCTGCTTGGCCGCGCGCATGCCGCTGCTAGCTGTCGTTGTTTTGCCCGCGCATGCCGCTGCTAGCTGATGCTGCTTGGCCGCGCCTGCCTTCCACCGCGTTGCGCCATGGCCTGCCGTGTCCGCCCGCCGCACGCCCCGCCTGCAGCCATGAGCTTGATCGGCACTGCACAATTTTAGCAAAGCAACCAGAAATCGGCGGATGGAGGCGGTTGTACGGATGGCGGCGTTGGAGGACCGGTGAGAAATCCGTTCAGTTTTGGACCTGTAAACCGCCCTTCGTTCTGAAATTTTTCGGACCCCTGAAAAAGTTTTTCGGGTCGAACAGCGAGTTCAGTATCTGTTCTGCGCCACTTTCGACCGACCCGAACCCATAAATCTGCCGGAAAAATACGGTTCCGACGTTATTTACGGGCTCCGTTAGAGATGCTCTTAGAGCGCCCCCCACAGCAGCCCCGATAGCATTTTGGGAGCTGGCAACGAAAGTAAACACGCACCGGTGCGTTTTAGAAGGTGCCAGCTAGTTTTCCAGCCCAATAAAAGCGCCAGCAACCTTGGCACCCGTGTCGGTCCATTGGTGAAGGGCGTGAATCGAGCGTGTCGACGCCGCTTGGCACGTCGGTTTTAGCGGGTGGGGCTGCCTTGGCAGCGAGAGGACGCGGCGGTTCGCGTTGGAAAGGACGCGGGAAGGTTGGCCGTCGGCGTTAATGACCTCCCGCGCGGAAACTGAAGCGGCGACGAGGAACGCGGCGTAGATGCAACGCAGAAGCTGAGGCGTGGGTAGTTGGCACCCCTATTTAGTACGTACACCGCACGCCGCCCGCGGCACCCTAACCACCACTGCAACTGGTGTACTACCATTTACTGTTATAAATTTGTTTTTTTATATTTCTTAAAATACAACGGAATTTTTAACGGGACTTGTTTGCATACATCCGTACTGTATATATGTATCTATATAGTTAACATCATAATTTTTAGAGATATCGAAGTGTGAGGTTTTAGAAATTTCAAAAATCTGAAAATGCATGGAACACTAGTGCCCATGTGTCAAAGATATTTTCCCTGGAGTTAGAGCACATAGGTAAAATATGGCAGTTTTAGCACATCTTTTTTTAAAAGTTTTAGGACATGCACACCGAACGTGTCTATTTTAGTCCATTCGGGCTGACCCGTGGAAATGGAGCCTTTCCCTCTCTTGATCTGTTCTCCTCGCTTCGGTGTCTCTGCTCCGCCCTCTTCGTGCAAGACATCCGCCCCTAGATGGCCACCCCTTCCAAAGCCGACGGAAGAACACTCTTCAACGAGTTCTTTCTCCCCGTGCACCCACTTCCCTCCATGTGGCCGGGGTCTCCCGCTCCTATCCCCGGCTTCACGAAAAGCAGTATTGCTCGTCGTTCGAGGAAAAGACGGGAGAAGAGAGAAGAAACTATCGAATTGGTAATTCTAATAGTAGAAATTTTGGGGTATCGTGCGATTTAGTGGAAAAGTAAAACGGCTAAAAGTGACGGTGCGCAATGGAAACCATTTTTTTTTTCATTATTATTAGATGTAGATATAGATATGTTGGAGAACTATCTACCGATTTATTTCAAACGAAAAGTGGCTATGCAGAGAAGATGTCAAACTAAGGTTTAAGGAAAAAAAATACAACTAAGGTTAATTTCACGGCAAAATATACGGTAAGGCAGTCACTTCTTTTTGGCAAGTTGTTGTTCGGCATTGACCTAGGGTTTATGAAATCTAGAGTTGTGAAAACTGGGACACGACTTGGGTAGGATCTACCATTACATAGGATCTGTGAGATCAATTTTTTTGAAAATACAAAACATGTTTAAATATGCTCAGACAAATTGACAATACACGTCTATATGTTATATGTGCAACCTTAAAAAATTGCTGCTTCAAATTCAACCTACACTTAGAGACCAAAAAAGATAAATTTAGGTGTGAATAGTGTGGAATGTTGTTCACCCAAGGATGATACTATTCACATTACAATTTATCTTTTTGTTTCTCTAACTATAAGTCGAATTTGAAGCAAAAAAAATTTGGACTTGTAGAAATAGCCTGTAGGTATTTTGTATAAACGTTTCATATTTTTTTCCAAAATTTCTAAATACAATTTTTACGTGTTGATCCTAGGATCTCACCTAAAGTAGAGATCCTATACAAGTATCCCCCTTGAAAACTGTGATCGACGAGGTACCTTTTTGGTGCCTAGCAGGTGGCAGCCTGGTGACGGGAAGGTTCACTGGTCTTGTTGTTTTCCACTGCGCCATATTTATGCTACCCTCGAGTCAAATGTTCTCTAATTACTCCTATATCTGTTCTGTAATTTTATCCTAAATTTAGATATACATATATCTATATATAAAATATGTCTAGCTACATTTAAAATTACCACAAGAATCATAGAATGGAGGGAGAGTAATTTTTAGTCGATATGCAATATATGAGACATGGAAGGGCCGGCTGTGGCCGGCTAGGGTAAACACTAATTAAGAGAGGGAACACACAACGTGATCTTATAACGTAAGTCGTTTTTGAACATGTGCTTATGGGCCCATGTACAGTGTTGGCTCGATCGATCTCTCCTAGCTCTGCCCACGGGTTTGGATTTTTTTCCTGTGAACCTTGGCCGACAATGACTATCATGTGAGTCCAAACAATTGGGCAAAACTACGGCGTTGGTTTGGACTCACTACGGGAGAGCTCCAGTGTCCCGACGGCTGCCAGCCGTCGGCACAGCACAGATGGCCGTCGGCACAGGCTGTGCCGACGGTGACCGTCGGCATAGCATCGTCGGCATAGTTACGGTCGGGGACTGCCCGATCACCGTCGGCACTGGACTGGCCGTCGGCGTAGATTGTTGTGCCGACGGTATAACCGTCGGCATAGTATTTCAAAATTTTCAAATTATTTGATGAAAAAATATTCAAATTATGTTTTTTGAACAAAAAATATTTTTTTTTATTTTTTTTTCAGTTTTCTTCTTATTATTTTTAACTTGTTAATCTTTCACAATCACACTTAGTACACCTAATCTTAGGTCAAATTACACTTGTAGTCAAACTTCCCGCTTGGTCACCCATCCTCACACTACTCCCACCCTAGCACGCTTAACTTCTTGGTTCTATTCGGATGAGCTTCCATGAAAGAAATGACACCTTGTTGTTAATACTACCATATCAATCATATTAACCCTTTGGCCGTGATGCCACACCTCTATATTTTTGAATTCTAATCAATTACTTAAGTAAACAACATGAATATATATATATATATAATAATGTAGAATTTGAAAAAACAATTAAATAATTTTATTTTTTTGTCTTTTTATTTAATATGAAATAATTAATATCGGTAAATGTGAATTTGGCAAATAATATGTCTAAATTGATCAGAAAAATGAGAGGAATACAAATATGACATCCATATCATATTTTGAATCTACAAAGTTAATTTACCCAAAAATCATGAGCATTAGATCAAGTACCTCTAGTTTAAATCTAGTTGACTTCATTGAAAATGAGGTGGGAAACGGCCTCGGCATGGCATAGTTTGCCGAAATGAGGTCATATTTGGCACGTGTGTGGGCCCTAGGATGGGAAGCAAGACCCCAGGTGCGGATTTCTAATCCGACCCACGGGCGACCATCTTTTCATTTTTAGCGTGCCCAAATGGTTTTTATTTGTGAAGCTGCTACATGGGGCACATTTTAGTATGACGAGAAACCTCCGTGCGATGATAGTAGACCACCTATGCACCACCTATCAAATGTCATGTGCATGCGTTAGCTTTTTAGGAAACCATGCGGCTTCTGGCGGTGTCCCGCCGAATCCACTGGAAACTGACCGGATTTGAACTAGGGCTCACCTATCCGTCGCTCCAGAAATTCCGGAAAAATGTTTTTAGTTCTACAACGCATCATTATATGTGCTAATTTTTTTCCGTTTAGTTTGTTCGCGAATGGGTGCACCCGCACGTCCGGTACGGCGATACCGCATGTCCCGGGGGGCCTGTTTTGGCCAGATGGCAGTTTGAACGAAGTCAAAAAATCCCACTGAGCCACATGGCGTCATTTTATATGCTATAGTAACTATTCCGTTTGTCAAAACTAGGATATGACAATTATTTTGAAAAACCCTACACGAAAAGGGCTATCACCTCCGGAGTTCTATGGATTTTAGGGGAAATGAGGTGGGAAACGGCCTCGGCATGGCATAGTTTGCCGAAACGAGGTCATATTTGGCACGTGAGTGGGCTCTAGGATGGAAAGCAAGACCACGGGTGCGGATTTCTAATCCGACCCACGGGCGACCATCTTTTCATTTTTAGCGTGCCCAAACGGTTTTTATTTGTGAAGCAGCTACATGGGGCGCATTTTAGTATGACGAGAAACCTCCGTGCGATGATAGTAGACCACCTATGCACCACCTATCAAATGTCATGTGCATGCGTTAGCTTTTTGGGAAACCATGCGGCTTTCGGCGGTGTCCCGCCGAATCCGCTGGAAACTGACCGGATTTGAACTAGGGCTCAACTATCCGTCGCTCCAGAAATTCCGGAAAAAATGTTTTTAGTTCTACAACGCATCATTATATGTGCTAATTTTTGTCCGTTTAGTTTGTTCGCGAATGGGTGCACCCGCACGCCCGATACGGCGATACCGCATGTCCCGGGGGGCCTGTTTTGGCAAGATGGCAGTATGAACGAAGTCAAAAAAATCCCACGGAGCCGCGTGGCGTCATTTTTTATGTCATAGTAACTATTTCGTTTGTCAAAACTAGGATATGGCAATTATTTTTAAAAACCCTTCACGAAAAGGGCTATCACCTCCGGAGTTCTATGGATTTTAGGGGAAATGAGGTGGGAAACGGCCTCGGCATGGCATAGTTTGCCGAAACGAGGTCGTATTTGGCACGTGAGTGGGTCCTAGGATGGGAAGCAAGACCACGGGTGCGGATTTCTAATCCGACCCACGGGCGACCAACTTTTCATTTTTAGCGTGCCCAAACGGTTTTTATTTGTGAAGCAGGTACATGGGGCGCATTTTAGTATGACGAGAAACCTCCGTGCGATGATAGTAGACCACCTATGCACCACCTATCAAATGTCATGTGCATGCGTTAGCTTTTTGGAAACCATGCGGCTTTCGGCGGTGTCCGCCGAATCCGTCGAAGCTGACCGGATTTGAACTAGGGCTCAACTATCCGTCGCTCCGAAATTCCGGAAAAAATGTTTTTAGTTCTACAACACATCATTATATGTGCTAATTTTTGTCCGTTTGGTTTGTTCGCGAATGGGTGCACCCGCACGCCGATACGGCGATACCGCATGTCCCGGGGGGCCTGTTTTGGCCAGATGGTAGTATGAACGAAGTCAAAAAATCCCACGGAGCCGCGTGACGTCATTTTTTATGTCATAGTAACTATTCCGTTTGTCAAAACTAGGATATGGCAATTATTTTGAAAAACCCTTCACGAAAAGAGCTATCACGTCCGGAGTTCTATGGATTTTAGGGGAAATGAGGTGGGAAACGGTCTCGGCATGGCATAGTTTGCCGAAACGAGGTCATATTTGGCACGTGTGTGGGCCCTAGGATGGTAAGCAATACCCCGGACACGGATTTCTAATCCGACCCACGAGCAACCATTTTTTCATTTTTGGCGTGTGTGAAAGCCATGAAACCTCGAACATTATAGCTCATTTCTAAGAAAATTATTTAGGTATTTGAAATATTCCATTTTTGATATTTTTCTATGATAGATCTTGTTTTTATGCAAAATTTGATATATTATACTTATTTATCTCAGTTAGAATGATTTAGTTATGCTTTTTTGAAGACTGCCGTGGAGAAATAGGAAAAAGCTATGCCGACGGTATAACCGTCGGCACAGGTCTGTAGTGGAAAAAAAATTAAAAAAAATGTTGTGCCGACGGCCGGATCGGTCTGTGCCGACGGCCGGAACCGTGCGCGACGGTAGCCGTCGGCACATCCAGCCTGTACCGACGGCCAATTTAACGCCGACGGCCATCCTTGTCGCCGCGCTCCGGAGGCTCCTGTGCCGACGGCCCCGACATTTGGCCGTCGGCACATCGCCTAGCCGTCGGCGTACGGCAATTCTCCCGTTGTGACTCTGGACTTTCTCCATACGGCCTACGTGTGTTGTAGTAGGAAAAATGTCCTGTGGAAGTGTAGGAGAGGGACTTGGCCCGTGCAGCTCGGCATCTCCCTTTGACTTGTGCCGGAATGTTTTCGTCGCCACCTCGAGCCTGACATGTGCTTGCTACTGCTTCCTTGTTCATATTTAGAAGGGCCCTTGTTGATTATTGGTTCAGTGTATATCTAGCCTGGTTGTCCACTGGTTCAGTGTGCTGTGCCCATTTTCAGTAAAGAAAAAGGGTTTGATGTGCCCATTTTCAATACAAAAACGTGGTGTGGTAGAGCTTGTTTTACTTGATATTCCCTCCTTATATATCTTGTGCCTCAACTGATGTGGAACGAAGCTGGATTGATCTATGTTAGGTCTGCCCACGGGTTTGCTGCAAACCTTGGGCGGCACCGATTATAGTTTTTCCGTCTTAAAAAGGAAATCGCTGATTTGTATCTAGATACATCTAGATTTAGATAAATCCGCAACGTTTTTTTCAAGACAACGTATATAGTACGTTTTAGCTACATCTCCTTATGGTCCAGCACGGTGCATGCGCATATTTGTCCCCATTTAGAAAACTATGCTTGGACTTTGGATTTTCCTCCATGTGACATCATGACATGTCTAGGCGAGACTTGCCACTGCAGGTCGGCATCTCGGTTTGACTTGTGCCGGTATGTTCCGTCGTCACGTCAAGGCTGAAAGGTACATCTATCTAGATACGACGAGCAGCTTCCCTAGTTGACTGCTGGTTCAGTGTGCTGTGCCTCCATCCCGAGGGCACCGCTAAACAATTGGCCAGATATTAGTATAGACTAGGCCGCGTTAAACAACGTACGTGGGCAGGGTATTGTTTACGAGCACATGCATGCTCAAAGGATAAAGATCAACAACCAAAGGAACACGTTGCTCCTTGATGGAACAAAATGTGATATGACCTGTCCCATTTGGATTTCCCGAGGTGCCGTGCCACGGTTCCATCTTCCATATGGTTATCCAGTGCAGATACGATCGAGAGTGACATCATCCACAAAAGCAAAACCTAGAGCTAGTTACACGAAATGCATCTTTCTATTTCGCTGTCATATCCTAGTCCATCGAACTGGCGTACGTATTTCATGGCACGCTTTCACCAATGCAGACAATCTCTGAAACAAAATCTCTACAATGCTTTCTACGGAAAATAACTACGCTCCCGTGAATCTCAAACCGGTCTGAGATCTACAAGGCTTTTTCTCTGACGAACTTGCTGAAGGTACTTCTACGACTACTGAGAGGTCAAGCCTGGATCTAGAGTATCTTGCCGATAGGCCTCATCTCCGCAGGCAGATGGTCGAAGTTGCCCGAATCCACGTCCGCCTGGAACATGGGCCGCTCCCCGTACTGAAACATGACGGCCGGCGCCAGGTGCTGCTTGTTTGGCGTCAGCATCACGTAGTTCGCATCGGCCTTCTCGTAACTGCATTTTCATCGAGATTCATGGAGGAAGTATTCTCAGTGATTGATGCCGAGATTACTAGTAGTGATAATAACAAGCTGCCCGAAGGCTTGATTAGAAACGTAATCCGGCAGAGAAAAGTACCTGGCCTTCCTGAGATCCTCGACGCGGATTCCAAAGCCGTACGACGTCGTCCCCTTCGTATGATCATTCACAGCTGCAAACAGGATTGGAGCAGCAGGTGTCAGCTCAAAGTTATATCAAGTACACTGTCGGTAATTTGCAGCGCTCTTAGAGCTACGTTTAATTTTTAATGTTCAGTTTCTCTACTTCATCAGAATACATCGGTGTACAAAGATAACAACGGAATATGCATTGCAGATTTGGATGTTCGAAATACGAGTCTTCTGCTTTAGAAATGATGGGTTATTCACTCCTGTTTGTATGCAGAGGTTTATTAAGACAGGCTTGCGAACCTGTGACGCTAAGCGTAAAGGATGGTCTCCACCATGACTTGAATGCCAGAGCTACAGACGACTTGGAAGGACCTAGCTTTCCCTGTTGAGAAGAATAGAGCTATCGCCATCAGAAAAAAAAAACCTGAAGTTATGTAGACTTGTTTAAAGGCCTGACTGATGAATGGGTCTACTTGACCTTCAACATGAAGTTCTTATTAGCTTGCCAGCTTGCGGCTAACTGAAACAAGTTGTTGTTGGCACTCTCTGTTGGTTTATCCTTATCAATCCTAATGATAGTGTGAAAATGGAGCTAGTTAGCTGATTTCATGGAAAATCGAAGTTATGCCTCTTCCTCTGAGGCAGTAAGGCTTACCCTCCAGCCAACTCAAGCCCCAAATCTATGTAGTTTGTGATACCAACAACCTGATCATCTTCAAAAGGATTCTTCACCTGATAGATATACAAGCGGCATTAGACTCTCAACAGGCTTAGATACCATGACTGATATTAACACCAAAGCATGGTACAGTAAACCAGGAAATAAGAAGCAAACAAGTAGGTGAAAAGACGGAAAAAAAATATAATTCTTTCTAACGAAGTAATCACGAGAGTGGTTGGTCATAAAGCATTTTTTAGTGACACAGAAATAAAACATCAATTACCAACTGGATGGAACATCATCCATACGCATCGTGACATCTTCAGTTTCACTGGAAGCATGGTGTAGTTCAAATTCATTACTAAGCACATATCTTGGACATCCTTTTATCTCTTAACCAAAATTAGACTGACAATATCTACACTAGTGGGTAGGATGTTATTTTATTTATTGGTAACTGTATGCATGCTGTTTAAGCAACAGCATCCAAGTACCGCGGACAACTATGTTTCATTTCATATGAGCTTGCGGGCTTACCCTCCTCTTGCAAAAAAGGTATGCATTCTTCTGTATTCTAAGAGTTTTTGGAGCAAATTTCACATTCTTTTATTAATATGTATTTGTTTGACCACTAAACAGTACAATGAGTCCAATAGAACTGTCATGATCCACATACATCACCCACCTCCCCACCTCCCCTCTGCCACCCACATAATCGAGATATAAATATAAAAGAATAACAATAAATCTTTTCGAATCAGCAAATTAAAAAAATCAAAGAGAACTGTCCTTACCCTTCTTTGAACAACCAGGTGCTGATAGAATGATGCAATAAGCTGCACATCAAGGAAAAACAAAGATGTATTTCCCATGAGACTCAGTGAAGGCAAACAGTGTTAGAGATATCAAGGTTTTCTTTAACTAACAATCATTGATTATTTAAACAGAGAGGAAGAACAAATGTATCAACCAGCTGTTTCATGCCACGCTACTATGTGATTGATGGTAGTTCTTTGATATTAAAAAGAAACATGTATCATTAAGCAACATGTATTGTACTCCCTCCACTTCAAAATACTATCCAACTCTAACTATGATGTGCGCAACTCTTCACAATAATATTATTGAAATTTTCCCCCTTGGTGATATGCCACAGGGAGGTACTCACACTTATGTCAATCCCTGTGTCTAAACAGACAATTGCCCACATATATTCAGTTGAACATATCAACATATAATGATGTCCAACGATCAAGATGCTACTTAGAAAAATGACATCTATCCATTATATTGTCTTCTTTATAGTCCTATCAATATATGCTAGCAATTGCAAGCTAACTCTCCAACCAGAGAAACAGCAAAAACTACAACAAACCTGTTTATTTCTTGCAAGCTCTAGGGAACAGATGAATGAAGGGCTGAGAGGGCTTGTTGTGCCAACAGCATAACTGATTGCATAATTCCAGTTCTTCGGGTCCGTATATGGCATAGGATGTTGGTTTCCACCTGTTGCAGAATGAACATAAGAGCGCTATAAAATAAACTCATAAAAGTGGATATAAACAACTGAAATACTGAATATCCACATCTGATTTTCTACGTGCATGAAGAAGACAACCAACAGACATGAAAGTAGATACTGATTGTACAAGTCATCACATTACATAAATTTCATCAGTCAAATATTAGAACAAGGACAAAAATGTTAGAAACTAGAATAGGAACAGAACATATTCAGAATTGCAAAGTACACCATTTTAGTGATTCCGTGACAAAAGAAGCTACATGCTACAGAGCTTGATCCAAAAGTCCCATGCATCCTTCTGTGGTGAACAAAAGGAAGCAAATGCAAACCAACAGAAATGACAACTTAGGGGAAATATACATGCACCCATATACTAGCAAATTTTAATCCACGCAGAAGAAAATATGAGTAGCTGCTCAAGATGAAACCTAGTGCTGCAACTGTTAACCGTGCTCCTATGTTCCACTTCAAATAGAATCCCAAAACCACCATCAATTTCTAATGTTATGGTGATACATTATTTTTATTTTATATTCCTGCTTCTGAGGTGTTCGAATCTTGCAGGCTGATGAACAACCTCAATGATAGCAAGTTAAAATTATAGGGAATAACACTCACTAAGTGGCTTATATTGTGCTCCTGCAGTTAAACTTCCTTTTTTCGCAACCAACCATGCTCCATATGGCACCTCACCAGATGCTGCAAGCAAAAGTAATGTCAGCAAGTAATATTGTTTTTATTAGAACATCAGCAAATATTATAAGGAAAAGTGAACTTACTATAACCTTAACAAGATTGAATTCAAAACATATCAGATGACAATAATGCCGATTCCTTTATATGGATTCAAATTAAAATGGGTATCTATTTTGTTACATGTAATCTTCAAACACAGTTCTAAAAATTACATGAGAAATATGAATGATACATACCAGGCACTGGTACAAAGGACGCCCCAATTGATAGATTCTCTGAACCATACCTTACACCCAGGACACCATAGTCCTCAGAAGACACCCTGAAAAAAATAACTTCCTCACTGATGGTTTCCAAATTCTAATTATATCAACTGAAATTGATAATGAAAACGTCTAACATTGTATTTGGTAACATTTCTCGGCAAGTTCAACAAACGAACAAGTGGAAAGCTATGTAACAATGGCTTCCATGATTTGCAGCTGCAACAGATATATAGCTTACCTGTTTCCCATTAGCAAAGGGAGTGTCCAAAATGTACCAACGTGATACTCAGGGTAGTAACCACATGACCTCAGCTTCAACATGCTGGATAAACAAGTGTGAGCCAAAATATCGCCATCAATGGAATTTCCAAATTAAAGTAATAATTATAATTAATGCAGTAATGATATTATACATCCAAGTGTCCAACAATAAAGCACGTACGGGTCTGAAGTCGATGCAAGAAGTTCCACAAAGGTATGGGGATCATATAAATCTCTGAAAAACAGCAAATCGTTTCTTGTGTTAAAATGTACCAGACATTGCATAAACACGAAGCGCGGGTAAATTACGGAACAATTACTTCTGCCAGCGGAACAGAGCGTCTCCTTTTACTTCCGTTCCACTATTTGCACCGGCAGCTGCAGATACCTATAGTGATATTAAGGTACGCAAAGACTCCTCTTGCAGTAACTGGGTGTCAATCCACAAGATGTACTGCATATGAATAAAACCTCTTGACACTTCAACTGCACGACCTAGAACCATTCTACAAGTCAAGATTGAAGGGTTAACAACGGCTTTATAAACATGCACATCACCTGAAATATTTTTGTAGCACCAAGGTGGTATGAACTATGGTTGGCAATTTTAAATTTGTTACTTGTGCATAGCATAGATACCAGTGGGGATTGGTTAGCATCAAAAGGTAACATCCACATGGCATTACTATGTTATCATAACTGACAGAACAAGCCAAAACATGCTATTACCACGAAGTAACATAAAAGAACAGCTATATGAAGGTACCATCGAAGATCCTCTAATCCTCATAATGTATCATATCGTATCAAACTTAACAGATACAGTACTACTGAAAGAACCTGATGCAGCAGAATTTAAAAAAAAAACTGGTAACGGTATATCATGTTGTGCAGAGGATACGTTGGCGACCAAGTCGACGTGAGGATCCTCCAGCGGCTTGAGCATGAACCTGGAGGTCATGCTCCCCGCGTGGTCGAAGTAGTCCTCGAACAGACTGCGCAAGGGGAGCTTCCCGAACATCACCTCGTATGCCGGCACCGACATCCTGCATGCGTGGTCAATACAAAAAAGGAACCCGCTTCAGTATATCACAAGGAAGGACAGCAGTTTCTGCTTCCGTTGGCTCACATAGTCACACAAGTGCATTGATTTAGTATTATCACAAGGAAGGACGAAACTCGCTGCTTCCGTTGGCTCACATGGTAATACGTGTGCACTGCCACGGCAAGCTGTATGAACTGAAAATCACTAGTGCGCAGTGGGGCGTCGCTAATCACGATCATCTAATCTAATCGAGCAATTAGTAGCACGGAATTAATTAAGAAACCCTCGTCGCTGAATCGCATTGCGGAAATCGCGGCGTGCCTCGCTCCCGACTGGAGCGCAGATTCCGTTTGCGGGGATGAGGGAAGGGGAGGGCGGGGCGGCGGGGGGGACCTGGTGCGGGCGGCGATGGGCGGGTAGTCGAAGAGCGGCGGCACCAGCACCATCGGCGGCGGCGGCTCCGGCTTGCCCCAGAGGCTGCTCCACAGGACGCCCATCGGGGTTCGCGGCGGCGGCGGCGGCGGCGGCGGACCGGCGGTGATCTGTGCTTGAGGATCAACTTGGGGAAGAAGAACAACTCGTTACACTGCCCAGCTATTGCCTGTTGCTATTTGAAGGGCAGCATTGCATTTATTTATTTTTTATAGCCGTCAGCATACGTGGCTCTTAAGATGGATATGGTAAGCACTTAGGCAAATCGTCTTCATACTTGAGCATATTAAATTGATGTACTAATCAAGTTTTTTTTTAAAATCTGATGTAAAGAGCTAGGTTATACTACCTCCATTCCAAGGCTTAAGGCCTATATTTTTTTATAAAAAGTTAAATGAAATAAAATTTGACTAAATAAATCTGATATTTTGTAGGTACCATATGAAAAAATATTCTATTATCTATCTAATGATATTGATTTTGTACTTTTCATGTTAATAATTTTTGATAAAAATTTAGTTAAACTTAGCATAGTTTGACTTTCTAAAAAAATATAGGCCTTAAGCCTTGGGATGGAGGTAGTATATTTTAACATTTTTCTTTCTAAGCTGGACAAACGGGAATACCGTGGACACGAGATAGATAGGAGGCCACAACTATTTTTTATATTAAAAATTGTACCCTAGTTTGAATTTGAACTTCAAATCTCCTAGCTCCATGCTGTGTTAAATTGATGCACTAGCTACATTTTCTGGAAGTTTAAATTATTAAAAAAAACTAGGCTATACATTTTTACATGAAAAATAAAAAGTATTCGTAGGGTAAGATCATGCATCTCAAACTTTATATTTCGATAGGAGTACAATGGTACGACATACTACCTCCATCCCAAGGCTTAAGACCTATATTTTTTTAGAAAGTTAAACTATGGTAAGTTTGACTAAGTTTTTATCAAAAAATATTAACATGAATAGTATAAATCATAGATAGATAATGAAATATATTTTCATATGGTACCTACAAAATATCATATTTATTCATAAATTCTTCTAAAAGTTTGATTAAACTTTACTTCGTTTGACTTTCTGAAAAAATATACTAGGCATTAAGCTTTGGGATGGAGGTAGTACATGGCAGGGTATCAATCGGGTACCTGATCTTAACCTTTAGATCTATAGAACTCTATATTAGGTAGGATTAGATACTAACTAATCCTGTAAACTTACATACATGACAACGTACAAACACATTGTTTATCACCCTTCCTCATTTTCAGCAATATTGATAATGGCAGAGGCTTTGCTAGTATTACAATCTACATGATCTTTGGACGAGATGAACTTGATTTAATGTTGTTTCCGAGCTACCCTTTCTCTAATTAAGTGAAAATCAACTTCAATATATTTGGTGTGAGCATGAAAGACCCAATTTGTTGCGGGACATTTTTTTTGCCGTGAGACTTATTTCATCATGTGCTTTTCCATTGATTTGCCATGCCTTTTGTGTTCATCGTGAGCCCTATATGTCAACATGAAATTCCTTATAGCGCCCCGACAAAATGATCACGGCAAATCTTCAGGCACACGACAAAATCCAGATTTCATGTAGTGAGTGATTAACATCGTTGCATGAAGTCCATGGACAGGACAAAGGACATTCTTCTAGGTATCCAAAAATAATATTACAAGTTCTAGGAATAAAAAGCTACTCCATTTGACCCATATTACTTGTCGCACAAACGAGTGAATAACACTATATCTCTAGATATATACATGTGAATCAGCGATAAATAATTGAATTGGATGGAGTATATTTGTACGATGGTTTTGAACTAAGATTTACGCGATGAGTGCAACAACTTGCGGTTACAGTATTTTGTCAATAGGTTTCATCTCTGCTGGTAAATTATCAAATTCCTCGGCAACACGATCAAATTGGAACGTGCGCTTTGTCTTCTCCCCATCAAATCTCTCTTCAGTTTTTGTCAAGACTGTCCCGTCTGAATTGACTGTGTGGTAACTGCACACCATAGTTCATTAAGACATGGTAAGATACTCATATTCGTGTAGCATAAACATATATGGCTTTGGATGTGTAAACGGTGTGTTGCCAAATTTCCAACTATGACAATTAGATTCAAGAGTGTAGTCATATTTATAGGGCTATTGGAGACTAAATAACGAACCAGGGTTCCATGATCTCCCCGATACAGATTCCAAGTCCATATGATGTACCCTTCGAACGGTCATTTTCAGCTGCAAATGGGAAACATTGCCGAGAGTCGGTGAAAACTTGAACATAATATCATATAGAATTATATTGATAATATAATATCAAGTAACAGTTTTAACTACAATATAATATTCGTATTGCATTATCTATGTAATGGAATGTTAACTGCTTGATATCACAAATGATGTGGGGCTTAACACACCACACTTTTTATAATTATACTGGCCACTTTTGTTGTTGTTGATGTAATAAACATGGGTTGCATACATCGATGATCAGGGGATTCAATGTAAATAAGAAAGCACATCACTAAATATAAAAAGTAGCACTTACTATACATACCTTAAATTCCTAAAGATAATTAATCAGATTATAATGCTGAGACTTTCTAGATTTAAAATATTTTACCATCGTTGCTCAGATATTATTTGGAGAAAGTTGAGATTTTCAATGAGAAGGGCATAAACCAGAGCAGCTAGTACAGTCAATGACGAACATATGAAAATATATGGGTTTATGGTTCTTGGTTTAGGGTTAGAGCTTTCTATGTAGTAGCCTTTTTTCTAATAACTATGACAAAGTAATTTTTGCAAATGTAATTATACGTAGGAATTTATAGCATTGCAAACCTGTGACACTTAATCTGAAGTAGGGTGGAAGCTTGCACACCAAAGCTGCAGAATATTTGGACATACCTAACTTCCCCTGTTAAGAGAGTAATACTTATTATTCAGAAACAATCGTAATCCATTTAAATTTATAAATCTTGTGTCGATTGACTAGTCTTCAGTTTTGCACAACGATCATGATCCTTCTAAATTTATAAAATAATTACTATGTTTATAAATTTAATAGGAATTTTGGAACTAATGTCAATAGTTCATGACAAGATTGAGGATTACCTTTACTAGTAAGTACGAATTAGGTTGGAAACTTGCAGCTAACTGAAACAAGGATTTATCGGCACTATCTGCTGGTTTGTCTTTATCCACTCTAAAGATCACACAAAATGAAATTATGGTAAATTGAATGGATACAAAACAGAAAAATATACGTCCCTGGTTAAGGTTGATGCAACATACCTTGTCGCCAGCTCAAGCCCAAAATCAACGTAGCATAAGGCTCCTATAATATGATCATCGCCAAGATGGTCATTTTCCTAGTACACACATGGTGCAGATTCAATAAAAAAGTTGATATTACAAGAGCATTTTAATATTACTACTTGGTTAAATATGCTGACATATTTAAACATGCGATATTCAACTTCAATACGAGATATTTTGGCTCCTGAGGTTGCATCAACCTATTGTTTATCTCATACTATCACTCTGTCATCCCATGTTTGATAAGGCTAGCTATTCTTGGCATTGATCCAAAGTTAATTTTTTGTTCTGCTAGAATTACACACAATAATTATTAATGAATAAAAAAACCACAATAAAAATACAAAGATTAAGCATGCGTTGAGCACTGTTGATGCCTGTAAGTTAGATAAATATTTTTTTAGAATTAGGATATCTTCACTAGAAATTCGCTTCCCAAACAAATAATCAAATCCTTAACATTCAAGAATATCCATTTAGTAACTCTCGGGAACAACTATCTTAAATCTCGTGTAATAAAGGTAAATTATCTTCTAAGTCTCATGGAAGGTAACATTCAAATCGTTAACATTCAAGAATATCCATTTAGTAACTCTCATAATAAATATATTAAATATCATATTATAAAGGTAAAATATCTTGTAGGTCTCATGGGAGGTAACACTCTATGGATAACGGCTGAAATATATACAAATGTGTCCTTACCCTTCTTTGAAGAATATGGCGTTGATAGGCTGATGCAACCAGCTGCATATCAAGGAAAAGAATGTCAATGCATGAGAAATGATGAACATAAATTTTAATATATAGGATTGATAAAGGTGAAACGGTGTCAATATATGAAGGTTTCCCTTTGGCAAAAAAAAAAGAAACCTATACGAGTTGTTTCAGGGTGATAGATCATTAAATTATTTAGCTCTAAGTGGAAATCTGAGAATTTTACAAAGAAGCATGCATGGTGCACATGGTAAATTTTTAAACATATTTCCTAAATGACCGTCACATAACTGAATTAATAAATATTTTGAGAAATTTGAATACAACAATCTTGTATTACAATCCAATAGGATTAAATAAAACCTTCTTAATTCATAAAAATTCACTGCTAGAAACAAATTTTGTACGGTTATTAAGCTACTGTAAATTCCCACCACAATATTTTACCAAAATAACTAAGGGGTTGCAAGAGAACAACAAAAATCTTTCATATGGAATAATAAGGAATAGCAACAACAAACCTGCGCACTTCCAATAAGCTCTAGTGTACACATGAATGAATTACTGAGTGGGCTAGTTGAGCCTGTGCCATAGCTGATCGCACAATTCCAGTTCTTCAAGTCTGTATATGGCATATATTGCCTTCTTCCAGCTACTGAGCATTATATGAACAGAAAAAATATGGAGTTGGCACACAAATTAACTTTATACAACGACATAATACAAATATCTTCTACATGCAAATAAATACACCATCAATCTGCATTTATTTATGTGAAAGGCTCCAAATGTGGAAACTGAGGGTGCACCTGTACTTGGTTGCTTCCTAGTTCATTTGTAGTGTTCATTGGAAGTATTAAAATTGAAAGTAGGATTGCATATGTATGCATATTAGATATTGCTTTTAAATTTTACGCATAGTACCACTACAATTTAAGATTGGGACCTGACATGATAGTTCCTTTATTTTCACTTTAATAAAAAAGGAAATTGTACAATTATTAGGACTCTATTTGAAGAATTTTCCAAGAACACAAGTGTATGGTTATGTTCCTTTCCATGGTGAGTAAGATTCCCTACGCAACACCTAATAAAGTGATATACTGAAACAAAAGAATATTGTAGACCTACTTCGGAACGAAAGACACAAAAGTTATGGGGCTAATAAAAACCATCTATGATTATAACTGAAGGTTTAGAAACTCACCAAGTGGCTTATATTGTAGCCCTCCACTGAACCTTCCTTTTCTACCAACTAACCATGCACCATATGGTACTTCATCGGGCGCTGCATTTTAAATGTAATTAAGCATACGATAAGAAGACCAAATTCTAGAATATTATCAATTGAGAGAAAAATAAGTGAAATGATATAAAGTTGAGATTGATACTGCTCTAGTACATATTATTATAACTTTGTTACTAAATTCATTAGCTTTCAGTTATTAATAAGTATTTTTTTTTCCAAAAGGGAAAACCCCGTCCTAACTATAGTCAAGTATAAGTAGGTAGTCACTTACAAGGAAACGGAACAAACGACGCTCCAACTGATAAATTCTCTGAAGCATATCTTAAACCCATGACACCATAGTCCTTTGAACACGCCCTGCAAAACATAAAAAGGAATTAACTTTGTTCTCTTACACATTGTTAATTATGTGCCTTTTTTAAATAGAAAAATAAATAACGACTACATCTTATTTATATATACTGGGCAGTGGGATTGTTTCTTATAAGTAGTATCAAGATACAATTTAGTGGAAAGGTGTGTAACAGATATATGGATGACATGCAAGCGCAAACAAGAGCTGTATAGCCGACCTGTTTTCCATAAGCAGAGGGAACGTCCCAAATGCGCCGATACCGTACTTAGGATAGTAAGCACACGACCTCAGCTGCAACATACTGGATATTCAAGTAGTAAAGCGAAATCAGGATTATCTGCATATATACAATTTTTTAATATGATTGATTTGGACACCCAACAAGGAAGTGTGCGTACGATTTTGAGGACGACATAAGAAGGTCCACAAAGCTATGAGGATCATCCAAGTCCCTGCAAAATCCCAAAATCAAAGTCATTTTATGTTCATAGCGTGTAGTAAGTTAGTAACAAGGGGCAGAAGGAACGGAAGAAGAGAGAATGATTTCGTCGGGCCATCTAATCTTACCTCTGCCACCGCAGCAGAGCCTCCCCGCTATTGTTAGACATCTAGTGAAAATTCAGTTAAGAAATAATAATAGTAAACAACAACCTGATTTTCTTGCAAAACTCAGGAAAAAGCGAGCCAAACAGCTGAAGTGCGAGCCGAAACAAGAAGCGCGAGAATTCATCATGAGATACGGTGGCAATTAGCTTGAACGTTTGGATACGGTGGCGGTGATATGGAGGTGAGCTTCTCGCGGCGGATTTAGCAGGACCTGTGCGTCAACGTTCATCCCAGGCTGCCGAGGGTAGTAGTTGTCGAAGAGGCGGCGCAGCGAGAGCTTCCCGAACATGAGATCGTACGCCGGCACCGCCATCCTGCATCCGTACGTCCAGGCATATGATTATCGATCAGCTAGCGTGCTAGCTATATACAGTATATATAGATGGAAGTACGTCCAGCCGATGGATTGGAGCTCACCTGGTGCGGGCGGCGTCGGGAGGGAAGTCGAAGGGCTGCGGCACCAGAGTCATCGCCGGCGGCTTCGGTTTCGTCTTGCTCTGCGGGGCTCCCATCGATCCTCTGCTCTTCTCCCTCGATCTCGCTCGTGTCTCAGAACACCAGACAATGGAACCACCAAGATCGCAACTAATTAACAAACCTAGCTAGCTGGGTTTATTTTTCAAATCAAAATACGTATCTTCTACGGGGTACTTTTTTTTTCGTTAAGAGAGGAAGTTCTTTCTTGCTAACCAAGGCTAAGCCTACTCTAGCACCGCCGCCCGGCCCCAAACTCCCGTTCCCCACCTCTGGAAGTCCCAGTGCCAGTGCGTCACCCTGCTTCTCCGCGCGCCTCCATCATGGCCCTGGATCCAACACGAAAAAAGCTGCTGCACCCCGAGCGCCATGGCCCCTGGATCCAGCATGAGCGGCTCGTCGAGTGTCCGTCGGTGGCCTGCGATAACCAGGACCGTGGTGAAGGGCAGATACCTGATGAAGTTGCACGGAGGCGATGCGGTGCAAATGAATGGAATGTCAGTGAGCCTGCATGCCCATGTCCATATTTCCTACTGCTAAGGTTGCCGCTTGTGATTTTGCTGATGCTTCTTAAGCCTCCAGGTATCCCCTTGTGTAGCATAGTTTAAGAATTTAAGTCCATCTAAGTACAGCTCAGGTAATGCAGATGTGTTGCATTTGTGTGAATGCCAATTATAGTTCTGAAAACATGACCGACTTATTTGTGTGTCCCAATATAATTGTCCAAGTAATGATGAAGCGCCGTTAAATACATGGTTCTTAAGGGATTGTGCTACACATATGAACTGCTCAAAGTTGACAAGCAGGAATTTTATTAAGCTGGCTACTTTAGAGCATTTGTTGTTGAAGTGTTTCAGTATTATTTCTTAGATTGTTATGTGCTTGCAATTTGGAACTAATTTGGTAGCTGATACAAAATTAGAGTTGTGATTTTCAATGTATATAACAGTTGTGTGCAACGCAAGTAGCAGGATAATCATGAGCTGGCTATGTCCTATTGTGGTGTTCAGCGACTTCTGAGCCAGGTACAACATTGATTTCCCCCCTTCTTATCTAAGGAATGAATGAATCCTGCGCTCCAACGACTGATTGGTACAGACATGCTATACAATAGTGTCAGTAATGGTCGACACATATGGTTATTAAACTCTTCAGATTGTGTTAGATCCTCAAGGCTAGCTAATGATGTAAGAAAAACAATTTACATATTGCATTTCTAAGTACAAATGTATGATACAAACTGAATCATACTCTTCTTAGAAAGGAAGTTGCACGCCATGCAGCTTGGTTCGTGAAATATGAGAAATGGTTCATGCATGAAAAGAGGTACATGCAGCTAGGTATATTTGTTCTTTACTATTTAGTTTTGCTTATTTGATTATGGTAGGTCAAAATGACTAAAAGTTGGCGCACTTCTGTTGCCATTCACCTACACTAGCCATAGATTTAGGAACTAGACCAAAGAGAGAATTATGTTGCAGATTCTCGTCCATGTCTGTATATGCGGGATTTTGTTATTTATTCTTTCGTTGTTAGTTTCTTTCGAGCACATGAGACCAAAAATTACATGTGTTGGACGTTCACGTCATTTGTCCTCTTATGGAGTTTGGACGATAGACTGTGTCTGCATCTATCTCCAAAGCCATGATTTTCAATACTGCTCAAAGTTGGCAAGCATGCATTTTATTAAGATGTTTTTTTTTTTTGAACAGCGGAGCACCCCCGAAGGGGCCAGAACCTTTTCATTCCAGTAACAGAGGGAGTACAGAACTTACAAAGAACCCCATAAAATTTAGAAATTACATATGGATCCCTGGCATTTGTAGAAAAGATCCTACTGAAAAATCTAAGAAAGGAATCAAGTCCTTTTCTCTTCCCCTATGTGGAGATCGGAGATCAGCTCGCTGCAGCCATAGCTGGAGATGGGGACAGAACCACTTGCCTCCAGTATAACTAAGCCCTCAACGCCTAAACTCCAAAAGGGCCTCCTAGTGGAGGTTGAATTTTTGCCGAAAATCATGTCCGGCCTGATATGGCTCTCCATAGCCAAAGATTTCAGCTCCCAGAACTTGGTCGCTGAGGAAAAGCTCCATGATAATCTGGCTCCAGAACTCTGAACCCATCTAGTCACAACAGCTGCTTTGTCTACTTCGATCTGAATCACCACCATGGCGCCCAAGAAATCGAAGAAAAATAGAGATAGCAGATGGACTAGAAGAGTAGAGGCACGACAACACCACTTCAAAGAAATCAACCTGCCATAGATCCCAAAGTACCTGCCACGGATTTGGGGAGGAGGCAGGCGGAGAGGATAGTGGCGATGACGAGCCAGAGCAGACGCGTCCAGGCTCTGCATCTCATCCTACCACCTTGGAAGCATGTCTAAGATGCAGAAGCTAGACTCAATGGCCTTATTGTCGGAGATCCCTGGGATGTTCTTCTCCATCGACGGCAGCGCTCGCCACCAGCGCATGACGATGACGAAGCTCGGCCGCAGGACACACAAGATCTGGTCAGCAAGATCTGATGCTCTACTTCCAGACGCCACAGAGGACCAACTATAAACCCTAGACCTAGTATATACAGTGCGACGACCAGGGCCTCGCCTCAGCCACTCCCCGGCGGCATGGCCGCCGACGAGGGTCTTGGCCCAGCCCGAAACAGGGGAAACCCTACCCAACTACTGTAGCGAGGAGAGAGGGCGAAAGGGGAAAATGAGAGCTCTCAACATTAAGCTGGTTATTTTAGAGCATTTGTTGTTGAAGTGTTTCAGTACTATTTCTTAGATTGTTATGTGCTTGCAATTCAGAACTAATTTGGTAGCTGATACAAATTAGTCATGATTTTCAATGTATATAACAGATGTGTGCAAATAGAATGCAAGAAGCAGGATAATCATCAGCTGGATATGTCCTATTTTGGTGTTCGGCGACTTCTAAGCCAGGTGCACATTGATTTTCCCCCTTCTTATGTGCAGAATGAATGAATCCTGCATTCCAATAACTGTTTGGTATAGAGATGATATACAATAGTACCAGTAATGGTGGACACATATGGTTATTAAACTCTCCAGATTGTGTTAGATCCTCGAGACCCTTCATATGGTTATTAAAATTCACCACTGGAAATGTCCTTCTGACGTGATCTTGTCGGTCCGAGGCTAGTATCTTGAAATACGTTACTTCAACGTCTGATGATGGTCCAGCTAACGCATGGGTCTGATGAGGTTCGGTGGAATCTAAATGAGAGTGGAAAATTCTCTGTTGATTCTATGTATAATGCTTTAATCCAATCCAATACGCCAGTTGTTAATGATAAAACAATTCTAGTCTATATATGAGGATTTTATTAAAGACGAAGGTCTTTGCGTGGTATCTTCGTAGGGGGTAATTCTAACTAAGGACAATCTTGTAAAGCGTAATTAGCAAGATAGTAAAAGGTGTTTTTTTTGTCATCACAATGAGACTAGCAACCACCATTTTTTCCAGTGCCAATTCACGAGATCTATATGTTCAGTAATCCAAATAGATTTACCTTGTACCCACCACGGAGCGTTGCAAATGTTTTTGGCAACTGGCTCAATGGGATGGATTGTAGGTTCAAAACTTTTATTCGGGTGGGGGCGATTGCCATTATTTGGGTCGCTATGGCTATGTAGGAATAACAAGGTTTTTAATGATGTTAACTCTTCCTTGTTGCAGGTTATCTATCGGTCAACTTCTTTTCTCCGTCTGTGGTCATTGCTTCGGCGCGCCGAGAGTCGCAACCTCTTTATGGAGGCATCTACATGATTGGAGGATTCGGTGAAGGATTTTTTTTTCCAACATGGATGATGGCGTAATCTACGGATTAAGATTTCCTCATCGTAGGCGTGAGTTCTTGTGTTGTTTCTTATATTTTTTATTTGTACTAGACTTCCTTTGTGGGAGTGTGTGCGGCTGTGTGCATCGCGTTATGTAGAGGCCAAGTGTAATACTTTATCTTAAAAGCGCCATTTATCAAAAGAAAAGCTAATGATGTAATAAAAAATTACATCTCGCATGAATTTTCTAAGTACAAATATACAATACAAACTGAATCATACTCTTCCTAAAAAGGAAGTTGCACGGCATGCAGTTTGGTTCGTGAAATATGCGAACTGTTTCATGAAAAGAGATACATGCAGTTAGGTATATATATATTTGTTCTTTACTATTTGTTTTGCTTATTTATTTATGGTAGGTCAATATGACTAAAAGTTGGTGCGGTTTGGTTGCCGTTCACCTGCACTAGCCATAGATTTGGGAACTAGACCAAAAAGAGAATTATGTTGCAGGTTCTCATCCATGTCTGTACACGCGAGATTTTATTGATTATTCTTTCGTTGTTAGTTTCTTGCGAGCACATGAGACCAAAAATTACATGTGTTGGATGTTCATGTCCTTGATCCTCTTATGGAGTTTGGATGATAGACTGTGTCTGCATACATCTTCAAAGCCATGTAGAAATTTATCATGACTGTGACAAGCGACCACAAAACCGTGACTATCTAAAAGGGAGGATGAGAAGAGATGCATTGGAGTTGGAGCAAAGAGAAGGAAATCCTTAGCTATAAGGGCCGAAAGCAACTGAAAGGAAGGAACACGCAATCCAATAGTGAGAGGAGACACAATAGTTATTGAAAAGACAGCCGGTATGTGGAAAACCGACTGTGTTATTTGTTGACACAACAATTAGTAGCTATTAATGCATTCTTATGAAAGAAAATCTGTTATCATTTTGCATGTCTTATATTCCGTAGCAACACATCGGGCACTATGCTAGTAGGAGTAACATCAGCAACAATTGTTAGCCAAACAAAAAATAGATAAATATCGTTTAAAAATAGATAAATAAAAATAAAGTGTGGAGAAATTGGAGCAAAATGGACTGGGAGGAACTTGTTGAAAAAAATACTGACCATGAGGAGAGCAAGACCGGAAGCAGCCAGTGACTTGTCGGCCCGCTAATCCTAGACCGGGGTCTACTGCTGGCATGAGTGAAAGAACATGGAGCCCCCATGTGTGGTTTTGGTAATTGATGAAAATCCCTATGGACTAACGGTTGTATTGAGAATCTATCTTAGATCGTGTCCATAGCCATGTGTGGTCTCAAGGTTGCAAGAAGGAGAAGATGGAGTACAATGATGAAGACGGTGTCGAAGAGAGACAAAGACGGTGTTGAAGATGAAGAGAGATGAAGACGGTGTAGAAGATGGATGAAGACGGTGGCGTGCGTACGAGATGGAAAAAGACGGTGGCGTGTATGTTGGAAGAAGATGATGGCATGTACAATGATAAAGAGGATGAATACGGAGCTTGCTGACTCAAGAGGAATGCACAAGGATAAGGTTTGTGCTCGATAGGATAGTGGGTCGCATCATCGGAGAGAGCTCAAACCTTGCATGTGTTGCATCGTGTTTCTTGGTTGTTCTTGGTTCTTATCCATGAGATGGGTTAGAGCTTGTTTTCATTCTCATGACAAGCTCTAGCTCATCGGAAACGGATTCCGGATGCATCGCATGTTGCATGTGCGAGGGTGATGATTTTCCCGATATACCATATTGAGAGGTGTAGATATACCATATTGAGAGGTTACACCTCTATGACCATGGGAAAATCATCACTCATCCTTTTTCATGTTTTTGCCTTGTGTAGTGGTAGCTCTCGTCGTCCTCTTTCCGGCAAAATTGTTTCATGTCATTCCAAATTTCCTAGCTCGAGTTATGGATTTTACATTGCATCATATTTGAAAAAGAAAAGAGAATGTGTTTTTGGGCTGGCCGGTACTACCGCTGGTGAAACCGACCCAGTACCGCTTCAGCAGTTCCGGGCTTACTGGACTCGAACCGGTACCAGGCCGGTACCGGCCCGATTGTGCCGTAACTCACTTACGGTACCAGGCCGGTACCGTGGCCGGTAGTACCGGCCCAGTCCTCTTCCCCATCCAGCCCGATCTGGACTCCTCCAGCTTCCACCTGCCGCCTCCGTCTTGGGCCGCCGCTGGCCGACCGGCCCAGCTCCCCGCGCCCGCCAGGCCGCCGCTGCATGCTGCCCACCCGCTCTACACGCCCGCACGCACCGCTGCCGCTCCCTCCCGCGCGAGAGAGGCTCGATCGCCGCGCAGGGGGCATGGACCCACGAGGGCGCGCTCGATCCCACCTGGCCGTTCACACGCGCGCACAGCTTGCTGGCCCAACCTGCCCACGCACATGCACCGCTGCGCGCTGCTGCTGGTCTGCCGCTCCACGCTGTTGCTGCTTGGGCCCACCCTGCTGCGCTGCTGCCGCTTTTCTCTCTCTCTGATTCTAATTTGCCCAGATTTAGACACAAGCGGTAGTACCGCTTTGCACAGCGGTACTACCGGTTTAAGGGGTTTTTCGTCTGATTTCTGCACAGTTTGCGCGCGAGCGGTGGTACCGCTTTGACAAGCGAGAGTACCGCTCGGGCGCGAATCTGACCGTTTTTCCAGCCCCAACAGCTATATTTTGGACCCTCTATTTATACCCCTCTTCCACCTCCGACCCAATCACTTCTTCCCCTCCATTCTCTCTCCTCCATTGTTGACCTTGAAGAGCTTGTTCCTCCTCTTGATCCCCCCACTATTTCTTGCATATTTTTTGGGGAAAGGAGAGAGAGATCTAGATCTAGAGCTTCACCAATTGAATCCCTCTCCAAGTGAGGGGATCTTGCTAGATCTAGATCTTGGAGTTATTTGGTGTTTCTCCTCATATTTGTTCTTCCTCCCTTATTCGCCCAATAGCTTTTGTAGCTTTGTTGAAATTTGGGAGAGAAGAACTTGGGCATCTTAGTGGTGTTCTTAGCCATTGCATTAGGTGCATCGGTTTGGGTTCTCTCTGGGGTTTTGGTCTCGTAGAGGGCGTGTTGACCTTAGTGGTGTTGTTGCCTTTGTGGCCTTGTTGCCTTTAAGGTGTTCTAGCCTTTGTGGCCTTGTAGCCTTTGTGGCCTTGTCATCTTTGTGGCGTCGTAGCCTTTGTGGCGTTGTTGCCTTTGTGGAGTGTGGTAGCCTTTGTGGTTTTGGAGCCGGTTGTGGCGCGTTGGAGTCTTGGTGGCTTTGTTGCCGGTGTGGCGTGTTGTAGCCTCTTGTGGCCTTGTACTTGAGAGCCTCTGTGTTGTGGAGTTTCCCCAAGCTTGATACTTGGGAGTTTTCCCAAGCTTGTACGGGTTTGGTGACCACCCTCAAGGGTCCCTTAGTGGATCGAGGCTTTCCCCTTGGTGGAAAGGCTCGAGGAGATTACGGTGGCCCTAGTGGCTCATTGGAGTGCCTCGTGTCTCCACACCGCTCCAACGGAGACGTAGCACCCTTGGGTGTGAACTTCGGGATACATCGTCGTCTCCTCGTGCACCGGTTACTTCTCAACCCGAGCTCCTTTACCTATGCGCTTTACATTGTGATATCTATCATGCTTGATGTTCTATACCTAGCTTGTTATCACCTTGTTGCTCATCATGCTAGCTAGCATTGGTTGTTGGTGCACTTAGACAAACCCCTAGTTGATAGGCCTTGAGCTAAACTAGTAAACACTAAGTAATTTTATTCCGCCTAGTTTAGCTCTCAAGTAGAAGTTTTTATACACCGCCTATTCACCCCCCTCTAGGCGACATCCTAGTACATTAAAATGGTATTAGAGCTAGGGCTCTCTTATCTTGTTGGGCTTCACCGCCTAGAGAGTAATAACGTCGGCTAGAGGATTAGTGCACATTTCCTCTTTTACATTTGATGGCACTAATTATGATGCTTGGAAATTCTACATGCTTGATTATTTTAGGGGCATGCACCCACATGTGGAGCAAATTCTTGATATGGGTTTTTCTCCTCCTAAGGATCCACAAAATCCAACTTTTGAAGTGAAGAAAAACTCTTATCTAGATGCTCAAGCTACTAAAGTGTTTTGTCATGTTGTGAGTCATGTAGTGATTTCCTCCATCGCGCCTTTCCGGAGTGCTCATGAGTTTTGGACAAAGCTTCGAGATACATATGGTGGATCCAAGACCATTGAGGATGATCACACTCCTTCCACTTCACCAATGTGTGGTAAGACACAAGGTAATGGTATGGTGAGTGGTGATGAACATTGTATTGTTGATAGTGAGCTTTCTCTTGATGATTCTACATCCATATCCCATTGCAATGTTTCATCTTTGGACTTGAACACTTATAGCATTAGAAGTATCTTACATGCTAGTGTTGATAGTCCTTGCATGTCTTCATTCCATGATGATATGCTTGCCTTGTCTTGTTGCCATAATGAAAATACTTTGCTTTCCTCTAGTATTTTTGTGACTAACAATGTAGAGGGAACCAAGGATACTATGGGCCAAGACAAGATCTTGGATGGAGCTTCAATTACTTCATCCTCTTCATCACCTCATGGTTCCTACACTTGCCTTATGGCTAAGGATTCTAAGGTATCTCCTTCCTTGGAACCCTATCTATCTAGTGATGATAAGGATGATGATATGGAAGAACTTAATGTTGCTTCCTTAAATATGATGGGTGAGTTGGTTTTCCATGCTCTCCATGATAAGAAATTTGCTTGCTCTAATTTTATGAAAATCTTGGCTTTTGCCATTGAGAGCACAAAACTTATTGAGAAAATGGAAGAGCGCGCGTGAGCGCGAGTATGCAAACGAGATTGCAACTCTTAGTGAAGCTCTTGAAGAACGACAAACCACCAATGAATCTCTTGAGGAGACCTTTACTCTAGAGCTATCTAAAGTAAAGGAATCTCGTGATAGAGCTTTAGAGGTGGCACATGATTTTCGAATTAAAAATGTTGAGCTAGTAAGTGCTCATGCTAAACTCCTTGAGGATTTTGAGCTTCTCAAAAATGGCTCTAGGTCTATTGAGAGTGAGCTCATCAAACTCACCGAGTCACATGAGAAATTTAAGGCTCTCAACCTAATAGAGCTTGCTAAGTTGCCTTCTTCTTGTGCTATAATTGATAATGCTTGTGCTACTAACTCTACCTCTTGTGAAGCATACATCTTGAAGGAGAATGTTGAGCTAAGGGCTCAACTTGCTTTGCTAACAAGCAATTATGAGAAATTGGAAGAAAGTCATGGAAAACTTTCTAGCTCCCATGATGATCTTCTAGTCTCGCATGATTTGCTAAAGTTAGCTCATGAGGCTATCATGTCAAAGGTAACATCTTGTGAGCCTCATGTGAGTACTAGCACTACCTCTCAAAATGTTATTTTGCCCTGTGCTAGTGCTTTTAGTTCACCCACTCATGCTATTGATTTATCTTGTGGTGAACTACGTACCTTCTATGCCTTGTTGCTCTACAAACCCATGTGCTAGTGCTAGTAATTCACCCACCCATGCTATTGCTATATCGTGTGGTGAATAACATACCTTGCCTTGTTGCTCTAACAATGAAGCTTCCACTTCCTCTAGTACTTGTGTTGTTACTAACCATGTAGGGGAAATTGAAAAGCTCGAGGCCCAAGTCACTTCTTAGAAGGACTTGGTAAAGGGTCATGAATGGAAGCAATCCCCCAATGACAAGAGTGGACTTGGATTCAACTCCAACAACAAGAACAAGTCCACCACGCACAAGCGGAAGAAGGGCCAAGGGCATGTGAAGGACCCCGCCAAGATTGTGTGCTTCAAGTGCAAGATTGAAGGGCATCATGTTAGATCGTGCCCTTTGAATAATAAGCCACTTGGCGAGAAGAAACAAGGGAAGCGGCCTCAAGATGGAGCTCATGGTCTACCTCGACTTGAAGAAAGGCCGCTACCCAAGAAGGATCAAGCCAAGGCTCCCGTTGGGGAGAAATCAAGTGAGAAGAAGGAGAAGAGAAGAACGTGCTACATATGCCGTGAGAAGGGCCACATCGATATCTCCTCCTTTTGCACTAGTGGTAACTCATCCAACCCTATCTTGATCGATGGTGCTTATTCTCTTTGCAAGGATAAGGTTGGAAATGTGTTTGCAAAATATATGGGCACTCAATGTGGTTTCTCAAAAAGAACCATTTGGGTTGCCAAGCCTATTGTGACTAACTTCTTAGGATCCAACTTGGTTGGGGACCATCAAGCCAAAATTTGATCAATAGGTACATGTTGGAGGGCATGAAGACTTGACTAGTTCATGAAGAGTTAGGGGATCTTCATCATTCTTATTTCCTCAAGTCAAGTATTATTCCTTTCATCCTTTACCCATGCACCTCCTTGCGGTAACGAGTCCTCAACTCCTTTACATTGAAAGTTATTCGTCCCCTTTTACATGTGTTGGTTTTGTACCTTGCATGTGGTTGTGTATGGTGTGCCTCCTACTTTCTTATCTAGCTTCCATGCTTATATATGTTGGGTGGCACATCATGTACAATTGTTCTTGTTGAGCCTATTGCATCTTGTTGATATCTTAGTTGTTGACTCGTGTGAGAGAATTAATGGACTATCCCATTTTGGGGGAGTGATATGCTTTGTGCATCTCACAATCTGAAAATGTGCGACATGATGTTTAAAATTCTATAATATTCATTAATTATCTCACGTGGTTCTTATTTGCCTCTTGCACGAAAAATGTCTTTATCACATTATGGGGGAGTATTATGCTTTGTGCATCTTACAAGCCTAGAAAATGTGAACACTTGAGGTTGTGTCACATAGAATTGATATTTAAGATTATCTTGTTCCTATGTGACATGTTGCTCAAACAAATCCCATTTTGCCTAAAATGCTCTTATTGCTATTATCTTGGATTTTGTTTGTGGGAGTTTGTCTTGGCATGGTTTTCCACATTGTGTTGCTAGCTCTATATACTCTTTGGAAAATCATGTGCTTCATGTTATGCTATTCATTGCCTTGCATGGTTGGTGTCACTAATTGAAGCTCTCAAGAATCTCCATTTGCATTATGGTTAACTCTTATCCTTTACCATATGCTTTCTTGTTGTGAAGGTGATCTTGGACATACTCACAAACTATCATATGGAAGTATTTCCTAAATACCTCTTGTCCTTGGACAATTGGTAATAAATTGTGTGGTATTGTTCCGAATCATCCTCACACTTGGCTCATGTGCTCAATTGCTTTATCTCTTGCCAAGAATTTGTCTTTGTGGGTTAGTCTCCCATGTGTCTTCCTTGCTTCTTATGTATCTCCTCTTTTGAATTGAACCTTGTTAGTGTTTTGATAAACAATGGTAGAGTGATGATCCCGCATTTGTGCATTTTGTATTCAAATGCAAAATCCTAAATAGTGCACTAATCTTGGGGGAGCTCTCCTATGTTTGTTAGAACACTCTCTTGTTTCAAGAATTTGACTTGGAAGACAAACCTTTTCTTTTCGGTACTTTTGTGCCATCATGAAAAGTGTTGAGGGCTTGGTTTATTTGGAACCTTGCTTTCTTTGGGAGTTGGTTATCTCATTACTTGATATTTGGTTTTACTTTCTTAAAATGAGATAAGTCCTTGAGTATGTGTGTTTTGGATATCTTGCTCTATTTCTCTTGTACCTATCTTGTGTGTGCATGTTTCCTTGTGGATAAATATCTTCGTGATGTTGTCCACTTAGAGAAACTTATATACATAAGAGATGGTGCATATCTTTTGATATCCCTCTTTGTGGGAGTCCATCCTTTTATCCTTATTTGACTCTTTGTTGGTTCCACAGAGAACTTGGTTATGAGTGCTCATGTTGTTCTATTTGCATTTTCAAGCACTCATACTTGATTTTGGCACATGCTTTGAGTGATCTTGTGAGAGTGATGATGCCATGTTTGTGCACCTTATTATTCAATGCAAATTTTTTATCTTGTGCACAAACTTTGGGGAGCTTTCACATATTACTTAGAGCATCCTTCTTGATCTTGTCATAATATCTTTAACTTGTTTTGTTGGTTCATTGGATTGCTTGCTTCATTTGTCGCAGCTTGCTCACCTTCTTATTCTCTTGCAATCTTTGATCCTCAATATAGTTTGATTTCCTCCGAATATTCGTCATTGAATATGTGCATTTGATTTCACTCACAATTATGAGAAATGCACAACTTATGGAGGAACGCTCACTATATTGACCTTCTAAACGTTTCGTCCATTTTGGCAATCGATGCCAATGGGGGGAGAAGTTTGGAGGGTTTAAGGGAATTGCTTTTGTTGGTTCTTAAGCATTTGCCTTTCATGCCTTGCATTTGTTGCTTTGCATGGTTGAATATTTAGAGGATATTCCGCTAGGCTTTAATTGCCGGTGTACACATGCATATATTATGGGGGAGTTTGTTCTAAATATTCAACTTGGGTTGTTCGCTAAAATTCCATATTTAAACCCTCTCAAAGAGATTGTCATCAATTACCAAAATGGGGGAGATTGAAAGAAAATGGAGACTAACGGTTGTATTGATAATCTATCTTAGGTCGTGTCCATAGCCATGTGTGGTCTCAAGGTTGCAAGAAGGAGAAGATGGAGTACAATGATGAAGACGGTGTCGAAGAGAGACGAAGACGGTGTTGAAGATGAAGAGAGATGAAGACGGTGGCGTGCGTACAAGATGGAAGAAGACGGTGGCGTGTATGTTAGAAGAAGATGGTGGCATGTACAATGATAAAAAAGGATGAAGATGGAGCTTGCCGACTCAAGAGGAACGCGCAAGGATAAGGTTTGTGCTCGATAGGATAGTGGGTCGTATCATCGGAGAGAGCTCAAACCTTGCATGCATTGCATCGTGTTTCTTGGTTGTTATTGGTTCTTATCCATGAGATTTGTTAGATTTTGTGTTCATTCTCATGACAAGCTCTAGCTCATCGGAAACGGATTCTGGATGCATCGCATGTTGCATGTGCGAGGCTGATGATTTTCCCGATATACCATATTGAGAGGTTACACCTCTATGACCTTGAGAAAATCATCACTCTCTATTTTTCATGTTTTCACCTTGTGTAGTGGTAGCTCTCGTCGTCCTCTTTCCGGCAAAATTGGTTTCATGTCATTCCAAATTTCCTAGCTCGAGTTATGGATTTTACATTGCATCATATTTGAAAAAGAAAAGAGAAAATGTTTTTGGGCTGGCCGGTACTACCGCTGGTGAAACCGACCCAGTATCGCTTCAGCAGTTCCGGGCTTACTAGACTCGAACCGGTACCAGGCCGGTACCGGCCCGATTGTGTCGTAACTCACTTACGGTACCAGGCCGGTACCGTGGCCGGTAGTACCGGCCCAGTCCTCTTCCCCATGCGGCCCGATCTGGCCTCCTCCAGCCTCCACCTGCCGCCTCCGTCTTGGGCCGCCGCTGCACGCTGCCCACCCGCTCGCCACGCCCGCACGCACCGCTGCCGCTCGCTCCCGCGCGGGAGAGGCTCGATCGCCGCGGAGGGGGCATGGACTCACGAGGGCGCGCTCGATCCCGCCTGGCCGTTCACACGCGCGCACAGCTTGCTGGCCCCACTGATGTCTACGCACGCTTCTATTCCTGTAGACAGTGTTGGGCCTCTAAGAGCAGAGGTTTGTAGAACAGCAGCAAGTTTCCCTTAAGTGAATCACCCAAGGTTTATCGAACCTCGTGGAGGTAGAGGTCAAAGATATCCCTCTCAAGCAACCCTGCAATTACGATACAAGAAGTCTCTTGTGTCCCCAACACACCTAATACACTTGTCAGATGTATAGGTGCACTAGTTCGGCGAAGAGATGGTGAAATACAAGTAATATGGATGATTGCAAGTAGTAATTGTAATCTGAAATAAATATGGCAGCAAGCAAACATGTAGCCGAACTTGTTGGAAACGGGGTTTCAATGATTAGAAACAATGCCTAGGGATCATACTTTCACTAGTGGACACTCTCAACAATGATCACATAAATAAATAACTTCTCTTCACTTGTGCTACTTTCTCACACTCTCTTGTTGGATAACAAACACCATTCATTGTGTAGGGCTATAAAAGCACACCTCAAGCCGGAGTTAACAAGCTCCACAACGTCCGGAATTCATATTAAAGTAACCTCTAGAGTGCATAATAGACCGTTGCAATTTAGACCGAGTACTAACATAGCATACACACTGTCAACAATAGCTATGAAAGGGGGAATAGATCACATCAATACTATCATAGTAATAGTTAACTTCATAATCTACAAGAGATTACAATCGTAACCTACGCCAAGTACTACATGATGCACACACTGTCAACATTACATCATGGAGGAGGAATAGACTACTTTAATAACATCACTAGAGTAGCACATAGATTAATAGTGATACAAAGCTCATGATCACATAAAGATCACACCATGGGAGAGAGAGATGAACCACATAGCTACCGGTAGAGCCCTCAACCTCGCACTACAAGGAAAAGGCCTATTGCCGGCGCACCTATTTGGTCTACCGCCGGCGCACCCTAGCCCGCCGGTGCGAACGGGCCGGTGATAAGTGGCTACTGCCGGCGCACCACCCTGTGCGCCGGCGGAAGTTCATCTACTGCCGGCGCACCAGCATTACTTCGCCGGCAACGGGCTTGTTCCACCGGCGCACGTGCCACTCGCGCCGGCAGTAGGGCTGCCAAGCACCGGCGCGTGCGATGTGCGCCGGCAGAAGGGCATTGAGGTGCGCCGGCAGTAATATTCGAAAATTAAATTTTCGCGCTTTTTCCAGCATATTACAATTCATATTTGCATATTTATATAGCAGTATATAACAGTTCACATTTAGACAATAGTACATGCAATATGAGAAGCACATAGAGAGCCAAGTTTCATTTCGGTATCAAAACACAAATACGCAAGTCTCGTTGATTCATACAACACATGTGCATATGCAACACCGAACGACGAAGTTTCACAAAGTTAGAAGTCTCGGTACATAGTCGTCACAAGTATCGTCATACACCTCACAATGTAGGTCCTAACCTAAACTACAATCACATAGAACATGACCAACATGGTCATGATGACCATCATCACGAAGGCCATGGTCTTCATCCGGTTCCTCCTCATGTCCCTCATCTCTCCCGCTACATAACGGGCGTATCTTCCTTCCGCCTCCACCCTAGTGGGGTATCCCTTGTAGCTGTTGCCGCTGAAACGGTGCACCTGTGTCCTCCCAGTCGTTGTAGGCTCCAGGAACCCTCCCCTTGTACACGACATATGTCGTCGGCATCTCCATTCACAAGACAAGTAAAAACGTTAGTACCAATGCAATGAACAAGTGCCAACTCAAATAAGAGACAAGTAGTACGAACTAAATAGCATGTGCCACATACTTTGTTGGTCGAAATAAATAATAACATACATGGATGGTGTCAGCGAGGCTAGGTAGGATGCACAATAGATTGATATTTGTGGCCATCACACCAAGCCTCACTGGCCCCACCCCGGAGTGTACAAGTGACCGAACATTTTAATCATCGGCCAATGCAATTAAGAAGTGCGAACTCAAATAAAAGACAAGTAGTACGAATTAAATAGTGTGCCTCATACTTTGCTCGGTCGAAACAAATATTAACATCCAGGGATGGAGTCAGTGAGGCTAGGTAGGATGCACAAGAGATTGATACTTGTGGCCGTCGCACCAAGGCTCACTGGCTCCACCCCCGAGTGTACGAGTGACCGAATGTCGTTGCTTAATCGACGGTACCCCGGAGGAGGGATCCTCACGAGGGGGGGAAGAAGTAGGGGCCATAGGGCGGAGTGCACACGGGACGGTGGTACGCGAGTTACCCAGCTTCGGAACACCTGCACGATGACACGGCCTACTGCTGCTTGTCTGGAATTATCCGGGCGCTTTCGCGTTGTTACAATGAGTTGTGGTTGTGCCTCTAGGGCTCCCGGGATCCGGCTTATAAAGGCGCACGGATCTAGGGTTTACATGGAGAGTCCTAGCCGGATTGACAGCATTGCCTAACTACGGTACAATATCTTGCCGTGCACGTCACGGATCCGCCTTCCATACACGTCGCATCGGATCCGGGTTTGTCATGGGCCTCCATGGATCCGGGTTACTCCTATGTCTGTACGGATCCGGCTCATCGATCCCGGGCTGGACTTCTTCCTTCATGATCAACAAGAATCGGGCCGCCCGATGGGCCACATGCCTCATCACCGTCTGTGGGCCACCCGGGCTTGCCGGATCTAGGCACTGTCGATGGTACACCCATGAAGTATACCCACAACACCGAACATTCTAATCATCGGCGAACTCCAAATACGAGGCAAGTAATGCAAATAATTATTAAGCTATCTACGCCATAATCTTGAAATATATAGCAAAGTAAATGAAACTATAGACACATGTTCACATGCACATTCATACAACTAACTAAAAGCAACAAGTCGATTCTATTGGAATATATAGCAATTATTACAATACGTAAGTTCAAGGACATATCGTTCAAGCTTTAGCAAGTGTTCCCGTCGTAGGATCAAAGTTGTACGCCTAGGGGGAATGGACGGCAGCCCTCAAGCGAGTTGAACGGCCTCTCATCATGCGACATCTCCAAGCGGAGTTCTATCTCGTCATTAGGTGGTAGACCGTAGCCGTAGAAGAACTCGCCGTACCTAGCGTTGACATCCTGCAGATTACCGTGCAAATGAACCGCCGGATGCGGCCCCAGCTCTTTCTAATCTCTCTATCGTGGACATCCGCCATGTTTGCAAACCTGTTTCCGAGATTCTCTCGGCAGCAACATGTCATCTCGCGTACTTTATGTACTCCCGCATCCGAAGGATGGCGTACCACGCGTCCATCCCATTGTCTTGCGTCGATCGCTTGAGGCAGGGGAAGTTGGTTGTGTGGGTTAAGACCAAGCCTCCTCGGGATTTCCTCTCTACTTTGAGGGGGCTCTGCCTTGTTGGCAAAGCCGGTGAGAGCATCATTGAGAAGGGCCCCGATGTGGGTGTAGTCTTTCTTGCGGTCCCTACCCGAGTCGAGATAGACCGCATGCGAGTGTTGCGGGTGCACGACGATGAGGGTGCGTAACTTGTCTCTCGCGGAAAACACACCGATTAACCTTTGGAAATGCAAATGGAGATATAGGATAGAATGGTGATGGGGGACTAGCGAGTGATTACTTACTCGGGGAAGTAAGGGATGAGAATGGCGCCCTTTTAATGTTCGCCGACGATGAAATCCTCGACCTGCCGGGTGGCAATCGCGCGATCCCCAGCCGTTGCGTATGATGCTCTCCCGCATATAGAAGGGGTCCATTATCGCGATGGTCGGCGTCCCCTCCTTAACAATCTGGGAAGACAAGCTAAGAGCAACTAGGCGAACCACACTAAAGTGGAGCGCTTGCATGCGATAGATGCTGAAGATGTCATTGAACCGGATGAAGCACAAGTCCGCGGGGTACTTCTCGACGAAGTTCATGCCAGTTGGCACCTTTGCCACGAAGAGAGGGTAAGAAGGATCTTTTGATTTGAGAAGAATGTTTTCCACATGCCTGACAGTCTCATGCAAGCTCCTCATATCCGGGGTGAGTTTATTCAGGACATGCTCCGGCAGCATCGGTTCACCCAAGTGATGCGGAGGTCGCCAATTGTTTGGCAACTTGTCAAGGAGTGGGACCTTGTCCTTGGATTTGGCCGCCGCCTTGTCTTTGGCGTCCCGCTTATTTGCCCTCTTCCTCTTCTTGGGTTGTAGTGCTGGACCATCCATCGCCGTAGTGGCCGTAGCACGGAGTGTGTTTGGGCTCAGCATATTTTTGACGGCGGCGGTGGCGACCTCCTCAGATTTTCCTCCTCAGCCGTTTCTTGAGAATCGAACAGCCTTCTTGGAGCACACATATTTCGATGCCGGCGCATCCTCATGGACAACTTGTGAAGACGTAGGAATATCCCATTGGAAGTTCTCACGTTCGTATTCCTCGGCCTCCGGCGCAGCTGGCTGTTGTGGTGGGGCGCTGACCTCTGGCGCAGCTGGCCGTTCTGGTGGGGCGATGACCACCGGCGCCGCTGGCTGTCGTGGAGGGACGCTGACATGTGCACTACTAGGAAAAGCCTTATTGCCGGCGCACCAAAAACGGCTATTGCCGGCTCACCACGAGCCCGCCGGTGGGAACGCGCCGGTGGTAATGAGTTACCGCCGGCGCACCAGCAGGTGCGCCAGCAGTAAGATGAATTATCCCCGGCGAACCAGGCCTGGTGCGCCGGCGGTATGTTTTTTCGAAATTCAAAAAAAAAAAAGCCAGATCTAGATCTAGATCTAGATCTGGATCTAGCTCGGGTTCATCTAGCTCGGGACCTTAAAAACAGTGGCCGTGCGTTGCCGTGCATTGCCGTGTCGTCGTTGCCGCACCGGTGTAGGAGGAGGAGAATGAGGCCGGAGGTGGTAGTTTAGGAGGAGGAGGAGGAGGAGGAGGAGGAGGCCGGAGGTGGTGGTGGTTTAGGAAGAGGAGGAGGAGGAGGAGGAGAAGAAGATGGCCGGAGGTGAAGGTGGTGGAAGAGGAGAAGGAGAAGACGGAGATGGAGGTAGAGTCCCGAGGTGGAGGAGGTTACCGGAGGAGGAGGAGTTCACCGGAGTAGGTGGAGGTCACCGGAGTAGGAGGAGGTCACCGGAGTAGTAGTCGTCTTCGGAGGCCGTCGGCGTCAGTATTGCAATGAGAAGAGTAGGAGGGAAAGAGAAGAAGGGGAAGAAGTGAGGAAGGAGAAGAGGGATGAGGGCCGGCTTGACTATATAGTGTGGGTTATCGCCGGCGCACCAAGTAGGGTGGTGCGCCGGGGTATTTTTTTTCTTTTTTTCTCCCAAATCTTAAATCTGAAAAAATCCTGTTTCTGTTTTGAATTTGACGAATCCATTTTTTCTCCAAACGGCCGTAGGCCGTTGAATTCGAATAGGAAATTTCGAGTAGATCGATTTTGATATAAAAAAGTTTTTCATCGGAGGTCGTATGCAACCAGTAAATCCCGTTTTACCGAAAGATGACGCCATTTTGCATAATATATCGAAATTCATTTTTTCCAATTTTGATGAAAGCTAGATTACATAATACATGGGCAGTTCAAAGGATTTTATTTTTTGAATTTTTTATCATTTTCTTTTATTTTTTTCATAACTGAAAAGACGGTCCACGGGGGTGGGGGTGTGTAGAGGGAAAATTATGGCTGCCCTTACCGCCGGCGCACCATTATGCTCCAGCGCCGGCAATAAGAAACTTACCACCGGCGCGACAACATGGTGGTGCGCCGGCAGTAAGGGGCCTCGATTTTTCCGGCCTCGTCCGGTCCTCTTTGAAATTTATCGCCGGCGCATCTTTTTTGCTTGTGCGCCGGCAGTAAGCCTCCATCACCGGCGCGGCGCTTATTTGGTGCGCCGGCAACATGTTCCACCGGCGCACGTCCAAGGTGGTGCGCCGGCACCACTTGCCTCCATCTATAGGCCTTTTCCTAGTAGTGGTGGCGCCGCAAGGTGCTTGTCTTTGCTTGCCGTCGACCCCGAGTAGGTGTTGATCTGAATTAGG